>NC_135761.1:19444570-20044570 GCF_052425735.1 Oculina patagonica
GATACATAGAAACTGATATTTTATATAGTAAGTGCATACATGCTCACCTTCTTTGCAAGGGGTGCCACACAATGCAATCTGCTCATCACACTTTAGCTTTGCTTCCTTTGCGAAAGTATGTGCCTTTTCAATGCCCTCTGTAAATTTGCAAAGCGAATCGTACATACATTATCGTGGGACTTCCTGCCCATCTTCAGCCTCCAAGCAACTTTGAACTTCAGGGTTTCGCTCGCACATCTGTTGATGTAGCCCCCAAACGCTTTGGCTTCTGAAGTATGGGGTCCACTTTGATAATTCACACTTTTGTGCAGCAGCAATCATCAGGGAAGTTCGCTGTTGGCTCACACCAAAGTTCGCATTCTCTAAGGGACTTTGAAAACTGCATCCTGTATTCAGCCATTTGTAAAATAAATGTATTAGAGAATGTTTGAAACGGGTTCAATGGGTTATCATACCAGAGGTTCTTGTATTTAACCTTCAAGGCTTTTGCAGAAACCACGATATTTCCTTGGCCATCTCTGGTGTTAAAAAAGTCCTTAAATCCAGGCCGTAAGGACAGCACCACAGAGGAACTGGACGTCTTGTAAGATGTGGTACCAGTACTACATGTAGTATTTGATGGTGCGCTTTTTGTTTTCTCTGCGTTCCAAAGAGCATGCTCCCGTTTCAACCTTTTTAGCTGGATTTTACTTAACCCAAATTCTGCCGCATCTTCCTTGTCTATATCCTGTAAATGTTCAATCTTCCCTACACCTTGCTTAATAAATGTTTGAAATTCAGCTGAATAGAATTTCTCATTTATTTTTGTAACTCAACATGTAACACTGAATAGACTAAATGCAGCTTGTATCATCCTGGAGAGAAAGCAGTGCTTGAGGTACATGTACCATTTTCTGTTTCATACTTGTATACCTCATGAAATGCTCATTTTTGGTGATACTTTAATAAATATGAAGACTGAAAAACCGAAGAAAAAAAAATCGTGCACAACCTTAAGGTGCTAAAAAAAATTCTTGCACAGCCCAAAGGAGAAAAAAAAATTCGTAATAAGACAAAATTGCCCAACCCCCCCCCCCCCCCCCTCAAAAATATAATGGTCCATCCCTTATGATGGATTGTTTTTCACAGCCACGCTTTAGTAAGCAGAAAACCAGACACTTGTTAAGAGTCTATTTTCAAAAGTGTTCAACAAACTAGATCATTCAAAACTCAAATTGGGCTTGCTTTTTCGGTTAGACCGAAGACATTTTGTTTATCGATATCTCAATTATTAAAATGGATAAAACGGCAGGTGAAACCAATTAATAGAGAAGTAAGGAAAAATATGAAGTTTCAGCAAATAGATTTCAACAACTTTGGTAGCGTTTCGTATATAAAAGAAAAATTAAAAGCGCGCGGTTCGGTGTATCTTTCTAAAGTTATAAAACTTGAGAGAGTGGAATACATTCACTGTCGTTCTCTACAAAAACTCAAATATTCGCCACTGATCAAAATATTGACTCAGTGAGGCCACGAGAGGAAGTATACATGTACTTGACATTTTTCGCCTGTCACGCACGTGTAAAACTCTTCACGCGAGCCAAGATTCTTTCTGCAGACAGCCTTACTTGATACCCAAGCTTTTGTTTCTGTCCTGGAGCTTGATGATTTTCATTTGTGATCGTTCACAAGTACGCAGTCTCTACAATTAATATATTCTGCCCTGATTAGTTCCCCTTACACATCCATCGGGTAATACAATGACGGACGATGGTATCGGAATGGGTCTTTCTTTCTTTCTCTAAATGAACATTTTCTATTTATCTTATCGTTTCGATAAATTAAAATATAAAACTAAAAACTAAATATAAAACTTATGACAGCTCAGAGTCTGCAAAGAGTTTGTTTGTATTGATTACATTAACATCGCAGTGTTCGCGATTACAAATGCACAAACAAGCCGTTTAATTTGAATAATTGAAAGGTAGGAAAAGTGTTATATCAAACAAACTTAACATTGGTCATTGTTAACCAAATCTTATTTTTTTCAAATAACTTGACGTCTTCACGTTTAATGACACAAAACCAAAAATCACCTTCTTCATTGGATGAAGAGAAGTGCTATCGCAAACATTTTTGTCAAAAATGTCATAATACACAGTTAACAACAATGCATTCGTGCTCAACGACGAACTGGTAGGAACAAGATTCTAAGTCAAAGTTATAAAACCAAAATGGAAGAAAAAAATTTCCAAGCGCGAAGTTCGATGTATCCTTATCAAGACTTCAGAGAGTCTTTACAGGTACGATCATTGACTACCCTTTTAGTTCAAGTGATTTTCTGTTTCTTCTGTTGAACAATAAGTGCGTAGCTTGGCGAGCGTGGATGTTTAAATAATTTGTAAACAAATTTGCCATCATATAACAGTGATCTAAAATAGATCGGTGAACATTACCTTGCAAGGCAGTATAGTAAGCACGTAGTTTGGTCGCTAGATCGGTGAATATTGCGTTAGATGGCAGGACAGTGGAATCCCGATTTATCGAATCTCCATCAAGGCAAACGAATATCGGTTCGAGAAAGCAGGGTTGTAACTGCAGTCTAAGTGAAGCCAGGGAGACCTCTTTTATTTCAGTCGAGTAATCGAGAAGTCCGGGAAATCGAGATTCCGCTGTAGTTACACCTCCCAGTACACATATCCCCTTTTAGGATTTCGTTTTTCATGAATGAAGTTTTTTAGTGTCTAAACATTCGACATATAAGTGTTCGTTTGTTGAATAAGGCTTAAAACATAGTCATGCACCCAGCAAGTCTGGTGAATAATCAGGCCCATCTGGACTGAACACACATTGACTTATTATTTTTTTTCTTTCCTAGAGTTCAGACGTCGACATTGTTGGTAACTATGGTTCAGGTAAGTTTACAGAGTTTCGCTAAGTTAAATTTTTTCAGACCACAGAATGTTTTAATGTGTGTGCTGGAATGAGCACAGTAGGTCTATTATGGATGAAGGATAAATCGACGTTTTTTTTTTACAGTATATATTAATTCGTGTACGTATTTCGTTTTACAACTTCGTATGTTTTAATATGTCTTTGAATGAAGCAGTGCGAAACGACAAAACCTCCTTGCAATTGATCAATGCTGAAAATTGCAATTTCTACGTCACAATGAGGAAACAGTGAACGGCACTTGTTTATGCTGGTAGACGCCATACAACCTTAATGTCTAATCAATCGCTTTCTTTCTTTCGTTTTATATCATTACCTGTACCGCACAATGTCCGGAAGAAGAGACGAATTAACTAAGCTGAATTCTTACAATTTGTGGAGGCGCGAGATCTTCAAATCAATGAACGCAAGAAGATGACCTTTGTGATTTTGTAAACATAAAATTCTTTGCTTGCAAATCAAAGCCATTGATCAATCTTTGTGATTTCACGGTAACTTCTTCGACCGAGGATTCTATCCATTGATACATTTTTACACAGTCTACAGTTGCTTTGTCACATCAAATTTAGTAAAGGAAAAGAAACAACAAAAACGTTTCCGTGTCAAACAAACACAAACAGAACCGAAATATTCACGATAGAAGAAATATGAATGACAGTCACGAGTAAAAACGCTAGCAAGTTACTGCGGTTTGTTAGCTGGCGACATTTGTACGAATATCGCGACTGAGCAGAAACTTGCACCTCATTATAAGAAAAGCAAGATGGGAAAAAATATTAGTTTCCATCTGCTTCCAAAGTTAGTTGATTTCCATGTGAACAGTCAAATGAAATGTCTGTCTCAGTAAATAAAGCATTTTTCTAGTTGAGGTAGACCTGTTTTGAAATGTAAAGCTACGCTGTTTAGGGTTCACGTTTATAGACAATAAAGGGAACGCACTCTTAATCATATTTCTAGATCGAAATTTTGCAGTTAGAATACTGATGGATGAAATCGCCTGTAAACAAGAAATTAAATAATTATCTAGTAATGTTCCAAAGATTATTTACTTGGGCCTTAGGTTTTAGAAACTAGCCTTTTTTTATAATCCAGGACACGATTATTTTTTTTCTTTCGCAACAGAAAGTCATTGTTGAGGATGGCTTTGGTTTGTTTGAATATTGCATAGCAGCAGTAACTGACGTGACAAGAATAAAAGGCGTCATCCTATTGGACAAATCGACGACTAAACAAACTGTACAATGTAGATAGCGAATAATATTGCTTGTTAGAAAAAAAAATAGATATTGCGTTGTGTACATATGTTTGTTGTTTTCACAAACCTGTTCTGACGAGAACCTCACTAAACAAATAGAGGAACAGTGTGCAGTTGAGATGTATTTTTTTAGCTTGAAGAAGTCACGATGTAAGTTTGCTGTTCTTTTATCTTATTTTTGATTTGTTTGCTGGCCTTGATGTTAAATCTAACATTCATTCTTTTTGTTCCTCCGTTTAGCTTTCTGTTCCCGCCTGACGACACAGACGCTGAGTTCATTCAAAGGTAAATGATTTAGTGTTAAAACTTAGATGCATGCAACTAAAGTACGTTGGCAGTTTTAGAGACAGAGAAAAAGGCTTTTAATGCGCGCACCTTAAAATGACGTTGCTTAAAAAATTCAGAAAACAAGAAGTAATTAATTTCCAGACAGTCCTTTGCGTAAATTTGAACTGTTCCGTTAATCTTGACTAATTTAGCAGCTCAGATTTTTAATATTTCAATGATTAGTTGCAATTCACATTCATGTTCATGTGACAATCTCTTTCCGGCTCTGCATTGCTAGGTTTAATGTTTTGTTGTTTTTTCTGTTAATGGACGATATATTTTCCGTCAAACAAGTTAGTCCGGCTCAAGTTAATTTCATCAAATACACGTACACTTCACTGACATGTTTTGATCATCCACGATACAGATTTAATAGATCATGTCCAGCTTTTTCGAGTTGTTTAGCGAGTGACTCTGATCAACCCCTATCTTTCAAGGTCTAACTTTAGAAGAGAGATTTTTTTAGTGGAAAACAGTGTAACATAAGCCTTATAACAAGCTCAAAGGACACACAATTCTTATGCAGTAAATTACTTTAGACCAAAATGTGAAGGAAATAATAAAGATGATTTAGACTAAAATGTTGTAATAAAACAGTGTGTACGTGTACAGTTTAACACATATTAGGGACAAAGACATTGCACTTGTATAATCAAACACTCGTCTGATTCATGTTTTACAGCAAGAACTGCGCTTCGCTCAGATTTCGCTAACTTGATAAACACCTCATATAATACTTAGTCATATAAATAACCTGATACTCTTTTCATGCACCGAAACTTTATTTCATTTTAGAAATTCACAGCAGCCAAACAAATGATATTGCCGGACATTTTTCGAACAAAGGCGCAGAGTTAAAACAGCAGTTTTTCTTAGAGACTATATAAAACAGATCGTGCTATTTATCTGATTTTTTATTGCAGAAATATTATCGTCCAGCTTATAAAAAATAATAGTTTTCAATTGCTTTCAAAAAAAGAAACATGTGCCTCATAATCATTCGTGAAAAAAAAAAGACCGAGCAAATGCAGATATATAAGCTGTTATTCCATTGGACAAAAGGCAGAGAAAGCAAACAGTTCTAGCCAATAGCATTGCTTGTTAGAATGAAAAACAAACAATTTAATAAGTATGCTGTTTCACAAACTTGTTCTTACGGGAAATTTAAATCAATAAACAAAGCAAAAAAGTTTACTTGCTGAAGAAAAAAGTAGCTCATTCCAGTTCTGAACAGGGACACGAAAGGATTGCAGAAGTTGAAGATGTTAGTTTTATCATTTTTTGGATTCTTTTCTTCGTTTTAATGTTAGATCTAACACTCGTTTTTATCTCCTTCCCCGTTTAGCGTGTTCATTTTTCCATTCAGACGATACAGGCGCTGAGTTACTTCAAAGGTAAGTGGTTCGATTTACTTTACGAGTCTCGGTAGAATATTCATTTTCATTTTGAGACACTACCGCTTAAATTCGACTAGGCAAAGCAAAGCAAAATGATTTAACTAAATTTTTAAGTTGTCAGTATTGTACTAAATTCTCCACTCATCATATTGTGAATGGGTTTTTGAAAGTAGGTTTTGTTTATCAACTACGGCTTTCAGAAATGAAATTCAAAATGGGTCCAAAATCCCGCAAACGCAGTTTCCAAAGGTTCTAAATGAGAAAAATTCGCTACTACTTTTACAGAAGTACAAATGTTTAACAATCAAGACTTTTTTCGCCCGACCGAAACACCTTTACTTCATTGTTAAATCGAATGTTCCTTTTTAACATTTAAAAAAATAAGAAACAATATTTACAATCCGGTTGTCTGGATAATTTATCCACGTTCTTATACCGTCAATGCTGCTCCATTTTTTTTTTTAACTCTGAGCCGGCCTTTTAGGAAAGAAAATGGAAAATTTTAGTTTTTAATTTATTGGTTTCTTTCTAACTGTATGACAAATTGGCCTTCTTGTCTTGTGCAGTCGGAAGCTCGATGTAAGCGTTTCAGTTTTCAAACGAGTACTCGTTTCCTCGTATATACTCTGCTTATGATTTTGATTTGTTTCAACAAAACTAACCTGAGTTTGTAAATGTTGAAAGGCTAAGTTAGTTAAATTTGATCAACTACTGTGTACATCAGGCCAGGTTTCGAAGGAAACGAAACTTAAACCGAAACCACCATAGCACCTTAAAACCAAGAATGAAACTGATAAAACTGCAAACTAATAAAAGCCCATTTTATCGGCATCTGCTTTTTAAGCGAACAATATTTTCCAGGTTAATTACCTTTATTTGCACAATGTATAGGCATTGGTCTATATTTTAAACTATTCTTGGTCTCCGTAACACAAAAAGTAGAAATGTTGACTTTTCGTCTTTGCGCAGTTTACAAATGATCTATTTTGGCTGGCGACACGTAGGCAGTTCTAAAATTCGTTTTAACACGAAACTCGTCAAAGGAAAACAATGTAAATTAACATGTCAGAGTGATAGTCATTGGTCAGTTAAGAAATAATCTGACCAATGAAATTACTAGATGTATTTCGATGCTTTACACGTAATCAGTTAGTTAACGCGTTTTAACGCGAAACTTCAACATGGTCAAAATAAATTAAGATAAAATGTTCCGACATAGTGCCGGAGTATCATTTTCATTCAGATGCTTAGTGGTACAGTTAACTTAAGGAAGCAGGAAGGCACTTAATCGATTAGTAATCTTCGACACTGTAAAGGTACGGATGTCAGTTACCTTGCTATAGTAAGTTAACAAACGATTTAAGGAAACATGAAACACTTCTTGCCTAATTTCCTTTTCTAGTTAAATTTACAAGTAGGTTAAATCTTGCAAAGTCCATAGACATTGTCAGGGGCTGTAATCGATACTCCACTGATTCGTGTGAGCTTTTTTATCATTGTTTACTTTCTCACTGTACGCAGACCAGTAGTCTTTCTTATCTTGTTGATACGCTCTTTCATTAATTTTAGTTATTTGAACAAGAAACTCGTTACAGCGACAAGAGAAGACTGTACTACGATTTTATTTTGTTTCAACCAGCCAAGCCAACGTGTGTTAATGTTTTAAGGCTACGTATAAAAAAAAAATGTTTTCAAGTACGATGTCTTCTAGGCGAGTCTTGGAATAAAAAAGAAAACGTTAATTTAGCGCCTTAAACAAGGATTGAAGCATTTGTACAATTTGTAGGCAATGGTCTATATAGTGATATAAAATAGTTGTTTGTAGTGTTTTTCAAAGTCTTTGTAACCCCCCCAAAATGAAATTTTGGCTCGTCCTCTTTGGGCATTTTGTAAATGATGTTTTTTTGGTTGGCAACACGTAGTTAGTTCTAAAACTTGTTTTAACATGAATTGTGAAACAAAGTAAAGAAACATGTCAGGCTCCATTAGTAAATTCAGAAATGATCTGACCAATGAAAGTGTTGTAACGTATTTCAACACTTTGCATTTTTTAAGGTGGCTCCATAGGGTATGATGTTGCGCGCGTTAGTGTAATACTTCGAAGTGTGGTTTAGCATTCGTTTTAAGTCCCAGTTCGCTAAAATTTACCAAATGCAATCAGCTTAGATGAAATAGTGTTCTACAATCTCTGTTAAAATGATGTGTTCAAGTCTTGAGTTAAGACTACCCAACAAATGTATCTTTTAATATTTAGGTGGCTAAATGTCGTTGCCATGGTAACGTCAAGTTCCCAACACTGAAACCTATCCTACCACATTATTCCCAGATAAATTTGAGATAAACTCGCAAAGTTTAGCAGGGTTTGGTTGAATCTTAAAAAAGTTAAAACCGTTTAAAGTCAGCGCGCCTGAAAGGTCCATAGACATTGGCAGGCGCGATATTAATTCGATACTGGAGTCATACTCCATTCGTGACCAAGTAATCGGATAGAGATGCAGTTTAAAAAAATAGCTTGATGCTCCATTTTTAGAAAATTTATATGGAACACCGTAAGCATGCATCTCTTTCTGTACTGGTACACGTACCAAGATTAAACAAAAAAACGTTAATGGAATTTAAAGAAAAGTCACAGTTTTAATTCGGTAACCCGCCAGTATTCAGGACCGAATCCTCAATGCCGGCTTAAACAATACGTTTCAGCGCTACTTTTCAGCTATTGCCTCGTCTATTTTATTTTATTTATTTATCTAATCTATTTTGTTAAGCAGTCCAAAAAGAAGAGAAACATTGCAATATAAACGTACAATGAATCATTCCAATAACAAGAGAATCCGATGACACAAATGTTTTAAAGTGTATTGACTGTACTGTAAGTGTCGATGATTCATGTTTAATTTTCTGTATTCACAGACCAAACAATACCAATGGGAACATCTCGCATGAAGAACTCGCTGATCATGTGGTGTGTACTGTTTTTTGTGCTGTTCACCTTGGGTTCAGCGACGGCCAACAATGTCAGCAGCAAACCAAGTGACAATAAAGTAAGCTCGTGATTTTATGAACAGTATCTACTTCATATTGTTTGTTGAAAAGTGGGAAAAATTTAAATAAAATTCATAATATACACCATAACTTTCCCAGTCTAAATTATCAACGGTGACAACATGATTTATGACAAAATGCTTAAATGTCCACCTATTATTAGTGCTGCCATTTTATGCTTCCATGGCCATACAATCTTAAATTAAATTCTTTTAAATCAACTGACTTGATATTTTGTTCAACATTAGCATGATATATATGCAAATTTGTAGTTGTTGTTGTTTTTGTTATTAACCGTTCTCTTATTCTATCTGATGCAATAGCTTTTTATGATTCTTTCTTATTTCTTTTTCTCTCATTTCTCGACACAGGTCTCGTTATGTTACGGTGGACAACCAGGGACAAATGGTATTCCCGGTACGCATGGCATGCCGGGTTCCCCTGGGGTACCTGGCCGTGATGGACGTGAGGGGCCCAAAGGAGATCAGGGCAGTTCAGGAAAGACTGGACCCCAGGGACCACCTGGTGCAGAAGGAAAGAAAGGAGCAAAAGGAGAACCTGGTGTCCAGGGCCCCGCCGGACAAAAAGGAGAAAGAGGGGAGAAAGGTGACAGTGGAACTTCAGGAACACCTCAGCTTTCCTCGCACATGAACTGGAGAGAATGCACATGGAAAAAGAGTGATGGCAAAGACTCAGGTGTGATCCAGGCAAGTAATTTACGTCGCTCTATAATTTAACACTGAAAAGCATCCCATTAAGGCGCGTGGTGAACACACCGCGCTAAACACGATCATATACAATCCTATAGTTTCAATATAATTGTTACAAACTTAACGTGATTTATTGCTAACATTAGCGAACGTTCCACTTGTTCCTCCCTTTCTATTTCGCTAAAAATTATGATCTACAAAACATAACATAACCCGATAGTCAGTCAGCTATAGTCAGTAAATCAGTCAGTCAGTCAGTCAGTAAATCAGTCAGTCAGTCAGTCAGTAAATCAGTCAGTCAGTCAGTCAGTCAGTGACTTAATTAAAGTGCCAAATACGTTCTAACGCTAAATGGGGACACTAATTATTTTCTTTTTCTTTTTGATCGACTTTTTTATCTCTAGAACTGTGAATTTATGAAGAACTTCACAGACACTGCCCTCCATGTTTACTTTGCTGGCATCCTCAGGATTTCCAACTGTGACGACTGCTGTAGCCGTTGGTATTTCACCTTCAATGGCGCCGAGTGCAGCTCTCCTGGACCCATTGATGGTGCGTTCTACATGCAATCCGGCAAGAACCACAACCTTCACCGTCACCGCCATATTGAAGGTCACTGTAATAACATTCACAAAGGAAAGGTGCGAGTGGGATTCTGGGTTGGAAGCTGCAACACTGGTCACAAGAATGCTGACGCATATACAGGCTGGGCGACGATGTCCCGGATCTTCATTGAAGAGGTGCCAAAAGCTCAGCAGTAAACACGTTATCCACTGGACTTTCTAGAAAAACGTTAGTGTAGTGAAGAAAGCTAAAACTCATCACTGCTGTCGAAAAGCGTTCGTATCGACAGTTTTGAAACTTCTGTATCAGCTAAGAAATAAAGTCCAGGAATATTATAAAACTGCTGCCTGTTTCGAGTTGCTTGTGGTTATTTCTACATGCTTGCTTGGTGTTTTTGTTTTTTAAGGTGGTTCCTTGGTATTGTATTGGGTATCCTTCGTGCGTAGAATTTTGTGCGCGCACATAATCAAAATGGCGTCTTTTTCTCTACGGCTTGGCTCGCGAGGGAGATTTTTTTTTCTCATGAACAAGCACCGGATGACCTATATTTTTATGCATTATTTTGGTGTACAAGCAAAAATTATGGCAACTCGTACTATTTTTTATAATTATGTTGCGACATTATGCCCATATGGTAACCTGTTGATTTCATCGGTACAAGGCACCAAGAAAAAAACAAACCGATGCATAAAATGCGTAAAAACAAGGCTTTAAGGAGGTTCCGATAAGGTTTATAAGCATATTCCTTGTTGCTACGTTTTACTTTTCTTTCTCATCAGATCATCATATTAAGGACAAGTGTCTTGCTTGGAAAGTAAAAAAAATATAGCTAAAAGCGAGCACAAAAACGCAATTAGACGGCCCAAATAAACGAGTTTGTAAACAACGACTCGAGGATGGTTTTGTGTGGATGTCGTTTGAAATGTTGTAATTTTTCCATAAATTACACATTTCATTGTTTCATATGCTCGAGACTTTCTATCTATTAAGTATTTTTGAAGTATATTTCTCAATCACTGAACTTTACTTAAATTGGATAGGACTGGACCTTTGTATTCCAATGCGATCATGTGACTTTTTTTTAGGCCCTTTCCGCACTAACCCGGGTAAGATTAAAAACGCAATTTTTTTTTTCTCTGGAAAGGGCCAACCGTCCACACTGAAACGGCATTTTCGGTCACCGAAAACGGAGCTTTTCAAAAACTCCCTCTGAAAAAAAAAAAAAGAAATTTGAAAACGCTCTAGTGGACGACGAAAATGGAGCTTTTTGATAACGCGGTTAACTAGCTTAACAAAAGCTTTGTGTATGCGTTGCAACGTCTTGAATCGTTATAGATAAAATGGTTATTATACAAAATGCCAAGAACATTTCCAAGCGTTATTAAGTCATTTTTTGGCAAATATTGGAGTTTTGAATGATCGATTTTGTTTAACACTTTTGAAAATAGACCCTCAACAAGTGCCCCCCTTTTTTCTGTAACTAAAGCGTAACTGAGACATAATTCAAGATATGGAAGAAAATCTTATTTTATTAAGGCGATTCCTCACTGAAATCATAGTTGTCGAACGACTTGTTTAAACTTTCCTTGAATGTTGAAGCTGCATTGTTTCGAAGAATACATAAAGGCCCTGTCCACATCCTCTTTAATCCGGATAAATTTGAAAAAGATACACTTCATTGCGCGCAACGTATGGTGAAGGCTTGACGAATAACGAATTAATAGTCCAGTCAATATAAGCCATTTCGTTGTCTAACCCAAAACAAATTGCAACAAAAATAAAACATGCCTTATTCGACTTTTCATATATTGAGGAATAACATACTAAAAGTCACCATGAATCGGAGTATTGGAACCTCGTCTTTTTTTGCGATATTTGAACTGCAATGAAAGATGAGAAATTTAATTTATGCATAACTAATGTGATTTTTACAAGTAACATTGAAGGGTCCTTATCGATAGAAATAATCAAGCTAGCAAAACCAAACAACGACAAGCCAACAAATCAGTTTACAACAAATGTAGCAGTTATTACTTATCCTATTTATTGCGTGAATTGACATTACTATTCTGCCCTTGTTAATACCTTAGAGAACGTACTACCAGCGGCCGGATTCTGGCATAGATGCAAGTATAGTAATAACGTTCGCTTATCGGATATTTCATTAAAAAAGCTGAGTTTTCTTCAAAATTTAAAGATACTGAAAACTGATTAAGTATAATTTTACCTTTTTGATGAACGAATAAACGCTGGTCAAAAAAGTTACCGTCTGATAACTAGAATTGCGGCAAACAATTATGGCGGGAGTCTTGGATGAAACCCTTAACATAATCTGTCAGAAAACGTAATGCGTGAATTTGCTCCCCCAAAACCCTTTCTGCTTATTGAAAGGTGCCTATAATTCCAAGAATCAACACTGATTGATAGTAGTATAGGAGTTGGGGGTACGAGATCATAAAAATTTTTATGATCTCATACATCCCCAACTCCTATACTACTCACAGCACTGGATCCAAAAATGGATTCAAATATTGGAACCAAATCTCGGATCCAAAACCGAAATTCAAACCCTAGAAAACAAGCCTTAAAAACCAAACCTTGCTAAACCCTTTAATCAAAATATCAAAATCTCTTATACTCTTTTTCAAAATTTTGAAAACAGTGCGTTTAAACAAGCCTTGTTATCATAACTTTAATATCAATCTGGAAAACCAAGCGAAGCCGAGTTTTATGATGTTTTTGAAATTTATTTCAAAATCTCTTATACTCTTTTTTAAAAATCTTGCATCTTAGTGCGTTTAATTATTCCTTTTATCAAGTTGGATTCTAGTGCGTTTAAAATGAACGTCTTATATTACATTTTCAATATAATATTTTTGTATTTTTATCAGATTTTTGAACATGTTTTTATGTAGGATCATATTTGATATAATACCGAGATCAGTACAAATGTTAACTAATCTATTTGATTGTTCCTTTTCACTTAATTGTAAGAAAAGTGTATTGTCTTTAATGCAATGTTTTTCTATGATATTCATCATCTCAACGAATTTTTCTTTGATGTAATTTGATGTCATTATAATATTTATTATACATTATTTTTTATATCATTTATACAGTGCGTTTAATCTGATTTTTTGTTGTAAATGATGCTGTTATTAATATGCTTTTGTGTCAAAAGATGTCTCCATTTACCGGATAATTTATAGTTATAATTATTGCAAATGACACAAAACCATTCCTTTTTAGATGCATATAAAGTCTTGGACCTTCTTTTTGCATCCATCTTGTCTTTTTCAGTAAAATATCTTCGAACTTCAACCATTTATATATATACTTTAGAAATTTTTATATATTTTTAACCGACAGTTATGGTAAATTTTTAATGTTATATATTTCTTGTGATTCGTTATTTTTTATATATATTTATGACTTTTTTAAAATTATGGTGATTAATATTTTATAGTTCAAGGTTAAACATCTGCATTATTGTCATGGTTTCATAATATTTGGTTCAATACAATAGATTCGAATGTTCTATTGTTTATATTAACTAACCAATCATATTACAATAAACTTTTATACAAACTTTTATATAAACGTTTGTCATAAAATAAACTTTTATTCTCAGAATTGATTCAAGATGCCTAAGTCAATAAGCACGAATTTTATATATGTTGTAGATCCTTCATTGGTATCCAACTATTAAAATCATCATTATATCCTTTCCACTTCACTAAAGCTTGTTTCTTCTTATAATCCCTCCGAATGACTTTATCAATTCTGAATACGTCCTGTTTTGCTTTTAACAGTTCAGGTTCATAAAAACTTCCTTGTATGTCTTCATTATTGAGATCTTTCAATTTGTAAGTAATAGGATTAGTGTATTGTATCTTATCGATGGTAAAAATTTCTTCTGTCCAGTTTGGCGTGTACCCTTTATCGAAAATATTTCTTTTATACTTCGATATTCGAACCTTATCACCTATTTTGAATTTCGGTTTCTGTTTTGATGTTTTCATATCACCGTATAAATTGAAATATACTAAGCCTTCATTCTTTTTCCTCGATGCTTCTACGGGTGTCATTTTAATGCTTGAGTGTTTGGTATTATTATACTGTTTTAACAGCTTGGGTAGCATATCGAGGTACGTCGTATTACCTTGAGCAGTGAATTGTTTCCACATTCGGGTTTTAATTGTCCTATTCCATCGTTCGCATACGCTACTTTTCTCTTCATTTTCGGTTGAGTATAGTGTTATACCATTCTTTTCCAAAAGCTCCTTCATATTTTTATTGTAATACTCTTTCCCTTTATCAGTCCAAAGATATTGAGGTTTACGCCCCTCTTTGAATATGGTTTTGAATGCTTGAGTTACAGTTTCACCTTTTTTGTCTTTTAGAGGCACTATCCAACCATATTTACTGAAAACATCCAGTACCATGAGAAGATATCTATATCCCTTGTTCCATTTACTAAACTGTTGCATTTCTACCAAATCCGAACACCATATTTCATCAATATGGTTAACTATAACACGTCGTTTAGTAAAGTTACGTTTTATTGCTGTATGTAATTCATCAGCTAATTTTTCTTGCCATTTTTCTTCACCTGTCGTTTTTTTACGTTTTTTTTGGCTTAACACCCAAACCCAACTTTTCCTTTGTTGCAATGGTATTACGAGCAATAGCATGACCCCATTGTCTGTCTTTCCACGGAATAGAATCGAGGGCTTTTACCATCTTTTTATCAGCTTTGTTTTTGCATTTAACCTGATCTTTTGAGGGTTTATTTGCACAGACGCTGTAATCTACATCATGTTGCATCGATACAGCATCTGTTTTACCAGTTGGTTTTTGATATATCTTAAGTATTTTACCAGTATTTGGATCCCATTTGACCTGTTTTTCAAGAGGATTCCCGGGACCGGTATATTTATGGCCGGGTATAACAAAGCCTTCTTTTGGAGCTACTTTCAGAATAGCTTTGTGGATATCAAAACCCTTACCCTTTTTATAGTAATCAACATTGTCTTTTACACCTTTGAGAGTTTGACCTGCTAAAATTCTTGCCATTGAAGCAAAGCTAGGTGATGGAGTTACAAAATTTGATGCTACATAGGCTATTTTATCAACAGTAGAAGGGCCTTTATAACGAGCAAGAGCTCCGCCACTTTGACTTTTGACAAATTTAGTTTTAGTAATACCACAAGAAATGCATTCCGATTTGAGCATTAAACGATTGTTTTTTGTTCTCACATATTTTTCAGAACCAGGAACTGAATTAGTTTGTATTTTTTCACGTACACAATACGATTTAACCATTATATATATATTGATTAGATATTAATCGCAATAATGATTAATCCATTTACCGTTTTTATATTCACTGTAATTGCATTTTGGATCGGTATTTTCGTTAGCATACGAACCTGCTGGCTTCCAAAAACTCTTTGTTTGAATACCGCTACGAGGGTTTACTATGCCTTTTACGATATCTCCCGACCAATACTTTTTAAATAAATCCTTATCACCACCAGTTATACGCATAATGAAGCTAGCAATGTCTTGGCTCTGTTGAAAACCAGGAATTTTTTCCCCGACCTTTTTGTTAATCGTTTCACCAACTCCTCGCCCCTTTTTCTCACTGACAAATTTGGTTTTAAAGCTTTTACATTCAGAGCATATGCATTTCATCATAGTTCGGCCATTTTTGGTTTTAAAATATTTTTCACTTTCTGGTACACATTCTGTCTGTTTTTTCTGCTTTACGCAATATGATCTAACCATTATATATATTGATTATACAATTTCATCAAAATTTTTTTTACAGCTTTTCTTTTCTTTATCAATGAACAAAAATTCGAAGGGCATCAGTTTGTCAAATAAATTGGGATCTATTCTATTTTCTTTGCCGATCAGATTGGAATGGTTTTTTGTGGCTGGTGGATATAATAACATATGTGAACTGTTCAGTCTTATTTTCTGAGGCACATCATAGTAACTTTGACTCAAATAAATGGGAGTTATATTATGATGTCTTCCGTCAGTGAAATGATTCGCTATTTTGGATTGAATTTTGTCACAGCAATTTATCAAATCATCGAACACCACTATTTTTCTGTTATTGTTGGGATATTCTTGAGTATCCATTATTTCATCAGCATTCTTAATCTCTAACACATCATAACCAACCTTTTTTGATATGTCATCCATCAATGATTCGAGATCTTTTATTTTGTCTTGATGTCTATTCGGAGTATAAAATATTATCTTGTCATAAAACACGAGCGGTTTTCTCAATATGTGCATAAGAAGGTTTGTTTTACCACAATTGCTTTGACCACAAATGAGCATTCTGAATTCTTCATTCAAGAAGTTATTTAAGCTTCGTTTTTGGGTTTCTTTTTTGATGTTGTCATAGTTTGGAATCTTCATCAATATATATATTGCGTACATTAAAATATCTGTCTTTCAGCATTTATGTCAATTGATATATTAATTTTGTCATTTATCTAAACTATTATATATGGATATCGAAAAATTTAGAGAGAATCAGAAGAAGCATTATTCAAATAATCTTTTAAAAAGACAAATCAGAAAACAAATAAAAGACACACTGAATGAAAAACAATCAAGACAATTTGAAAGCAAAGAATTATTCAAACCTGTTATCACATCTCAGAAAGAGGTGAAAGAAACCATTGATAAAAAACAAGATAAATTAATTGAAAACTTGAATGAAAAACAAGAAAAATTAATTACAGCTGTTGATGCGTTGAATGAAACAATTTCATCATCTGGTTCACAAAGTGGGGTTCAAAGTTGGTTAAGTGATTTACCATCAAAATTTGATACTTTAGACATATTACCTGAAGAAGATGAAGAAGAAGATGTAGATGAAGAAGTACCCAAAAAAGAAGTTGTTAAAGATCATATCTTTAACGAAGGTGAAAAAAATATCATAAAAAAATATAAATTTGATCCTGATTTGGAATATATTCCAGATCAACAAGAAGTCAGATCAGCGATATCTAGTCTTTCTGGAAAAAGACGATCTTCAAATCAGATTATTAAAAATAACGCAAGGAAAGATCAAGAGATATTGAGAAAATATCTCACTGTTATAAAAGGAATCAATTTGAGGGAAAAATCAGGTGATGGTATCAGGTTTTACAAACAGCCGAAGCGGAATGCTTACAAGATAAACAATGGACAGTATGGCGGTTTACTCATAAATGTACCAAGATTAATCAATGAAATGGTCATCGAAGCCGTGAAAGATGGTAAAATGGTTTATGAAGACATTGCTGACAAATCACTCGTTGATCTCATCACAAAGAGGTTTAATCCAAAGAAAAAGTATTCATCAAAAGCAATCAAAATATTCAATAATCTCAATATGTTATCAAACATCCCAAAACATAGATCATCAGGGAAATCAAAACTGATTGGAGGTACAATGATATACTCAGACCCAAACGATTTGATGAAAAGATTGACTTTGTTGGCTGGAAGCAAAAGGGCTGGTAATACAAGTATTGTTCTCAGAAATGAAATGTGGCAGATCATTGATTATTTACTCAAACAAGGTTTGATAGCTAAAACACAATACGATAAATTTGTCAGGACTCAATTAATGTAATCTAATGATATAATGGAAATCCCTATGTTTTTGGATAGCAATGATGGTATAAGAGATTCAATGTCTCATGATTTTACCATCAATCATGTGCCTGAAATAGTCCTAGACAGGAATAAAACATATTATTTGGCTCTTTACAGTGCTGAAATGACTTATAGCTGGTTCAATGTGTCTTCAAAGTATGGAAATAACAAAATAAAATACAGCAAGGATTCTGGAGCGAATTGGGTTGAAATTGTTTTCCGTGATGGTAATTATTCTTATTCAGACATCAATGAGTATATTTCACAAATACTCGAAGTGAATGGTGATTTAAACGATAAGGGGAAAGGTATCTCACTTGAATTTTCATCATCATTATTGAAGGTGTATATTGAATTGGAAGAAAAATATCAATTGGATCTCAGAGAAGGTGATTTCTCAAAACTGATTGGTTTCAATAAAGAAATCATCACATCAACAAAATACGGATCCAATGCTCCAAACATAACAAGAAATGTTGATAACATTTTCATTCATTGCAATCTTCTGAGCGACTCACTTGTTTCTGGGACGCAAGGTGATGTACTTTATCGTTTTAGTGTTGCCAATTTGCAGATATCTTATCCATTTGAAATAAAAGAAACAATACCTCGACCCCTTTTCAACAAAATCAATACCAACATCATCAAAGAATTGAGGATATATATCACTGATGGATTGAACAACCCTATCCATCTCAATAATATACCAATTAACTTGACTTTGCTGTTGAAAGAAGTGTGATATTATATATCGTATTCGTATATGAGCAGAATCAGAAAAGTGAGAGATATGAATACCGGTATGTCATACTACATCGACATTGAAACCGGTGACCCAGTTGATGATCACCAAAAAGGAGGTGGTATTATGAACAGTTTAATTTCCACTGCAAAAAAATCATTGACAAGTAAAACCACCAAAGATTTGGCAAAAAAAGCCGGTAAAAAAGGATTACAACATGTTGCACATAAAACTGGCAACATCATCAAAAATAGACTGAATAAAGCAACCAAGAAAGAAACAGAAAAACTGAAAAAATACAGTGAATCAGAAAATAAGGGAGATATGATCGTCAGCTTATTACAATCACATCCTGAAAACAAAAAATTCCAACCAGAAAGAACGAAAAAGACGGAAGAACAATTGAGGAATGATATTCTCAGTCTGGAATTCGACAAATTAACCAACATGTAAAATAATGTAAACCATTATTATATAATGTCTTTCAGAAGTTCGAAATATTGCAAACGATATGAATATGTCTCATTTGAATTACAAAATCCAATAACATTACCTGCAAACAATCAATTTCAAAAGAAGAGTGGATACCGTTTCGTCATTGACAGTAGCAGTGAAACTCATCCTTTTGACTTGTATAATTCATACCTTTCTGTCGATTTTAAAATCACAAAAATGGATAACACTGGTTATGATGTTGCTGATCGGGTTGCAACCGTCAATTCCGGTTATTCACTTATCAATCAGTTGAAGGTTGAATTCAACGGAGTGAATGCTCTGGATACACCAGGGCTTAATCATGCTATCAATGTGAAAAATCTGACTGAATTATCATCAAGTTACACTGAAACAGTCGGACCAAGCATGTTTAATTACCCTGATACAGCCGTCGGAGCTGTGATTCTAAAATATACAATGAGAGCAGTACAACACGGTGCAAACAACGCTGGTAATGCTTATGAAGTAAGAAATTTCGTTGATGGAGATAATGTAAACTACAATGAGGGTTTCGCAAAAAGAAAAGCATTACTCACGCAAGCTGCTGAAAATAACATCATACTACCATTGAACAGATATGGTTTTTTCAACTCTTTTGAGACAGAAATAGCACCCAATGGTAAAGTAACCATTGATGTCAATCTTGAAACTGATAACAATGTAATATTTCGTGCTGGGGGTGACCCAGGAAGGTTTATTGTCACTAGACTTGTTTTATGGGTACCGAAAATGATATTTAATGCTGAGGGTGAGCAAATTTATCTTAAAACATATCTAAAGCCACATACATGGTCATATCTCAAAGAAAGAATTGAAATTTCTCCATCAACAGCGTCTCGTCAAGGTACATTCAGGATTACTTCTTCTATTCGTAAACCGAGGCATGTTTTTATATGGGCTCTTAATGATACAAAAATGAATGATCAAACACAGAATCCGTTTATATTTAATACATATAACATCGCGAATAACCGAACATTTTCAAATGCAAGGCTTGAGTTGAGTAACGGCGTTTTTTATCCAAATGAAGAATTAAAACCTGATACAGAGATCGTTCAAACATATAGGGCATTGATGGAATATCAAAAAGATTTCAATGCTTATTACACTTCTCCAACAATCACCCTGGAATCATTTAAAGAGTTATATGGGCTCATCTATTTTGATCTTAGAAACCAAGAGGAAGAAATTAAAAGTGGATCGACCAAAATCCAGTTCAGTTATAAACTATCTGGGAATCCAAATGCAAATTACAGCCTCTATGCTTTGATTCTCCATGAAGAAGAGCTTAGTGTTGATATCGTCAATGGTAAAGTTCTCCTCAAAGCTTGATTCGTTAATCAAATGTATTTTATGTAACGTTAATATATATGACTGAATACAAACCATACACTGTATCATTAAGCAGAAACCAGAAATTGAAGCTCACAAAAGCCATCATGACCAAATCTCCAATAACACTGAGATTGTTGTCTAATGATTTGTCTGGAAACGACAAAATGTTTCTGACAAAAACACAGATCAATAAGATCAAAAAATCGAAAACCCTCAATAAAGGTGTTGATATAAAAATTTCAAAAACACAAATTTCTCATATTAAACCAATGATACAATCTGGTATGGGTCTTCAAAATAGACCGTATCCACCTCCAATAAAAAGCCAAGGACAAGGATTGCGTAACAGACCATTTAATATCAACGATTATGCCCTGTACAAAAGTCCCCCTTTCATTGGTACTTGGGATCAGAAAGGTTCAGGAATAAAAAAAAGAACCATGAAGAAAAAAGTAACGCAACCAACCATTCCAATAATTGGATTGAGATTGTAAATAAACCAAAATTCATTAATAAAGCTTTGACCGATAGAGATTTGATTAATTGGTGTGATTATTTAAAAATTGATATTACCGGCATATATAGCAGAAACCAACATATGCCTAAAAAACATAGTCCATGTGTTATCAATTTAGATGATTTGAATAATGCTGGAACTCATTGGACTTGTTGTGTAAAAGGTAAAAATGACAAAACATTATGGTATTTCGACAGTTTCGGAATGCATTACCCCCAAGAATTTGAAATGAGAGCAAAGAGAGATGGTATCACCAATATTCTTTTTAATAATTCTCAATATCAAGACCTCAAGTCTGTTTTATGTGGTTATTATTGTCTTTATTTTTTACACCAAGCACTTGTATTCAAAAAAGAATATTTTGACATCTTGAAACCATTATCAATGACAAACACCAATCACAATGAAAAATTCATCAAGAACTATTTTGAAAATATATAACATAATTACATATGGGATTTTTTGACGGCAATCATACTGCGAATGCAATAACTGGTAGTGTTGGAAAAGAAGGACCAGCTGGGGTTGGGTTCAAATTGACCACTTCTGGAGATTACAGCATGGAAAAAAAGAAAATATTTGGGTTAAAAACTCAAGATGACATACCATTTGAATCTGATGATTATCCTAAGGATTTGGGTAGTGCTATTAATAAGAGATATCTAAAACAAAATTGTTTAACAAAATCCAAAAATGGAATCGATTTTGATGCTAGACAAGGTAATATACACAATACAGAAAATTGGTATCCTGGTCTATACGGACCTACTAGTCTTGTATCGAAGCAATATGTTGACATGAGAGATACAGATGTTAAAACTGAATTCGACACCAAACTCACTGATAAAGCCGATCTCAGTACCAATGATGAACAGACGTTTAAAAGCATAATAAACGTACCGAAATTCGATTCAGGATATAGTAATATGTCAAATGTGATGAATAAAGAATATATTGACTCCAGAGACGCGCTTAAAGCTGATAAAACATATGCCGACAATACTTTTCTAACGAAGAAAACAGGTGCTATTTTGGCTAATACCCTTCAGAGCAAGGCTTCCAAAATATATGTCGACAGTACTTTTTTAACGAAGGTTGTTGGTAATGGTTTAACTCAGAACATACAAAATAGGCTCAATATTCACGGTAGTAACATGATGCAAGCAAATCTCGATATGGGTGGGTATAATATAACCCATCTAAAAAACCCAACCAATGATACAGACGCTGTAAACAAAAAATACATGCTTGATTATGTTGGTGAAAGTCATGTTCAATCAGCTAATGGTGAAAATAAATTCAAATATATAATGGATGATCCCAATGCACAAGTGAGTGAAGAAGATGATGTCGAATTGGGGAATGTTGTAACCTTTCAAAATTCACCACATAAGGTAAATAAAAAGGTTGTTGACATGAAATTATTGCTTGACAGTTCTAAAGGCTATTACAGTTCAAGAATTGGACTAAATCTGTATTTATTGGCCAATGATCAATATACTGCTGTTCTTGAGATTATGTGGGTTAGTGATGATATTGACCCTGACAGTTTGGAAATATATGGCACATCATCCATAGAAACTATTCATAACGTTAGCAGAAAAACGTTCAAAACACAAAAATATGTCAGATTGATATGCCAATTCACAAAAAGTCAAAGCATCGGAAACAATTACTTGTATCTCGATTTAGTCATGAAAAATAAAACAGGAAGCTCTTATGACCCTAAACTACAGACATATTTCACTGTTTATGGAATATCTGGTCATCAATCCAATGTCGAACCAAGTATTTATGATCAAATATATTATATAGCTAATGACCAAATTAATTTCAACACAGCGATCAATATGGATAATAAAGCTATTTATGGTATTGAAGAGGGAAATAGTGATAGCCAAGCCGTCAATTATAAACAACTGAATAGCTTCAATGATAATCTTAAGGCCTATCTTGAAACAAAAATATTATCACTCCAACCCAAAAGTTATTATAATGAAGTGTTTGAATACTTTTTTGATTTATTAGATGTATCGAATTTTACTATGTCAGATAGCAACGGCAGTGTTGTTTCTGGCTTAGGTAGTAATCTCGTTTTTCAAACTACTAAATTGTTAACAGAATTTGAACCAAAAGGGGGCTTTATAGGTGTTTTCGTAATTAATTTAAATGAAAATATCACTGAATCAAATGACTACACTATATATATATCATTCAAAAATGACTATAAGCCCAGTGATAATAAAAGGATTAAAATTGAATTTATCAATGGTGATAGCTTTAGTTTTCCGTGGGTTAAAGTGGAGCATAATAAGCTATTCCTCGATTATGATCTAGATTCATATACAGAGCAAATTAGAGATGGTTATATAGGTAAATTTTTAAACCTCTGGTATACTAAAATAGGGAATCAATTTAGAATCGCTGTTTGCAATAATGTTATGAGTATTGATCAAACATTTTCTGGGTTTAATATCAATACATCTAGCATTAAAATTTCTTCAGATTACTTTGTACAAAGAATCGGTTTTAGTAACACAGCAATGGCAGTGAATAGTCGAGAGTATCACAAAGTCCAATTTTTAGATAAAACAATGGGTATATTCTTCGAATAAATTATCTAACTCCAACGATTTTATCTAATTAAATTATATGAAAACAGTGAAATTGGTTAGCAATATTATTGATTCTATTGAGAGATTAATTCAAAACATAATGAAGCTGTATTACACAATAAAGAACAAGCGCAATGCTAAAATGACAAAATGATAAAACAAAAAAATCATATATAACTAATATATATGACTAAACATCGAAAATGCATATTTACATGGAACCATATATCAAGCGAACTTACTGAAGAACAAATTATAGAATTGAAAGCTTATTATCAAACATATCATCGAAAATGTTGGGCTTATAAGCAGGCTGTTAAACGTTTCAAAAAATGGAAATTATTAGGGAATTCATTGTCTATTCTCTTTGCATCCGGCTCCCTTGTATCAAGTATTGCTACAGGAGGTGTTAGTTTGGTTGCAATTAGTACAATAGCGCTTTTAATACAAGGCTGGATGCATCATCAAAATCTCGATTTAAAAATTCAAAATAGTACATATGCATATCAGAGCTACCAGCATTTACTCAACTCAATTAAAAACACGATGAGATGCGGTGATTACAATCCGTCTAGCGTCATAATTTCAATGAAGAACATTGACGATTATGTGACGGATAGCGGGCCTATAATCGACAAGTACCTACGAAAATATGATAAGAAATTTATTGGATGATCCGATTTATTTCGCCAAATTTTAATTCTAAAATCTCATTCCAATACAATTGATAATAGGCTAACGTTTTCTTGCTTTTGCTAATTTTGATAAATTCACAAGGTAGATTCATCATCAAAAAAAGCTGTTTAATTATGAATTTGGTTGATATAAGTCTTTTTCTACCTTTGTTTACAACAGGAATAGCGCCGGATTCGATAATATCAAACACTTTATAAATTCGATTCCTTTGATCACTAGTCAATTGTACCCTATTTTTAATACATAAATCGTTTAAAACATTCTCAACGTGATACTTCCGATGATATACCGATTTTCGGCGTATTTTATCCATATTTGCATAAAAATCAATGAACTCATTGTAATAAATAGAACCATGAACCAAACCGCAATTAATACAAACATTTACACCGTTTTGATTTGACATATCCTGCTTACTACAGCAAGGCTTAGCATCATTGTTATCTTCTATCAATAGTTGATCGCATAAATGGCATATAGTTTCTTTTAAAATTTTTAATTCATCGTGGATTTCAGAATTACAAACCATTATATATATAACACATATAACTTCACGGCACAGCTGTTTTGGCAGTAAATTTTAGAGTAAACTTTTTGAGTAAACTTTTTGAGTAAACTTTTTGAGTAAACTTTTTGAGTAAATTTTACTCAAAAAGTTTATATATAAAAAACTTTTTACTTGTTGAAATATGATTGGTCAATAGAAATCAAACCAGATTAAAAAACCTGCTGACGCGTCAGCAGGTTTTTTCGGTCAATGGTTTAGTCATTAATAATTTATAACTTATGGCTAAAACCGTAAACTGAATAATTATGTATTTAATGTTGATCCTTACGAGGCCTTCCACGTCGTCGTTTCTGGTCTTCAGGTTTACACTCTAAACGTGCATGATTTTTGTCTTCATTTGATATTTCAGATCTGCTATTTAGGTTCGAAGATAGCATTTTAATAATACAAATATTAGCTTCAAGGATGCTCTGAATACACCACATTTTATTAATGAAGACTATATCATTCGAGCTTTCATCAGCTTCTGGCAGGTGTTTGATATTTAATGTAATATCACTCATTCTATATATATATATTAAAGAAAATAATTATCACTTAAACGCACTATAAAAAACTGAGGGAAATCATACAACTTAACAACTGGGGAAAATCCCCATCTCTTTTTTTAATTGTTAGAATCTTCTCAAAGGTTTTCAAAAAGCATTTTAAATATTAATCATGTCACTACCTGTGGGATACCTTTTTTGATTTTCATATTTCAGAATAATAATCATATCGCAGTTGTTCTGATGAAAATAGACTGAATTTAGAACTATTATTGATATAAAGAATAATTATGTATCTTATATTGAGGAAGGCCTTTGAGAGGCTGATTGCACAGCATATTAATAGCTGTTATTGTTACTTGTACTATCGGTAACCAAATATATAATTATATCTGGTTATTTAAAAATAAGAATTACTATAAACTGATATAAAGAAATATTTTATAATATAAAATAAAGAGAAAATGGCTGGGAAATGCAAATACGATAATGACGATGATCGGATAAAAGCTATTCGAAATTCAAAAACCAAATACATGCTTAATAAACAGTGGAGATGCGACGTTTGCGATTACGATAGCAATCTAGCATCTAAATGGATGCATATGAAAACTAAAAAACACATCACAAATAGTATATTAGCAGGTCTACGAGAGGATGATCGGTTTGAAATAATCGATGAAGAATGATATATATAATTAACACTTCATGCACTTTTACAATGACTAAATATACAAATATATCTAGTTATTTAAAAATCTGAAATCAAAAAAAATGATTTTACTATAAGACACTTAAAGAATTGGTTATACTATAAATTAAAAAAAATGGAAAATAAAAATATCTCATCTAATAATATGAACGAATCAGATCTAGCTAAGCTATCGAAAACCGATCTTATAAAAATGATATTATCACTAAAAGCAAACCAACCAAGAGTTTACAAACCTAGGCAACCAATCCCAACTCCTCGTAAGAGTGTAAAACAGAGGGTGCAGGATTATGAGGAAAATATCATTCAACCACCTCCTGAATTTAGGGATGATTATAAGCCTATACCAATGCCTAGGACTATAAAACAAAAACCAATTCCATTACCAAGGACTAAGATAGAGGAAGTTGCTAAAGCTATGAAAGGCTACACAAAGTCTTTTGAAATTGGTATAAAAAATAATAAAGACCCGTTATTACAGCTTCAAAACACAAGAAAAGCTGTAGAAAATCACATAATAAAAACGCTTGTATCTATGAAAGGTATTAAATTCGTTGAAACCCTCAAGATCACATTTTCAAAGATGTCTGGTGATGATATCATATATAGAACAGCATATTTTAACAGTAAAGCACAAACAATCATCAATAATATGGAGATTGTTGGGGCATTACAATTATCTAAGCAACAGATATTAAATTTTGTCACTCAATGGATTAGCGAGGGTAGTTCTTGGACTATTGAATCAGTTGATGGTCACTATATCAACTTTGTAAAATACGAACCGATGAAAGGCTCCTCCTATATTCAGCTACCACATGAACTAAGAAACAGTTCGAAAGGATTGATTAACATGAAAAATGAGGATAATGAGTGCTTTCGTTGGTGTCATATCAGATGCTTAAATCCGCAAGATAAATACCCTCAAAGGATTAAAAAATCTGATAAGGCATATGTTGAAAAGTTAAATTACGATGGAATTAATTTTCCCGTGAATATAAAGCAGTTTAACAAAATCGAGAAACAGAATGAAATCAATATCAATGTATTCGGTTATGAAGACAAAAAGCCATATCCCATATTTATTTCAAAAGAAAAATATAACAAAGAGATGAATTTATTATTGATAACTGAAAATGAAAACAAGCATTACGTTCTTATAAAGGATTTCAACAAATTTATGTATAATCAAACAAAGCATAAAGAAAGGAAACATTTTTGTATGCATTGTCTCCAGTGCTTTAGCTCTGAAAGAGTATTGAATGATCATAAGGAAAACTGTATACAAGTAAATGGAGTACAAGCTATTAAGATGCCTGACAAGGATAACAATATACTGAAATTCAACAACTTTCATAAACAACAGCGAGTGCCATTCGTTATTTATGCAGATTTTGAGGCTATAACAGAAAAGATCTCAAGTTGTAAGCCCAATAATGATAAATCATATACTGAAGCCTATCAGAAGCATCAAGACTGTAGTTATGCTTATAAGGTTGTTTGTTGCTATGATGACCAATATAGCAGGCCTTTGCAGATATACAGAGGTAAAAAAGCTGTTTATAAATTCATGGAAAAGATGTTGGATGAAGTTAAGTATTGTAAACAAGTAATGAAAAAACATTTTAACAAACCATTGAAAATGACTAAAGATGATGAAGATACATTTCAACAAGCAAAAGTATGTCATATCTGTGATAAAGCATATACTGATGATGATATACGAGTCAGAGACCATTGCCATATCACTGGTAAATACAGAGGCTCAGCACACCAAGAATGCAATCTTAAACTGAGAATAGAATCGGATAAGATAAAAATACCTGTTATATTCCATAATCTAAGGGGTTATGATAGTCATTTTATAATGCAAGAGATTGGAGCTATTGTTAAGAACAATACGTACAAAAATAAAAAAGGAGAGATCAAAGAGATGAATATCAATGCCATTCCAAATAACATGGAGAAATACATGGCTTTTATGTTAGGTAACCATCTGACCTTTATTGATAGCTTTCAGTTCATGAGCTCTAGCCTTGAGCAGTTAGTAAATAATCTTCCTAAAGAATCTTTAAAATATACCTCCAATGAATTCAAAGGTGAAAAGCTCAATATGATGGCTCAAAAGGGGATTTATCCGTATGATTATATGGACAGCTTTGATAAATTCAATGAAAAACTACCGTCGAAAGAAGACTTTTATAGCATTCTGAATAATAAACACATATCAGATGAGGATTATAAGCATGCACAAAATGTTTGGAATACATTTGAATTAAAGACAATGGGTGAGTATCATGATTTATATCTCAAATCAGATGTCCTATTATTAGCAGATGTATTTGAAAACTTTAGAGAAACATGTATTAAATACTATAGACTTGATACTACTCAATATTTTAGTAGTTCGGGTTTATCATGGGATGCTATGTTGAAAATGACCAATATCAAATTAGAGTTGATGACTGACATTGACATGTATCAATTCATTGAAAAGGGTATGAGAGGAGGCATCAGTTATATAGCCAATCGACACGGTAAAGCAAACAATAAATACATGAAAGAATATGATGAGAAGGCGCCCTCAAAATATATCATGTATTTAGACGCAAATAATCTTTATGGATGGGCTATGAGTCAGTATCTTCCTACTGGCAGATTCAAATGGATGAGTCAAAAACAGATCAATAATATAGACTTAGCCAAGTATAGAGACGATAGTAAAAAGGGACTGATTTTAGAAGTAGACTTAGAGTATATGAAGGAATTAAATGATCTTCATAATGATTACCCTTGTGCTCCGGAAAAGGTGAAAGTGTCAAAGGATATGTTGTCTGAGTATTGCAAAACCATTGCTGATAAATACAATATTTCCACCGGTTTAGTACATAAGCTGATACCAACTTTAAACAACAAAGAAAAATATGTACTACATTATAGGAACCTCCAATTATATACTGATCTCGGTTTAAAATTAACCAAAGTCCATCGAGTGTTAGAATTTAATCAATCCCCATGGTTAAAGCAATACATTGATTTTAATACTGATAAACGCAAAAATGCTAAAAACGCTTTTGAAAAAGACTTTTTCAAACTAATGAACAACTCAGTTTTTGGTAAAACCATGGAAAACCTTCGTAAGCGGGTAGATGTCAGACTGGTGACTGATGAGAAGAAACTGGTTAAGATGACCTCCAAACCAACCTATGTAAGCAGTAAGATATTTAATAAAGACCTCGTAGCAGTGCATAAGATAAAAGAAACGCTTACTTTAAATAGACCGGCATATATTGGAATGTGCATATTAGATTTAAGCAAGTCTTTAATGTATGATTTCCATTATAACTACATTAAAAAGAAATATGGAGACAAAGCCAAGTTACTATTCACAGACACAGACAGCCTTACCTATGAGATTGAAGCTAAGGATGTGTATAAGGACTTTTGGAATGATAAAGAGAAATTTGATAACAGTGATTATCCTGAAAGCTCCCCGTATTTCGATAAGACAAATAAAAAAGTAATAGGTAAATTTAAAGATGAGGCATCATATATTCCTATTTGCGAATTCATCGGCCTGCGATCCAAAATGTATAGCTATATGAAAGACAACCAGAAAGGTGAGAAAACAGCAAAAGGAATCAAAAAGAATGTCATAAAACAAACCATCATACATAAAAACTATAAAGATACGCTCATTAACAATAAACAGATGCACCACACAATGAAGACCATTAGGAGTCATAACCATGAACTTGGAAGCTATGAGATTAATAAAATATCACTGAGTTGCTTTGATGATAAACGATATTTACTTGATGATGGTATAACAAGTTATGCATACGGGCATTATAAAATAAAAAAAACTTTAATATAATTCAATTATATATGGAAACAGTAAATCAACTAGCTAACCACATAAAAAAATTCACCGTCAAAGAACTAAAAAAAGAAATCTTAAAAGTCAAAAAAACATTTCAAGTATCAAAATTACGTCGTGCTGAAGTCGAACAAGTCATACTTCTAAATCATCAGCATTTCACTCACTTATTAAAAACAAATAAAACCAATAAAACCAAAAAAACAAATAAAAAAACCGACAAAAATCACACAATGGTGTATTACGGAGCTGGTTGGGATATGAAGTTTTTGAATATGAAAAAGTACGCAAAAATAAAAACATTCATCCTCATCGACGCTTTGCCTAATTTACAGCATTATAAGCCTGATTCCACTGGTTATAAAGACAGTTACAACAAAAAAGTATTCATAAATAAAATAACAAAAGAAGCCAGTATGAAGGGCTACAAACTAGAAAGCATAAAAGGAAATTTATTAACTTACACAAATGGTCCCAAAAAGATCTTGTATTACATAAATACTACGGTCGAGCAGAGTCTAAGAACACCTTCAATCAGAAATAAAATCAATAAAGCTATATGGATACACATTGAAGGATTTAATCCATACCAGTACGGATTAAAGGCAGGCGACTTACCTAATTTAAGAGAAACAATATCAGATCTATGATTAAAGGCACCGTATAAAAAAGTTTGAAAAAGAGTATAAGAGATTTTGATATTTTGATTAAAGGGTTTAGCAAGGTTTGGTTTTTAAGGCTTGTTTTCTAGGGTTTGAATTTCGGTTTTGGATCCGAGATTTGGTTCCAATATTTGAATCCATTTTTGGATCCAGTGCTGTGAGTAGTATAGGAGTTGGGGATGTATGAGATCATAAAAATTTTTATGATCTCGTACCCCCAACTCCTATACTACTATTGATCTTTGCAAAAGTCCCCCGAGTGACTGAGCCGTCACAGACGCCGGGGACACAACCCCGGCGTAACTATGGGCACGCCTCCATCTCTGCACTTAATTTTTTTACAAAAGGGTGAACGAATTCTTTCTGGAGTAGCAGAATGATTTTGGACAAAAGAAAAAGTGTTAAAACATTTGGAAAAAGTTTGGTAATGAATCTAAAATTTATTTAAACCACAGTAACAAAATTAATGGAGCAAGAAAAGAAAAATCTGAGACACCGTTTTTTAGACCAATATGTGTAGATCAAATTCCACATAAAAATTTTGGCTCTCATGTAAATGTGTTCTTAAATAAACCTTAAGTTGTGCAACACCATAATTGCAAACAAAATGCTGACATTGCTTATTATGGTCTATATGATCAAAAAAAAATCCAAAATTGCAATCTTAATTCAATAAGCTTTCAGAAAATATATACTTTATTGCGGTTACCATTGATGGTTTGCACACAATTTGACTTGGAACGAAAACGCCAATTTTCCTTCCGTGATACCTTTATTACCTTCCATCGGTTTCCATCCCCAGTCCTCAGTGAACTTGTTGACTCCATTCCACTGCTGTACTTGATGATAGACTCTCAGGCATTATATCCCGACGTGTGGGTAGCATGCTGGGTAAAACTTTGCTGCGAAAGTGCCTCACTTATAGGACATCCAGCTTTTCTCCAGGTTTATCATTTTAGAGACAGAACAGGGAGTCAATCTCCTGCTGTAATTACGGCAACCCTAGTGGCTTGTTGGTAGTTAAATACTTCAGAGTATTTCCTGAAAAATTCCCCAGAGTCGAGTTTCTTCAAGGAAACAGATTTTTGAATGCCAATGCCAATATTTACTTTGTGAGTTAATTTATGTGATGGTTCAGTCAGATCGTAATTTATGTCCACTGCTCTTGAACAGAGTGAAAGGAGGAATGTATAATCTCCAACTATTACAGTGTTGCATCTTGTGACAACTGTATTTTGTATCAAAAGGATTTCGGCATTACCCTACGCATGTAATACGTCATTACTATGTCGTTTAAAATGCAGAGGTAGTAGCGCGACGAACCTTATGTTGTCTCACATTTTGGAAAGGAAATCTTTCTTTCTAGCATACACTCTTTCCCGAGTGAATCTAACATCATGCATCGCTTATCCCACATCTGACCCTTTTATCGTGAGTCATATTTGGTGGCTGCTCTTCTTCGATAACCATCCAAAAATACAGTGGCAGAGCCATATTTTTTGAAACATATGTAAAGTAACGACTGGAAATAACGTCATACATACAGTGTCCTAGTTGCACATGGCATGAGTAAGGTATGGCTTATGTCCTGCCGAGAATGAAGCTAGAGTTTGGCCGTCGGAGTTTTTTTATTTTTAGGAGCGTCAGTTTTTTAATTGTTTACCGTTGGACGTCATAACAAAATTGAACTCTAGCCTTCTTTTTAAACAAAAAGTTATAGAACATTTTTATTTGTAATTTTTATTCATAAGTTTTTATTTGTTTTTAACCGTTGTCTTTATAACATTTCTAAACTTTTTTTAAACTTTGTTAGTCATCTTTTTAAATTTTAATATCTTACAGGACCCCTAAGATAACAGTCTCCAAAGTACTGATGGGTTAATCCTGTTAAAATATTTCTGACTGGATTTTGAAAAATATGCCCGCAGACCTCCAACGCTGGTAAAAACTTGAGGGGGCTACGCGTCAAGACTTATGCCCAGACCTGGCCCACGGACAGGGCTTTTAGCTAGTGGCTGGCTGGGGGCTGGCTTTGAAAAGCAAGGGGGGAGGGGTGGGGCTAGATTTGGTACACTGAGTGTTTCACTTTACACTTGAATTGTTAATTACTTTATGTTTATGCAAATCCAGTCAGATCTTGGGGCCAAAGTGGTCATTTCTTGCCCTAAATCAGCCCCGGGGGAGTGAGGGGGAGAGATTCCAGCCTGCTGCCATAGTTTCAACTCCCAGAAGGCTTTTTGGGCCTGCTATCTGACTGGATTTTGAAAAATATGCCCGCAGACTTTTCGGTCCAGTGCGGCCGCAGGCCGCATTGGACCTCCAACGCTGGTCAAAACTTGAGGGGGCTACGCGTCAAGACTTATGCCCAGACCTGGCCCAGGGACAGGGCTTTTAGCTAGTGGCTGGCAGCTGGGGGCTGGCTTTGAAAAGCAAGGGGGAGGGGTTGGGCTAGATTTGGTACAATGAGTGTTCTACTTTACTCTTTCTTGCATGTTTTAGTGTTGCACCCTGTCTGTTGGCTAAGCTGCTTTCCTCGGCGGGATGCAAGCCTTTGGAATGAGGGCCACCCCCTGAGGGAGCAGAGGTCTGGCAGTGCTCTTCCAGTTGCAATTGGCCGGCCAGGGTGGTGCCCTGGGGAAGCGTGCCCAGCAGACCAGCTCGGAGCTCTTTGCCGGTATGTTTATGCAAATCCAGTCAGATCTTGGCCTGCTATCTGACTGGATTTTGAAAAATATGCCCGCAGACTTTTCGGTCCAGTGCGGCCGCAGGCCGCATTGGACCTCCAACGCTGGTCAAAACTTGAGGGGGCTACGCGTCAAGACTTATGCCCAGACCTGGCCCACGGACAGGGCTTTTAGCTAGTGGCTGGCAGCTGGGGGCTGGCTTTGAAAAGCAAGGGGGGAGGGGTTGGGCTAGATTTGGTACAATGAGTGTTCTACTTTACTCTTTCTTGCATGTTTTAGTGTTGCACCCTGTCTGTTGGCTAAGCTGCTTTCCTCGGCGGGATGCAAGCCTTTGGAATGAGGGCCACCCCCTGAGGGAGCAGAGGTCTGGCAGTGCTCTTCCAGTTGCAATTGGCCGGCCAGGGTGGTGCCCTGGGGAAGCGTGCCCAGCAGACCAGCTCGGAGCTCTTTGCCGGTATGTTTATGCAAATCCAGTCAGATCTTGGCCTGCTATCTGACTGGATTTTGAAAAAATATGCCCGCAGACTTTTCGGTCCAGTGCGGCCGCAGGCCGCATTGGACCTCCAACGCTGGTCAAAACTTGAGGGGGCTACGCGTCAAGACTTATGCCCAGACCTGGCCCACGGACAGGGCTTTTAGCTAGTGGCTGGCTGGGGGCTGGCTTTGAAAAGCAAGGGGGGGAGGGGTGGGGCTAGATTTGGTACACTGAGTGTTTCACTTTACACTTGAATTGTTAATTACTTTATGTTTATGCAAATCCAGTCAGATCTTGGGGCCAAAGTGGTCATTTCTTGCCCTAAATCAGCCCCGGGGGAGTGAGGGGGAGAGATTCCAGCCTGCTGGCCATAGTTTCAACTCCCAGAAGGCTTTTTGGGCCTGCTATCTAATGATTTGGGCCCACTTTTATTCTTCGTGCTAAAGTGGCCATTTTTTGCTCTTAATGAGAACCTTTTGACAGAGGGATGCCCCTTGAAGTTGCAGCTGTGCATCTGATACGTTAAACCTTTTGGAGGAGTTTTTAAATAGATACGTTGTGTTCAAAGAAAGGATCTAAGCTCTTTCGACAATCAATTACTATTGATGTCCGTTTACGTTTGCCATAGTGACAAAACGTTTTTTATTGAAAAGGTATTAAGATGCCATGTATTACAATATTATTTCTTCCTTCAGTTATGCGTATTTAAGTGGCGGTTAGATCATGCGCCTTTTAAAACTGAAACAGTGCACAAAAATGTTATATTTTTAAAATCATGCAGTAATAATATTGAAAATCTTGATAAGCTATCTACCATTATATTATTAAGATTTCTCTTGAAAAAAGACTAATAGAAAAAAACACCAGTGATCTAAGAGTAAGAAATCAAAAATTCACATCGAAACAGGTAGATAGCATTTCTATAATTTTGTAATGTATAATGTTACAGACATTACAACATTGAATAGTATACTCATTTCCTTTTTCATTTTCCAAAAAATTCATAAAGTAGAAATGACTTATTTAATTAACCAGTTTAAAACAGATACTAATTTCAACTTCAATAGTACAATGAATGAACTCCACTGATTGTTATATTAAAAACCATTTAGTACAATTCACTTCATGCTATTTACAACTTCCATGTATCATCTAGGAATTCACTCTTCCTAATGCGTTTGCAAGACTATACCTAATCTTTGTGGTCGTGCAAATAAAGTATTTTTATACGGTCTCGTATGCCCGGAGATCATAGTCAAGAACGTTTTATATGGGAAGGCTCCGCCCCGAAGTTCAAGCCCGCACTTTGTCGTATTCCATTTTGACTGAAAAGCTACCCCTTTCGTATACTTTCAAACAAAAAATGTACCCTTTTCGCATACCCACAGCAAGGTTACCTCCTTTTTTATTCCCTTACAATACTTGAATGGGTCAACGGACACGTTAATAAAGTTATTTCTTTCTATTACTCTGGGATATTTTGAAAGACTCTTTATTACCTAAGAACAGTTTTGCCTACTCTTTCGTGTACTACGAATCGTGCATTCCCTTTCCATTCATATACATATAGCCTAAAAAGATACCTCTTTCGGGAGAACCCTTCCCGCATACCGCATTTACTCGAATACGCGCCGCTTCCAAATAACTTCCCTCCTCGAATAAGCGCCACATTTGGGACAAAAAAGCTAATAAGCGCCGTCCCCAAATAAGCACCGCAGCCACGATTCCTTATAATTAAAAACCAATACAAAGGAAGTTTAAAACAGCTCGTAAACTCAGGTCAATATGAATGGGAGTGAGATTGATGAAGAGTGAAGATACCACTGGTAAAGCAATTGAAAAGTACCGCTACTGTAAATTTTTTGTTAAGATAAGAAATATACCTCTGGGAAAGAAATGTCCTCTTCGCGTCCAATTTGTAAAAAAAAAGCCCTGCACTTGAGGAGCGAAAAATTTAATAAGCGCCGCGTATTCGAGTTAATACGGTAATCCACTGTAGAGAGTACCCCCTAAAAGGAGGTATTCTCTAAACATTATAGAAAATCCCTACTCAATGATAGCAATATAAGTCATAAGTGTGCTCAAAAATTGCAACGTCATTAATAAAAATCGTACACTTTCTATTTCAGACAATGCTATGTCACTGGCCTATACCAAGTTCCGATTGAAAGGACTGAGTGGGGCTTGGCTGATAGCGGTAAAACTGCCAAACATTTGGCCGTTAATTAAAGGGACACTCACAAGAATCACTTAAAAAAATTTAAAAGTGCAAAAACACGTTAAAGACGTTGAGTACAAGGCTGGTACCCAAGAAGAGGGCGAGACTCCGAACTCGGCCAACCGAAAAATTTTCAAAGTCCTTAAACATGTTTTAAAAAAATGGAAATTATTTTTTAACATTTCTGTTAACTGTAAGTAACTAACCATAAACTGTAATCCGCAAAAGCCACAGTCCCATTGAGGCCCTCTTATTCTAATGCTGAAAGATCGAAATAGACAAGTACCGCTCATGGACACATCTGAACATCTTATCCTTGCAAAGTCTGGCTATTGCTATGGAATTCCCACTCAGGGTCATTATAGTTCCATAAGAGCTCCGTGGTTTCAGCAATGTCTCTAATTGCCACAAAAAAACCCCGGGGATTAACATTTTTGTTTGCCACGAAGGGCTTGACATTTGCGTTTTGCCTGGAATGATTGAGGGTGGCACCCCACGTCAAATCATTTTTAGCATCGCCTTCGTAAGGATCAATCCTGGAACGAAAAAGCTTTTGACAGAATTGTGCGTCCAATTCAGGGAAAAACTATTCAGTTTGATTTTATACGGTAGCATGCGTGTAATATTAAAGATTTATAGGACTTAGGCCATCCCAATAAAATTTTTCGTTTCCCATCGCCCCGTGTCTTGTGATGGTGAGTCGGTCGGTCGGGCAAAAAAAAAAGAATGAACACTTTAAGGGATCTGGGTTCATTTAAGAAGCCAGGAGATACAGAACCGAAAGATTTTGTTTCAGTCGATATCGCTGAGAATGTTGGAACAATCGTCAATGCCCTTTATACGAGACAGCCTTTGAAAAACTTAGTACCTATGTTAATTAAAGTTGAGAACATCACATCATACCAATTGTTGTTAATAAAACAAGACCGTGTGCTTGTAACTTCAACTACTTGCCTCTTTGACTAGTGAATCTGGATTTTGTTTTACATTTCGAAAAAAAATGGGTCGGTCGGGCTATGGGAAACGCAACATTTTATTAGGATGGCCTAATAGACTTATAGGTTCTTTCTGACATATTTAAACTGTAATTTTAGAGGCATGTAGGTACACTTGAAACGGGTAGTTGTATTAACCCGCACCAGTTTATGGTTAAATTATCTGCTAAATACAATTTCAGGTAAAGAGTAAGGTCTGCATACGAGCCAAGTGGCCCGTCAGTGCTGGAACTTAACCCGGTTTCCTAAGCATGAAGCAACTAGGAGTATTTCTACTCCCCCCTGGATGGGATGCTAGTCCATCGCATGGTTACCCCCAGCATTAAATTCGCTGGTACCCATTTATACACCTGAGTGAAGAGAGGCACTTTGAGAGTAGTGTCTTGCCTAAGTTCAAAACGCTCGAACCCGACCCGCTCGGTCCTGCGCACTAATCATTAGACCACCGCGCCTCCCATAATACATATTTCATAGCAGCATGCAAACCTCTCGGCTAGTCGTAATTTATTTCGAGTTATAAATACCGTTTCCATTTTTAATACCAGGTACCTTTGACATACTATAAATTGCCTCTTATACGCCCTACGGTTACAAGGCCATGTCTACGCATGCTACCTAGAAAAATGTTGTAATTGTAAGCTCTTCCGGATGTAAGCTTTACTCTAGTTTAGTTCTCTATATTAAGTTATTTATATCATTACAACACATTGCATCTTAACTTGAATCTGGCAAAAGACAATTCACAAGCAGTGCTAAGATCGCATTTTTTTTTAATAAGAGTGCCTTTCTGCACTACATTCCTAACCAGACTTATTAAAAAGTCATTACTGTATCTTGTTCTTTGAAACAAGTTTTCTTATAATGCACCAGCTCCTGATATAAGTCCCGTCAGTTTTCGAAGTTGTGAGCTCACCTAAAACCCCTTTCGAAGATTTATAATCCCAGGGCTTATACAAAGAGGCAGTTTACCGTATGTCCATATCACGCACTTCATGATATGTATAATACTCACGCAATTTGACGTCCCGCACTCTCTATAACCATTAGTGTGCAGGGCCTGCCCTCTCGTTCATAGAGTTCCTCCCTTCTCCTAACTTCGCCTGAATCTATTATTTCTCCCTCGTATTCACAAACGATCTCGCCTCCTTCGATATCCCTGGAGGCAAACGCACAATTTCCCGCGCCACGTGGGTCAGTTAGTACTTTGTGGAGCTACAGTATGTAAGACAAAAAAAAATGTTAGTGTTTCCTAAGAACTTGTTACTTTATAATCGCATGTATATCAGCTGTTGAGACTTAGCTAATACTCGCGTACTCACCTCGATTGGTGGCTGAGGTTTTGGATTGAGGGACATATAATGATGAATTCGTTCCAGCATTGTACGCCCCCCGAATTCCACCGTCGGCTGCCTTCGGGGTCGCTGGATTTTAATACCCAAGTATCCGCGCTTTTGGCCAGCACGTACGGTAGGTTTCACAACCCAGTCAGCATAGGCCATCACCTGTCTCTTGAATTGCTGTTGAAAATAATTAAAATTCTAATCAAAGCCATGTTTCTTTTTAACGACATCGGATGCACATGCGTTCAGTAAACGCGGAGGGCTACTCAAAAAAGTTTTGTACGGGGAGGCTCCGCCCCGAGCTCTAACCCCTTACCCTTTTATATACCATTTTGATATAAATTGTACCCCTTTCGTATACCTTTTGCTGAAAAAAGGTACCCCTTTCATATACCTAAAAGACATGGCATATACTTAGAACAGGACGTTTTCTTGTCATTTTCATGTAGCGCTTAATAAATTAAAATAATACAGCCATAAATTGCGTCTATTCAAAATATTTTAATTAAAGGCCCTTTTAAATACCCAAATGACATATTTCAGCTGCACCCTTTCATATAACTAAACTTGTGAAATCCCTACCCTTTTATATACCTGAAGCCTGAAAAAGGTACCCCTTTCGGGCGGAGCCTCCCCGTATAGGCCGTTATAGGGATAGCCCCCCCCCCCCCCCCGGGTCAATAACACATTGGGAAATTATATTCAACAGTTATTCCACGAGCGCGCGTTCGCGTTCAGTCTAAATTACGCTAAAATATTAAAAATCGCTACTAATATAAACTATTTTGTTAACCTTCGTATATTTGGAGCTTACCTTTAGAAATGCAGTCTTTTTCATGAGGTATTTTGTTTGCCCTCTTAAACTGTCTCCGTCGGTCCATATAGCCACCGCAGCTGAGTACTCTTGAAAAATCGTTTCCGACGAAACGAAGTCGTCTTCTGTTCCCTTTGCTAGGGCGAGCCTAATATACTTGTTTAAGAAGGGGCATTTCGTTCCCCGCTTCTTTTTTAGCATAATTTGCCGAACATTTCCAAAAGCTGGCATCTTGTAACGCAGTTGAGTCGTACACTCTATGCTCAGTCGAAGTAACCGCTGATGAAAGCGTTCACTTTTTTTGAATTATTAAGGAAGCATGAGAATTTTGAGCAACGTGACTTGACGGGAAAAATTTCCCACGGTAACCGGCAGTCTTCCTTGGTCATGCAATGGGCGAAAATATGACATCCAAATTTGAAGGTGGTAATTTTTCCTCTACCCGACAAGATATTAACAAAGAGAATAAAATAAAAATATAAAAAAAGTTGTACTGAAGCTTTTTCATTCCACGTGTTACATTGTGATCACCGGGCTGCAGGATCCGCCGCCAAACTTTTTTTTGGGAACTCCGATTTTTTGGGGGGTAGTAAGAGAAACTTGGGCAAAGCCAGTTTTTAAAAAAAGTTTTTATGTTTTTATTTGTTCACGAAGAGATGGATATTTTCTTTTTTAACCTTATGTCGTCGTTTGTAGTAAAGTCAGTTACGTAAATTCACACGATACAGTGGTTGCCTAGCACGTGATTAGGCTTTAGGCCAGTTACGTAAATTCACACGATACGGTGGTTGCCTAGCACGTGATTAGGCTTTTGTACTTCATGCTAACATTTTTTCGAGCATTTTAGTAAGGCAAAAGCATTGAGCATTATTCGAGCATTTTAGTGGCATTTTCCCGAAAAATTATTTTTTTACAGAGAAAGTTTAAAAAAAAATTTTCTTAGAGAAAATGAAAAAGAAATTGTTTGCTGACAATGTTTTGCTGCATAACGACGATAGTCAGTATTTAGTGAGTTGTGAGCTGTGACTTGCATCAATTTATTTAAGTAATATGTTGTCGTTTTATTATCAGGTTGTTATATTATACGTTTTAGTTATTTTAAACAGTTTAACACCCTGTAAAAATGTTATAATAATAAAAAAAAATCGAGCATTATCCAAGCATTTCAGTGCCTTTCTGGGAGCAGGCCGAGAATTTTAGTGGAAAAAAATGGGCATTATTTAGAGCATTATAGTGGGGAAGCAAAAGAATAATGCAAAAAAGCCTACACGTGATGAGTTTCTGGTTATTAGTGAAGGGGATCATATGTTCACATAGATATTTGTATAAATCATTCTGTGTAGAAATACTTTTTTATGATATAACCGTGTACAAGACAGAAGCCAAACAGATAAGAAATATTTTTGAAGGACACGATAAAGAGTAAGTTTTGTTTTATTTAACGAAGGTCGACTAAAAGTCTACGAATCCGGGTTTGTATGAGCGATTATAGTTAGAGGCACAACCGAGTTTACTTTGCCTTAAAGACCAATTTATAATGTAGAAACTTTAAAGGAAGAGCTTCGTGCGCGCGATTCTTTCCTTTCGGCGCAGTAGAGAACAGTAAAACCAATCGGATTTGCGGATCGGATATGCAGTAGAACACAGCTAAGTTTCTTTTTAAAATACCTTATTATAGAAAAATTAACGATGCATGTTATAAACGCGAATTTCAAAAATTCGCGTTAATTTTATGAAACATAAAATAAACACTACTGGACCTAAAACTAAATTTTTATAATTTTTTTCGCGTTGTTAAAACACTTTGTTATATGCTTGTCCTTGCTCGAAGAAGGCGTTCTTTCAACTTTCAGCTGAGATAGCTTTATTTTTGTTTTCATCTCTTACAAATTAAAGAACATGGTTTTTATTGCTATCGACGAATAAACCCTTTTGGTTAAGAGCTTCCTCTTTTTGGTTTTATTAAACCAAAAATAAACTCTATCTCAATAGAGATCAATATGTTGCAAAATGAAATAAGATAAAATGATTTCTTTGATAGTATTTCTTATATTAGTGAACTAACTGTAATACAGTCAACTCTCTAAGACGGACACCTTCGGGGCCGGCCGCAACTGCCGTCTAAGAGAGGTGTCCGCCTTATAGAGAGTCGAGGTAACATGACACCAGTAATTCTGATATAATAAAGCTTAACCGTTGCACTATGCAACAAACCAATGCAAACTGCAACAAGACTAAAATAATAATAGGATCATATTCGCTTGTTAACGCAAAAGTTGAGAGCTTCTACAAACCGTAATACTGTATTAAAGTAGAAAACGACCTCTATTGTCCATACACGTAAGCAGAGAAATAATCCGTTTAAGCGTCTTTATTTTTAGTTCGTAAGCTTGGTATACACGTATCCTTAGGGCGCTGACTAACTTCGATACGAAGTTTGGAAGTATTTTCGCTAATAAGGCATTATAAAAAACACTTCTCAAGTGTCCGTTAATGATTTCAAAGTGTCCGTTGTCCGCCTTAGAGAGGTGTCCGTCTTATAAGGGGTTTGGTTACAGCACAATGACTGAAAAACGGCAAGGACCATCAACAGGTGTCCGTCTTATGGAGGTGTCCGTCTAATAGAGGTGTCCGTTAAGAGAGAGTTGACTGTATTCTTTAGATTTGCTTTGCATAATTCATAACAGACCTTTGTACATTATTGTAGATAACATAAAACAATTTTTTAAAAGTGCACAAAGACTTTTTCCCAGATTCTCCAAAATACCTTGGGTACGATTTTGTAATCAATATTTATTACACATATAGGGTGCCAATTCTTCAATTTCGTCAAGTTCTCATCGCCTTTTGGGATGAGTATTATTGTTCCTCGTTTCTGGGATACAGATAATGAACCTTTGTGGAAAGCCTCATTACAAGAATTAAGAAGGTCCTTACAGAGAAGATCGAAAAAAAAATTGATAAAATTCCTTTGTAAAACCGTCCTCTTTTGGGGATTTATTATCAGCAAAGAAAGTTACTGCTTCTTTCGATTCGTTGATAGTCAAATCTTTTTCTACGAAGCTTTGTTCTTCATCATTGAGTTGAGGAATGTTGAGATCCTCAATAAAGTCGTTGAATTTTTGCTCAAATGCATGGTTGTTCATGTTTCTGTTTTTTAGTGGAGTACATTTTCCTGGAAAAAAACTTTAATTTCCTTGTCCAAGAACAAAAACTTTTTGACCAACTCGGACTACTCTATGAAACAATAACAGACAAAGAAGTGTTCTGTATGAGCCACGACGCACGGTAAGTCATAAATTATTAGCGAATGTTTATCGATACTAAAGGATCTTAATAGCGGAGCTCCTCAGCGCGCGCCAGCGCGCGGAGCGGAGCACCATGGGTAATGCGGGTACGAGAGAATTTTTGTAAACCCAGGAGGCCGAGAAAATTTGGTGCGTACGCGCGCCGCGCGTACAGACTCTCGGGGAGGGGGAGGGGAGTCCCAAGGCAACCCAGGCAGGAGGGGCAGGGGAGACAATCTTCTGCATCCTTCGAAATGAGTGAGGTAATCGACTAAGATCTTTGATATTGGACATCCATTTTATGGTCAATTGACAGCTGTCAAAACAAGGTATCCGCTGACCAGTATCACATGACCATATCGCGGGCTCAGGTTTAGAACTAGTCAAGGTCGCGTGTTTTTTTGAAGTTGACCGCTGACCAAGTGATAGCATTGCTATTGGTCCGCGGGCGCAAGTTTTTTTTTTCCATGGTCAGTCCATTTAGATTTACATGAAGGACAAAGTGAACAACCCGGTCAGTTTGTAAGGTGAACGAAGCACAAGGAGAAACCGAGCAGGAAAAAGAAATGTCTTCGTAAATATTTCTCGGTCTACCTCGTCTAAAGGCTTTACACATCATGGAAGTTATGGCAAACGATAAGGGCTTACGGGAAGATCCGAAAAAATGGCACAGGTGGAGAGCGAGCGAGTTTCTACCGTTTCGGCGGCTGACCAGCTCCCACCAGCTCTAGGAAATTAATTGAGCTAAACGCAATTCACTGAAGTGAAGGAAAAAGAAGTGTCAATAGCTACACGGATGGAAAAGGCTGAAATAGACCTTCGCGGATAATTCAAAGGTCGGTGGTGCTGGAGTTAGTTATAATTTATAGCTTACACATGTACTACGCGGTTGGATAATAATACGAAAAACTGCGGCCGCTTCGCTTCCGATTAATTCATGAGCTGGTTGAAAGCTTTGCCCTGCTGAATTGACAAGCATTCTCCGACTTCAAATATGAGGTAACAAACTTTGACTTTACTGAATACACTGTGAAAATCTGTAATTATATGCTTTATGAGTGAATTTGCGTCGGTTTAGTGGTTCTGGTTTACAGAACTTTTATTAAGTTAAGTTGAATTGTTTATAAGCTTAATAATGACTTAAATGTTTTTATTCAAACTCCCAGCTAAACTTAGTGTTTTAGTTTTTTAATTCATCTATTTATTCTTATTTACTCGCTGTTGGAATTCGTTTGAACGAACTATTTTAGAGTCGCGGACGAATACGCCAAGAGATCGTTACGTTGCGACTTTCTTGCGTTGACACGTTTTTACCACACCTTAGCAGAACCAAAAAAAAAAAAAAAGTTTATTTCCACATAAAACTATCTTAGTTAATTATTTTGAGTAATTTTATAAAACACAATTGTTCGCTCTACTTGTAATTCATGCCATTTTAGACACTGTATGCAGCTGTGTATGCAAACTTTAATACATTGACTATCATTATGACAGTGTTGAATGTGTATCTTTGCAATGGGAATGTTTTTTCTATACAGGTAAGTTAAAAAGAAATCCCCAAGTAGAAAAGCTAAATATCCCATTGTAGGAAGGAAGGGTCACTACACTGAGTGTATAAACGAAAGAGGCTAATATTATTTTATTTGATGAGATCCATAAAATAAGACGGAATTTTTTATAAATTATTTTAATAAACAGGGCCATTAATTAGAGCTAGGGTGGTGGTTTTTAATAGATTATTATGTCAATCCTTCTTTTAGGTAGTGTTATATTCTGCCATTAAGCCGCAATGAATGAAGAATACCTACAGTCAAGTTTTGTTGAACTTGGTATAGAATGCTCTGTGCAAAGTGGACAACAGCAAAGTAAATCAGGTATCTAGTTTTATATTTTAGTTATAATTGAAATATGTTTTTATTCAGTTTAGTTCTTTTTTTACCCAGCTGCTTTAATCTGCATTTGGTTGCTGCCGACTTTCTTACTTTGTGAAATATTTGCATTCATTATTCAACTCCTCAATGGAGGTTGCCTATTCACCGAGTTAGGATTTCGAGTTGGATTTCGGGTTAGGTTTTTGAGTTGGATTTACGAGTTCGATTTTCGAGTTGGATTTCGAGTTGGATTTCGAGTTAAGATTTTGAGTTGGAATTCGAGTTAAGATTTCGAGTTGGATTTCGAGTTAGGATTTCGAGTTGGATTTTCGAGTTGGATTTTCGAGTTGGATTTCGAGTTAGATTTCGAGTTAGGATTTCGAGTTGGATTTTCAAGTTGCTTACCGTACTAAGCACTCCGGTTATACTACTATACACGCCAGTTAGCTTACTATGCACCTTTGGTTAGCCTACTACACACTCCTGTTAGCCTACTATTCACTTCGGTTAGCCTACTATGCACTCCAGTTAGCCTGTTTATGGTTAGCTTTCAATAATTGTAATGGGTTTTGCTTTGTCAAAAAAAATCCAACTCGAAATCCTACCTCGAAAATCCAACTCGATATCCTAACTCGAAAATCTAACTCTAAATCCAACTTGAAATCCTTACTCGAAATCCAACTCGAAAATCCAACTCGAAATCCTAACTCGAAAATCAAACTCGCAAATCCAACTCAAAAATCCAACTCGAAATCCTAACTGGAAATCCAATTCGAAATCCTAACTCGGGAGTTAGTTTGTCTCTCCTCAATGACATTCAAAACAACTACAATGTATTAATTAGTAGACAATTTAATATTTCACTAAAAGTATGTTTTCATGAAATGCCTAGATCTTGTACCAGAAAATTTCTATACCCTAGCCTCACTGTGGAATGTTAAATGGTTTGAATGTCACCTCCCCTCACAAACTCTTCACAAATTCCAATGTGTGGTTATGGCAGAAATCCATGGCCAGCTCATCTTCAGTGTATGAACCAGTGAAACAAGGCATCAAAGAGCCTCAAAACAACATGGAGCAGGAAAACAATAGCTCCAAAACAAAGAAATATTTCACAGGTTCTTACACCAAGGAAAACCCAAATATTCAGATCCATCCCATGTAAGGTCAATGGAAGTTCCAAAAGGGCTAGCGGGAGGGGGAGGGGGGTTGATTAAAGGCCAAACCTTTTAATTAAGAGGGGGTGTTAGGGTTTGCAGCGATGCTTTGAGTTTATTAAAATATTTAGTTGACTGTGCTGATCCATCTCTGTTAAATATCTAATGGATCCTTTTGCATCCAGTGGTTTGGCTTCAGTTAAACAAGCTCGAGTTAAGTGTTTTGTTTTATAAATTATTGATATTGATGCCAATTAATCAATTTTAATTTAATCTGTGGCATTTGACTTTTTCAGGGTTAACATGAGTTGCAGAGTTTGCAGTGCCACAGACACAAAAACAGACAAGGACAAGGACATAAATAGAAAACAGGAAAGATTAAATCCAGCTTGATGTTTGGGTGTCGTCATGATGCTATTTTTAAGAGACTATTAAAATCAAGAAAAGCTGCAAATAAGCAAAATTTAGATTTTAAATGTTAACCTATTTACAGTGTACTTCAGAAAACAACTTCTTGATTGACCTGTCACTTTCACATCTTGTTAGATGTAACAAGGGCATTATGAAGTGATCTTTTCAAAAATATTCAGCGAAAACAGTAACAGCAGAAATGGTGGTAGTTTAAAATTGCTATTTTCAATGTTTTGACTGGTAAGAAACCACATGTGACCAAGCTAAAATCTGCAAATGTCCAAATGTTTTGAGCCCTCAAGTACACAGGACTTACATGTAGTTGTCTAATTATATGATAAGATCTTTGGGGGAGGTAGTGGAGTTACAAAGCAATGTAATTATTTGAATTTGGATTAGTTATGCTGAAACTGGTGGTACTGTAATTTTAAAGTATAGATGAGTTTAAAACCGTTATTGCAAGCAATATGCATTACCAATTTCATTCTTATGTATTGTATGCTGTGTACAATTTATAAGAACAGCTATATTTTTAAAATAAGTGAAATATTCTAAAGCCAGATAAAATTTGCAGTATCCATAAGGTACCATGTAGCAACCAAATTGTGACTTACTTGCTTACTTTGTGAACTCCATGACAAATGGGCAACATGACTCCATAAAAATGTGGACAATAATACAAACAAATTTTTAAAAGAGTAGTCAAAGTATTGATGTTTTATTTTTTTTTCTTGCATAGTTTTATACACAAGCAGACATGATTCTATTTTTTTTTTCTGGGTAATCAAATAACAATTTAACTGAGTTTGAGACTCAAACAATATTCTAGCTTCCCAGAATTTTTTTTTTTTTTTTCTGTAAGTGAAGTGAAACCCCTTAAGAGGAAGGGGAGTCAAAAGACATGTAAAAGTGAATAAGGTTCTATCTTCTTCTTCTTTTGGGGGAGGGGGGGGGGGTGGGGATGGGGTGACCCTGTTCGGTGGAATGACAGAATGTCACTCCTTTGTTTCCGGAGTTAGGTTCACCCCTGTTTGCTCGCAGTTAGCTTTATTCATCTGGTTTGCTTGCGGTTAGCTTTCACTCTAGTTTGCTTGTGGTTAGCTTTCACTCCGGTTTGCTTGGAGTTAGCTTGGTTTGGGCAATATGCTGTAAACCATTAGCTATAACCTCTGCCATTTCCATTCAAAATTAAAATATAGGCAAATAGTGAAAATGAAAATGAATAAATGAGTGAATGGAAAAAAATTAAAATCAACCTTATTATAAATGTAGATGTTTGTTATTTCCTTTATACTCTAAATGTTAAGTGATTTTTTCTTTCTTTTAAAGCTGGTAAAGCAACAACAAAATTGCCTAATTTGCCATGGGATATGCCTATCTACCCCGACATGCAGCCCTACTCCTCCCACCTTTTTTCTACATGAAGGTAACATAATTGCCCGTTTTGCAACATAATTTCCTATCCAGACTTCTTAATGATAATGCTTTCGGTGGAATTATAACATTTTGATTGATTTTGTTTGTTCTCTTATTTGGTGTTGCTGTACACGGTACCCTGAGGGGGAGATGGTACTCCCAAATAAGAGCTATACGGGTATGTGCCGCTCAACAGGGTATGCTTTTTGCCTCTCTGACTCTGAAACAGGGTATACAAATCACCCTTTTGACTCAGGAACAGGGTTGATTGTTTTCCCAGAATCCTGATTAAACACTATTAAGTATAGCTATGAAACTCCGCTCCTTTCATCGCTTTATCTCCAAGCCACAGACGAAGTCAAGTGAGAGCTTTGTGATGTACGCTTGTGTTTATATTTCCATTGTGGATATTGCTGGAACAGGGTACCTACTTTGCAGTGTTTGTCTGGAACAGGGTCGCAAATTGAACCTTTTGTCTCTGGAACAGGTCCAGAGTCTCAGCGGTGCACCCCCATAGTAAAATTTAGGGAGTACCCCCCCCCCCCCCCTTCAACCCCGGACACGGTAAAAAAGAAATAAGGAAAAATATTAATTATTATTTATTAAAAAAATAAAACGAATATAAAATTCTCAGCCTTAAAGTTTTACAATGGCCAGAATTCAGAGTTCAATAAAGTGCAAAATAATTAACTGGGGAGTTCCGCTTTTAGGCTTGCCTAAATCTATATATTAGGGTTTAGTTAAAAGGCTAAAAACGTCTTACGTCTGGTAAATGCTCAGATATCCTTCATTTTGAGTGTTAAAAGCTGAATTTTTGAGTGGCCACTTCGTTGTAAATTGCTTAGTGCATCCAGTCCCGGGAAAGGATATATGATTACGCTAATTAGACACGTAGTTCAAATCTGGAAATCTTATTGTACAATTTATCAGACATACGTTAATTGGTTTATTCAAATATATATGGGGAGAACTGCATTCTTCTAGGAAAAATTAAAGCCAATTTTACCCTTTTATAATCAGCATTCTGTAAAAATTTACCTAAACTTTAAGCTTCAATCGCCAAAGGACTTCCCCCTCTCTCCAACGGGGTCCTGTTGTACATGACTAATTGATAAATAGTGATTGTTACCAGACGGATGACATATGCACTCATCTCCGATGACAGAAATCGTTGTCAAACGGCGATAATCATGCGACCTTAGCCTTCTCTCTACTCCTCTACCGAGGTTTTTAAATAAAGTACTACACAGCTCAGATCAATCAAATACCTGTCAGTGACTGAAAAATCGATGACAAAACTTTTGTCAGGACTTATTAAAGGTGTACGTTGTACCACTGGACTCTAGAAATTATCTGAACCTTCGAGAAAAACATGTTAACAGTGACAGAATGTAATTAACTTTGACGTAACGACCCCTGTTACGACACGCGAAAATTCTCGCTTTTTCTGGGCAAGCCCCATTTGTGTTTTAAAAAGAGATGGAACAAGGAGACATCAGATACAGACATGTTCCCAAGGACTCTTACCTTACAGATAGATTACGAAAAATCTCTTAAAAGTCCTAAACTCAGTGCGCAGGACGCGTATTATAAGCAAAAACTTAAAACGTATAATCTGGGCATATACTGTGCGAATGACGACACCGTTCATTGCTTTCTCTACGACGAAACTGTCGGTACTATTGGACCAAATGAGGTAATATATATCTCTTTTGGATCATTTACTCAAACAACTTGAAAGTAAGCTTGGAAAGCATGAGCATATTATCGTATGGTCTGACAATGCGCCTGGGCAGTTCAAGGAGTGCTATTTGTTCTTTTATATGGATCTGCTAATAAGACGGGGACAATTCCTAAGAGCTGATCTAAAATTCTTGCTAGAAGGTCATACATATGCAGTTTGTGATAGACGCTTTGGAACTATTCAAAAGTTTCTCCGCAACCAAGAGATAATCTACGTTCCAAGAACATGGGCAACTGTATTAGAACAAGCAAATCTATTAAACGTCGCAGTTCACTGGGTTACGTTGGACTTGATAAAAGACTACAAGACTTTCCTTCGACTTGAGTACATTAGCCGAAATGAAGATTGAGAGAAGGAGAAATTTCAAGTCCACGACATCGCATGGCTCAACTTTGGATACGGCGAAAGGCCAAGCGAAAATGGACTTGAACTTGTTCATCATCCAGAAAGCGTATTTATACGATTTGAAATCAACGCTCAACAACCACCACGCAAAGTTTCCTTCATAAAGAAAAAACAGCGAACTGAACTAAGACCTGATTTTCTTCGAACTTTGCGACGGAAAAGGGAGCCGATACCAATTGACGTTAAAAATGATTGCGTAGCATTAGCTAATAAATACCTATCTAAAAGCGCAGTTCAATTTTATCAGTCACTGCCAGCAATCAACAAAGAAAATAAAAGCAAATGAGAGCGACATGTACGGCGCATTCAATACCGATGGTTTATTGAATCCCGTTTGCGGCAAGAAAAACAAGTGATAGCTTTTATAAACACTGCCGGTCAAGGACCTAACTTTAAACAATAGAGATGAACGATCTAACGTTTACTTATAAAATGTTTAATTAAAACTAGAATTAGGAAGGTTTACACGCTTTTTTCGTGCGATAAATGTTCTGAGATATTAAATTGCATGCTTTAAATAAAACATTTGTTTCAGTTGTTAGTAATACGTCATTAAATACTGTTGTCAAATATATAACAACAACGTCCTTTTTTATTTTATAGTATCGTGAAAACTCCGACCGCCTTTCCCGCTTTGCTAGGCTGAAAGAGCAAGCGAAGCGAAGCACTGGCGGAAACTGCCTAGAAACTGTTACTACAAAAAAATAGTTTAAAAAACCTAACAGATAATAGACATGCAATCGGATGCTTAAAACACAAAGCAGTAACGACTGACAGCTTTGAAAATAAATGTGAGGCCCTTTTAGGGGTTTTAGGGATAAGGGATAACCAGAAAAATAATTTTAGGGATAAGGGACAACTGACTAAAAAATACAGGGATAGGGGACAAGCTGAGATAGTTTTAGGGATAATAAAAATAATAAAGGCCTCGTTAATTTTAGGGATTAGGGATAACTGTCCCCTGAACCCCCCTAACAAGGCCTCAGATATATCGAACGTCTCATACTCGTTCGCAATTCTAAAAGTATCGTTGCATTTGGATCTAACCGACACTAGTCAGCTCAACGTCATGTCGATATTATAAGCTTAATAATAATAATAATAGTAATAATAATGATGCAATAATGAAGCTATTAGCAGTACTTTTATATGCATTTTTAACCATCTTTGGTGACTAAATTTAGTTGTTTAGCGGGAAGCATGCCCCCGGACTTCCTCGTACCCTCGCGCACTAGCCTCCCCCCTTCCCCTCCAGCCCACCCCCCTCCCCCTACCGCCCCACTTCTAAATTACATGTTCACATCACTGGAAAGCTGGGACTCTTCGCTAAGGACAATCTTAAAAATATAAACAAAGCAACAGTTAAACGTGATACGAGTAAAACAGACAACTATAGGCTTATCTTGAATGTTATTTATTTCAAATAGTCGGTGGAGTATTTAGCCGGGAGTATTTATGGATCTTCTTGTAATCGTTGTTTCTTTGCGAGAACAAGCGTGTCATACTTGAGAGAGGCAAATCTGATTTCACTTTCTGTCAAGTGAGCTTCCAGTTCCTTTTGCAAATTATGCCTTTCTCTGACACGTCTTAAATTACCGTTCTTAATCTCTGAACTAATCTGGTTGATTCTATTTTGCTTTTCATCGCAATACTGGCAAGTGTCTACTCTTGCTTTCCGAAAACTCAAGATGTCTCGCAGATTTTCATCAAATATTTTTCCAAACGTACAAAAACTGATCACGGGGCCTCTGTTCTTTGCCCTTGAGCTGGTCGTTTTGAACCCTGGATATTCTACACAAAAACTTTCCCACATTCTTCTCATCGAGACATTTGATTCAAAGTATTGTTTTTCAGTTCGAGCTCTACGGTAATGTGATTCACAAGCCTTGTACGAACAGATATAGTTAATCACAGTGTCTTTGGCTTCTGACAAGAGTCTCGTTGTTTTGTGTTCGTGCCTCCCTCGCTTGTCCTGTTGGATGGAACCATCTGGATTCATTTTATTCAAGAGGACTTTGATTTTAATATTAGAAATTCCGTAACATTTTGTAAAGGCGCCCCGGCAAACTGTTCCCAGAGAGGGTATTTCATAAGTTATCCTCCTCAGACCACTGGGACAAACCTTGACTTCCATAAGTCTTGCGAGTAGGTAATTTTGTTCGTTGTAACTTTTCTGAAGAAAACTCTCTCTCAGCTGTTGTATCAACAAACGTACCCGCGTTCCATGTCTTATCAAACAGCCCTGATTGCAAGAGCAAAGCAATGATATTTTTTCCAGTTCTCTATGAGGTCTGTTTTTCCTGGCGGTGGTTTGCTTTCGTCTTCTTAGGTAGGTCTTCTTAAGTTTTGACTGGGTTTTTTTTCGTCCTCTTTCCACTGAACTTGAAATTGGCGGATTCCCTATATGTCTCCAGGGATTGTCTGCTTGGAAATTGTAGAGCAGTTTGTTTACGTCTACTTGAACTGATGTGCTTGAAGCGTGAATTTCGTTGTCACTCATTCTGGAAGCTTGTTTTCCTTGTCTTGTCTCCATGTTTTCCGTGGAAATATATTTTTGAGAACTTCGCTTTGCTTTATATAATTACTGAGAAAAACTCGCGTGGATTCTCGAATATTCTTCGTACAAGCATCCCGGGGGGGGGGGGGGGGGGGGACTCGCATATGAAAGTGACGGGGATGCTCGTCGTCTCGCTTAGGGGTGTAAATGTCGGACTTTTGGTCTCGCTTAGGGTGTTCCGGGAAAAAATGCCCAAAACGCCAATATTTTTAGCCATAATGGTCTCGTTTAGGGTTACACACGAAGAAATATACAAATGTAAACTCCATTCTTAGTTTTTTGGTATCTTTTAGGGGTCAAGAAAGGCTTGAGCCACACCCAGATTGGTCTCTTTTAGGGGTTCTTTTCAAAATTTCCGACGAGCATCCCCGTCCGTTTCATATGGGAGTCCCCCCCCCGGGACAAGCATGACGATATTAGTTATTACAGATATCCCGCGTAGAGGCCGCCCTTCTCGAAAATTGACGCCTCGTTGCGTAAGGGCTAATCCAGACATGGGAAACGGAGGGCTAGGGAGGGAGTGGGGGTGGGGGTTAGAAACAGAAAGTGGAAAAGGGAAACTTCAGATAAAAGTATGTGTAAAACATAGCTGATAAAAGTTTTGTAGATAAGAGTTATTGATTTCTAATGCTAACAATGTAAATTGTAATGAAAGTAAAAACACAAAAGCTGATCATGAGAACGCACAGAAAATTTGATCACCGTAAAACCCGTGGAGTTTTGTTTATTATTGTACTGGCATGGCTAAGAAATTATAAAATGAATTCCAGAAAGTGTTCTTTGGAAGGAAAGTGAATAAAAAAATTGAAAGGAAAGGATCGATATCTGTAGTATCTCGGACGGGGAGGCCTTGTGTGACCTTGCGTGACGACCGTGACCTGATGTTGACACGTCGCGCAGTTTTGGCGCCTTCGGCCGGGCACAGTGCAGTGTCGAATGGTGAATGCGAGACTTTGCAAAACGACGAGACTAATATCTTTTCTGCGAGCCCGAGAGCTTTTTAGCCTTGCAAAAAATATCAGGACTCCGAGAAGGCGTCAAAGAAAAATTCGAGACGACGAGACCCCTGAAATTTGGCGAAAATTTTGCGAGACACGCATTTTTTGAAGGACCATGCATTCACCTCCCGAGCAGTGAGCTGAGGACAAACTGAGCAACTAAAAAGGTGAGCTTAATTTGTTCATACTTCAGCTATAAATGCGTTTTGGGAAACTTAAAATGTAAGAATTTTCTAAGACGGATAACTCAAACTCAAATATGTTACAGTTTCTTTCGTGCATGCTTGTAATTGTAAGCTTTATTAGCTTACCACCACAAAGCTTCAGAAAGCTTGCGAGGACTGATCGAAGAACCTATTAATGTTTAATATTTTTTTTTCGCAGAAAACTGACGGACATATTTCAAAGCCCACCAGATGACTAGGTGAGTGAACTATACCACATCCGAGTTAAATGTACTATTTCATTTGCGAACGCTATGCAATCTCAATACGTCAACGGCTACAATTTTTTGTTTGTCGACCGAGAGTCGCGGCCTAATCTAAAGAATAATCGTTTAATCACATTTGATAAGCTTGTTTCGATCGCTCTGGACGATTTATGGTAGTTCTGAGTATGGCTCGTCTTCGTAGACCTTCGTAGATGGCGGTATTTTTTTGTAAAATTTACAAATGTTCGCTGTGACTACAACACGGAATATCAGATTCTTAGCAACTTTTAGTGCATGTTTCTAAACTTTTTTCAGGCTTTCGTTAAAGTTTTCATGTTACGTTTGTTCTATAAAAATAAGGTTAAGGGAATTTCTGGCGGACGTGGGAGCTGTGAGCAAAAAGGAAAGTCACCAAAGAAATACAACACAAGAATATTTTGAAAGGATTCTTTAAGAAGAAACTATTACTATAATTAAGCTTCCAAAAGGCTGCTTCCAAATTAAATCGCAAGTCACCTCTAAAGGACGCGAAAATGCTTGAGAATTTAATGGCAAGGTCACTTGGACTAAGAACTTAACAACGGTTAGATATTATTTTAAACAGTGTTCAAAATGTTGCTAATACGTGCAATATTGAACATTATAGTCTTGTGTCTTGCTAGTTTTGGCTCGCCTGAGTTTACTATTGGTCATTTTCCTTCGCTTAATAATCGCTCTTCGTGTACATGTAGGTCTGTTTTTATTCGTTGTCGCAAGTAGTTTTTATAGTTCTGTTTCATTAGTCCAAGGTTACTGAAGTAACTAACCCAAACATGTCTGAGTTTTGGCTATATATAATTTGTATAGTCTTTCGCATTGTAAGTTAGTGGTGGTAGCAGTCAGCCAAAAAAATAACGAATTAGTTAGTCTCACAGCATCGACTCTATATAGCTAGAGCCAAGAGCCATTAGAGCCCCCTAACACTTTGTTAATATAATTTTTTGCACCCATTCCTCCTAATATAATGTTGAGCGGAATCCGTCTAAAAAACTGACCTGAGATGACTAAAAATTTATCGGTTTGCGGTCCGGAGGTGTTTAATACTAAGGTAGAATTTATGTGCTCAAGTACAACTTTAAGTAAGGTAATACTGCATACAACTGTACTCAAGTAAGCGTTTTACTTTTTCATGAACGTTTTATATTTATGCTGTAAGCACATAAACTTGTTTAAAAAATATGTATAAGCTTAACAAATTAAAAATATCCATTGTTCCCTATCGATAAATCAGTTTAATTAATTTCGACTAAGCCGAATCAAATCATAAGATAAGAAACTGATATTTCAAATTGAGAACGCAGTCGTCTAAAATCAGAAATAGTCTTCTCAGACATTATAAGAAAAATCCTTTACTTCAAATAATAGAAAATTTTTAAATTTTAATAAATTACTGCCTTCAAAAATAATTTTGCTGAAAAACTTTATATTTTATTAACTTGCCTGCAAATTGAAGCATTAACATGTCCTGTAACAGTAGTAAAGGTGTAGTAAGCTTAAATTCATAATTTAATCCTTATGGTAAATGTACCTGTTGGTTTTTAATGGTTTCATTACTGTCTTAACTATCAGCCCGGCTAGTCATCAAAACCTACTTATATCAACACTGTTTGTTTGCCGTGTTTCATTATATTTAGTGATCGATTAACATTTATTAATGGTTCAGTAATAAATGGTCATTCGGTCAAACCGTGTAGCACGAACATTTTGCATGAGTTTTATTTTGTGGTTTGGTGATTTTTTGTGGCTTGCGGTAACAAATTTTAGCGGTACGAGATGACAGAAATTTTCTTTTTTTTGTGATTCTCTGATCAAGCCGCAGGGAAGCAGCACATATTTTTTATCTTCTTATTGTCTGGTATATGTTAAATATATTGCATGGCAGAGATATATGCCCTGAAAAATGGTGTTCCTTCAGAGGGCCCTTTCCTGCCAATCTAATTGGTGCTGAATTGATGTGCACTTGGCTTTTGCTGTGCTTTGTTTGTGATATACAGACTACCCTATGTATTTAAGCTTGTTTTTTTCCTAATGGAAAATCATGTCATAATTATGCTGGTGACCTCCCATGTATATGGCCCAAGAGGCAGTACAAGTCTGTTAAAAGCAGAATGTTTTATTTGACTGAATTTTGAAAGGAGTTAATTGTTGCGGCAATTTATTTTGCTTCATGGATTCTCATTCTGCCAGAAGTCATGATCATTTTTGCGGATCAAGGTCAAACTGCACAAATTAAAACCAGCAAAATGTTCATGCTACACTGTGTGTACTATGTGAGTGTTTCACTTTACACTTGAATTGTTAATTACTTTATGTTTATGCAAATCCCGTCAGATCTTGGGGCCAAAGTGGTCATTTCTTGCCCTAAATCAGCCCCGGGGGAGTGAGGGGGAGAGATTCCAGCCTGCTGGCCATAGTTTCAACTCCCAGAAGGCTTTTTGGGCCTGCTATCTGACTGGATTTTGAAAAAATATGCCCGCAGACTTTTCAGTCCACTGCGGCCGCAGGCCGCATTGGACCTCCAACGCTGGTCAAAACTTGAGGGGGCTACGCGTCAAGACTTATGCCCAGACCTGGCCCAGGGAGAGGGCTTTTAGCTGGTGGCTGGCTGGGGGCTGGCTTTGAAAAGCAAGGGGGGAGGGGGTGGGGCTAGATTTGGTACACTGAGTGTTTCACTTTACACTTGAATTGTTAATTACTTTATGTTTATGCAAATCCAGTCAGATCTTGGGGCCAAAGTGGTCATTTCTTGCCCTAAATTAGCCCCGGGGGAGTGAGGGGGAGAGATTCCAGCCTGCTGGCCATAGTTTCAACTCCCAGAAGGCTTTTTGGGCCTGCTATCTGACTGGATTTTGAAAAATATGCCCGCAGACTTTTCGGTCCAGTGCGGCCGCAGGCCGCATTGGACCTCCAACGCTGGTCAAAACTTGAGGGGGCTACGCGTCAAGACTTATGCCCAGACCTGGCCCAGGGACAGGGCTTTTAGCTAGTGGCTGGCTGGGGGCTGGCTTTGAAAAGCAAGGGGGGAGGGGGTGGGGCTAGATTTGGTACAATGAGTGTTTTACTTTACTCTTTCTTGCATGTTTTAGTGTTGCACCCTGTCTGTTGGCTAAGCTGCTTTCCTCGGCAGGATGCAAGCCTTTGGAATTAGGGCTACCCCCTGAGGGAGCAGAGGTCTGGCAGTGCTCGTCCAGTTGCAATTGGCCGGCCAGGGTGGTGCCCTGGGGAAGTGTGCCCAGCAGACCAGCTCGGAGCTCTTTGCCGGTATGTTTATGCAAATCCAGTCAGATATATATATATATATATATATATATATATATATATATATATATATATATATATATATATATATATATATATATATATATATATATATATATATATATATATATATATATATATATGTCTGAATTTATCAAAACCAGGTCAAGGAAATTTTCACCGTTTAAAGCGAAAATCGCTGTAAACGCGTTTTTTTCTCGCCAAACTCCATGATATAAAAACTAAAGGGAATGTCAGTGTTTTTTTCTCTTCTCCTCTCTCTTCTCTACCTCTCAGCGCTGTATTTCTTTTTTTTTTTTCCCCTTTCTTGTGGCGTTGTAAGCCAATTCGCGCAGTAACGTACTTGTTCAAGAATACTGACGTCACTTTTCTTTGACCCGGTTTTGATAAATTCAGACATATATATATATGGATTTATCAAAACCAGGTTAATGAAAATTTTTTTAGCGTTTAAGGGCAAATCGCTGTATTAAGACGCGTTTTTTCCTCGCCAGAAATCTCCAAAGAAGACGATATTAAAATTATAGGGAATGTCATTTCTTTTTCTTCTTCTCTCTCTTGTCTATCTTTCAGTGCTGTTTTGCCTTTTTTTTTTCTTGGCCATCTTTTAAGTCATATCGCACTCTAACATACACGGACAAGAAGCTGACTAAGGTCACTTTTCTTTGACCAGGTTTTGATAAATCCAGACATTTACATGAAAATATAGCTGTCATAACGTGTTACTTTAATACCAATATAAACAGAAAACAATATTTTCCGAGCGCGCATCTTGATGTATCTTTATCAAAGAACCGTGGAAAGCGCCGATAAAGCTACTGTCGAACATGTCCATCTAAAAACTCAAATTGAACATTCACCACTTATCGTGTATTATCCTCGCACGAGCCACCCTTAGAGCCAAGATTTCTCTTCCTTTCCATCCGCAGACATCTTTACTTGATAATCAAGCTTTTGTTTTACTTCTCGAACTTGATGATTTTGAAATCTTCGGAAGTCTTTAGTTTAAGTCCATTTGTAAGCGATTAATGTTTGGATTTCTGATGGCAAAATTCTATGCACTGGATATAATCCATGATGGCGTTCCTGGGTTTTTAAAGGTTTCATAGATTGTTGTTGATTTGATTGTTGATTGTTGATTTGATTGTTGTAATTTTTTGTAATTTTTGGTTACACGTAGTTTGCGTCAGCCAGACATAACACCAAATCCTCGATATACCGGCGCTTTCGACTGTCTGCGACGCGGGCTAGCTACACGCGGTAGGCACGAGGGAATTTCAAATCAAAGTCTCTTCGAGATACCGACTTTTTGCATGAAGTATGAGTCGAAGGTTTATCCTGTGCATTGTTCTTCAAACTTATCATTACAGTTGCTTTTTAGTTTAGTTTAACAATTTCCTATCTTCTCGGAGGAAATGCAGCCATATAGTTTTGTCAAAAAAGGCTCGTCCGTGCCGGGTATTTATACACATATTCCTCAACATTACACAAATGAACAGTGCAAATTTCACCGGGATCTGACAATTCTATACTTTAAAATTGCAAGGACCTTTCGAGGCAGTCGATTACGGCAGCAAAATTAGAAAATGAAACAGCAAAATGTGCGTTCGACGCTTTGTTTTGCGACGCCATATTTGAATTGTTATAGGTAGACCGCTGTTCAATGTGTTCAAGGCCGTATCGTTACGATTGCTCCACGAAAAAGCACGAAAAAAAAAAACGGATATTTCCGACTACTGTCGGAGAAAACATTGCGCATTTCATTGCGGCGTAAACAAATCGATACACTCAAGCTGCGTTTTGTCTAGACTCTGCGAGGGTCGGATATCAAGACAGCTTCTTCGTGGGCTTAAGAAGAATTAAACAAAAGCCATATACAGTAAATGATTTCGAATTATATTTGAAGATGAAATACGAAAGAATTTGCTGTCTTTGACTGAAATTCCACTCAAACTGCGAAGATACGATCGCATGTTGTAAAGCTGATTCATGCAACATTGCTGTCAACGCGAGGTCACGTCCCTAACGACCTAGGCTGATGACGAAATAGAATGGCGCTTGTAGCGACCAAATTTGGCCTAATTTTTAACCGCTCCTAAGCTGAAAGAAGCACTCATCTCTTGCATTTGTTTTGGTTGGTTTGGTTTATTTTTGACGTTTGTAATTTTTAAACGATGTAAGTGCTAGTGATTATTTATTCGTGTTTTAGCGTTAGTTACGCAATCCATTGTTTGTCGGACGCTTTTTATAGATCGCCTTTCAAACACACGTGCGTTGAGATAAGAAAGCTGACATGTTACTTTTAAAATTGTTATATAACGTTTGTAAATGTGACAAGTCACGTTTTTACCACGAGATCGCAAGTGATCACCCACAGCGGAAAGTAATCCTTTAAGAAATTAAAACAGTCCCTTGAGAAATGAAAAAAGTCCCTTGAGAGTTAACAAGAATGTGAATTTTGCCCAACGTAACTGCTATTTTCCTACTTTCGCTTGTAAAAAAAACAAATAAATAAACAGGCTTGCAGCCTTTTAACAGTCAAAATGTCATACACTGTGCGTTCTCATCATTTCGTTCGCCACTCGCTTTTTTCGACCCTTTCATAATACCAAAAAAGGCAAGACATTTTGGTTCACCGAAAAGGCACGAACATATACCAGCAAAAGAGAAAGTGGGATAATTACCGTTGACCAAACGTTTGTTTTGAAGGTAGTAAGGAAGTATTAAAAAAAAATTCTCGCGTGCATGGATGTCCACTCTTCTTTTGCAGATAAAAGTATCATCACTTCAAGAATAGAACATTGAATCAAGAATGAAATGAAATCAACTATAATGAATTCATTAATAGGCGTGCTATATAAGCTTGGTGCAATCAGTTAATAAAGGCCTCGATTAGGTAATATAATGTCTTGAATTAAAACAAATTTGCACGTTTGTTATCTTCTTGCTCAATCCCACAAATAAATCCTCGTTCTAAAAAAATATATAACATATAATATTTTCTGGTGATGGTCTGAATTATTTTCTCTGTGGAAACTAATACTCATAAAGTGTTCTTTTCGTGCAGTTTCTATTTTTTTAATAATAATAATAATAATAATAATAATAATAATAATAATAATAAAATATTTATATAGCGCCATATCCATGTCTCATGGCGCTTTACAGTAAAAATATTAAAAAAAATGAAATTTACTTAAAAAATTTACATCAGTGATAAAAGGAAATACTAACAAATAAAATAGCTGAGCTGTAAAAAACTAAGAATCATTAAAATCTTTGAATGAAAAACTAACTCATTACCTAACTTAAAGTGCTACTATGACCAAAATTTTTGTTTTTCTTTTCGTCTTTTTCTAAAGTCAATTTGTTCAATAAGTCTATATTTAACTAGCGCGCTAGAATTTAGAACGTTGCGAGCAATATAAGCCTTGAAATAGCTTGCCGAAAATCGTGGAAAACCCGTCCGCCATTACTCGGACGTCTAAAGTGAGCCAGCGACTGTACTGAAAAGCGGATTTACGCATGAGTTGGTCCGTGACGTCATATGCGCATCGTCGCTTCGAGCTTCGAGTGTTCCAAGAGAGAATATACTGAGAATTAACAGGGTTATAAAAGATATTTCTTCGACAAATTCTTCGTCTAGTTTGCCCGGTGGCGAAACCCAAGAGAGCCGCAACGAAGAGACATTGCAATTTAGCGGTATCGTTTCTTATAATGAGAATTTAAAGCCGTTTGACGTCGGTCTAAAGGGCAATGTTTGTATGCAAATACTTAATTTTCATTCGCCTACAACGAAGCTGCCGTCTTCTTGTCCAATCGAAGAACCGATCAAAGAAGCCTCGAAGAACGAAGAGGAACGGCGATTCATGGACTACATACGTTTGAATACATGGTATGATGAGAACGACATTGGATAAATAGGATAAAATGTCTGCAATGTTTGAATTAATAGAGAGCTCTGCATATATATATACATGTAGGTTGCTATTGCCGTTTGCGAAGGATTGAAATGATCTTTACTATTGTTTTCATTCTTGTAATCTATCATACACGCCATAGGCATAAAATTTATCACAGCTGTTTATTCCGAAAAAAGCTTTATAAACATTAAATAATGTAAAATTTATACAGAAAAATTAAAGTCAACAAGATGGTGCAGGTGATCAATGGATTTAGCTCCTTGAGTTTTATACAGTTTTACCTTCCTAGTTATGTGTTTTAATGGGTAATAACACTTCAGACATCTAGACTAAGTGTTTTTAGACTAAGTGTTTTAATGGGTAATAACACTTCAGACATCTAGCTTCAGCCAGCATTCAGTATTCCTGTTTCTTAAAAATAAGAAAACCATTTGAATGCTGTATAGAGTCCTTCACTCTATTTACTGATAATGTTATGAAACTGTCCCACAAGTAGCAGCAAAACTGGGTAGGAGTAGTTTTTCTTATTCATTTCACCCATTTGTTTTCCTCTTGGCCCTGTGATTTTTTGATGATAAAAATAACTTAAACAATATATGCACAACATGGGAACAAGTAAAATAATATTAAGGGTATAATGTTTTAAGTTCATAAACGGGAACACCTGGACCTCAAACAAACACTGGGACCTTGATCAAACGTTTCCAGTTTTGAACTGGCATTTAAATGAAGCCTGCAGTGAGTCGGGGTCTGGCATCTACTCAAGAAAATATTTTTTTATGGTATCATATGCAATATGACAGTGGCTCTTTCTAGAGAATATCACTGGCAGTACATTGTGCATCTGCAGTATGTGTATGTAATTGAGAGTTCAATTTTGGGACTAATATATAATCTTGTGTCAACTTAATGTGACTGTAAACAAGCCAGCTCCGTGTACCACCCTAAATAAATTGCTCCCTTGATGCAAAAAGGCAAAGTCTGCATGCAAGCCTGCTAGGCCCATCAGGCCAAAGCATATCTTGGTTTAAGTAGGATTAAGCAACCTGGATGAGATGGAAGAACAATTGCATCACAGGTTTAACCTCCCCACTCCCCCCACGTACATGTAATGACACTGGTCTGGGCTCACACCTGAACAGCTTGATTCAGAGTCTTGCGCACTGACCATTAGGTCACCGCACCTAATTCAAAACAACTACCCCATTGCTATGCAACATTTTTATTTATGGTACAGGTTTGACTGTATTTGTTGTCCGCTTCGCAGTTCGTGAATACTCTTTAAATAAATACATATATAATGGTTGCAAGGGTCCTGTGTGACCTCAAAATTGCCCCCTTGTTACAAAAAGGCAAGGTCTGCATACAAGTCTAGTTGCCCACCAAGCAACTAGACTTGTATGCCCTCGTCACACCATCAATTTGCCAGTTCCCGTTCTACACTTGGAGAGGAGGCACCATGAGAGTAGTCTTGCCCAAGAACACAGCACAATGACACCAGTAAGAGTCCACACCTGAACCGCTTGATCCGGAGTCCGACAACTTACACTTAGGCCACCTCACCTCAATCAATACAACATTTTTATTTATGGTACAGATTTGACTGTACTTGTGTTAGAAATTATGATGGATCAGCAGCTCAGGGGTTCTCTGGCACATTCACATGATTTATTGTTGGCTACTACATGCATGCCAAAAATAAATATATTGCAAACTTAAAATAAAGAGTAGCTGGGATTTCAACGGTGCTCTGTTGCACACAGCATGAGTGATTGGCACAGGTCATAATTATAGCTCATGGCCCCTGTTGTACTTAAATATAATAAAGATATACTGAGTATATCCGGATAGCATGTATGTCTCTGAGACAGGCTAACACTGTTCTATCCTGAGATTACTTCTCAAAAAATGTTTATGAATACTATAAGTGCACAATGAAGTACAGTCCTATTGTAGTGTTTTATATTGCATGGCATAAATAAACAAGTGACCAACACTGAAGACGTGCTGGTGAGTTTATTAAGACTGCAGAGTATACAGAGGACTACAATGAAAACATTTTCAGTACATAATCAGTAAAAAGATATTGCTATGCTTTGCATCCTCTGTATGTACTTTCACATAATGTACCGCCTCGTGCGAATTTATTTAAGTTTATTTGTACAATAGAGGATATAATTCAGGAACATACAGGCCGATTTGCCCAAAAATTACCTTTTTGACATGAAGTATTTACAATAAATTTAAAAATGACTATTCTAGAACACGAGAGCTTGAGCAACAGAAGTAAATTACGCCACTTACCCAATGTTTTGCTTCTAAAAAGGAGCGAATACAGTAAACTCACTGTAGATAATTCGAAGCGTTCTATTCTATTCACTTCCCTTGGATAGTTGAAGAAGTTAACCTCACAAAGGTTGCAGAGAGAAATATCTATAAAGAATTTCCAAGAGTACGAGTTTCCCTCAAAGTTATCAGACGATCTATTATTCATCTTGCGTGGTTCGGGCGAGTTAAAAATTCCGCCTCTTGAGATGTTTTCTGCCACTATGTTGTGCAAAAGTGACCTGGAGATGCCCTGAAGTATGTTTAAAAAACATTTGCGCAGTAGATACGGCTTCTACATCACTACAGATTAAAAAAGGAAACCAATGTTTTTCCAAATCGGTCCGGCTCCAGCCTTCGAAGAAGCCATTTTGTTGATGCGCATATGACGTCAGCATGCTCTCGCCCCAACTAGTTCCAGATCTCTATTTGGTCCTCGGACATTTTTGAATCTAGTAATGGCGGCAAGCCAAAGCCGAAGTTTACGCGTGAAATAAGTGGTCTTCCAATTCGAATTTGAACTTAAAATTTGGCAAGGTTATTATTTAATGTAAGTACTTTCAAAAACCGAAGAGAAACGGGAAGGTAAAATTTTGATCATAGTACCACTTTAACTAATTAACTAGTAAGTGACTAACTAACTGTCTAATATGTAACTGACTAATATGTATCATGGGTCAGTATATTATTTTTAATTAATGTATTCAAATTTACCAACGAAAGCTGATTAAAAAAAAATCCACTCAAAAAATGATACAAACATGTCGATTAGTTGTCGTCGATTTTGTAAGAAGGACATTTTGTTTAGTTCTGTGGGCCCCAACCTTACCAATCTTGTTCTATATCGAATTTGGAGATAGGTTTATACAGGTCTATATAGGCTAGTCAGACAACACGGACCGTGTTTTCTGATCACTTCAACTACGTACTGTCAACAAACTCAGTCATCCAGAACTCAGACTCTCTTGATAGAATAATTAACTAAACGACTGCCACGATCGAAAACAACTGAGTTGTGTTTGCTCGGTTATTGACGCGGTGTATAAAGACAAAATTACAGCCAATTGCGAAACTCGAAATTAAAGAAAACTGCGACAAGGAGAAATGATCGAAGGCTTAATTTTCGTTTAAAGCATACACGGATGGATTTCATTAGGTTGCTATGTATGTTTTGAAATTTATCATTAAATTAATGCAACAAATCAGGTTACGGTGCTCTCGCCGTTTTTCACATAACGGCCTCCTAGAGGACAGAGTTTTAAAATCGTAGTGTTTTGGGTTTTTTTATTCACATTCATGGGAAAAGTATTAAATAATTTGTGAAAGGAAACTTATCCATGCAACAATGAGAAAGGGTTTTATGGGCAGGGACTGAAAAAAAAAAGCAAACAAATAACTGAATGATTCACAGTTGTTACCAAGTGTTGCAGGAGAAGAAATAGTCGCTTTTATGCAGTAGCTTTGATTTCTTAAGATGGAATTACACCAATATAGTTATTCCACAGGAAGCTACAACAAAGGAAAAAAACACCACAAACAAATCAGCAATAGAAGACTTAATCTCATTGGACGAATCCGTGACTATAGAAAACGTTATAGCGAATAGTATTGCGCGTTAGAATGGACATTTTAATAACAATAAATATGTATGCAGTTTTACAGACTTGTCTGGACGAGAAAGGTCATTAAGCAAACAACGTAACAATCTGGGAAATATATTCTCACTGTAATTTCTAAGAGCAACAAGAAATTATAATACAGAATTTGGCGGTGAAAAAAGTTGCGATTGTGTGTTACTTGAAGATGTTTCTCAAGTTTTACCGTACAAGATTCAGTCAGTTTCCGATCAGAAAACCCCGAGGCGCTGAGTAATTTGACAGGTAAGTGATATATATCTCAGTTAGATTTAATTAGAGATGTCAACCGAGCCTAATATGTTTAACTTTTTCAGTTCGCTGTAATATTATGTAATATTGTGTTCGTTCAAAAATTGCTTGACCGAAAAGAACCTTAGATAATGTAGCCAAACTCTGCGGGCCTTTTAGGGTGAACTAACTCGTGAATCCCCAGAATCGTCATTAATTTAGGTTCTTGATGTTTTCAACAATTTTACAATTATGTTTTATTCCGATCGATTGCTTTCTGAATTTTGCATAATTACGCGGAGCTAAAATTGTTGATGACACGTTATTACAATTTAATGTAAAAGAAAAGCGTAATGCTGGCGTAGATTTACAGTAGCAAAAATGACGTCTGTACAGTAGCAAAAATGACTTCTGATCTTCTAAAAAAACTAATCCAAAGTAACTTGAAGAGCCGGTTGAAATTTGATGGGAAGAAATCGAATTAGCCACTCAAATTGGAAAGCAACCTTAAACTAACTAGGACTCTGAGTCAATTAGAAGTTTTGCTTCTCCAGAACACCGTATATATTTTACTTTATCAAAATCGGTCATCAAACAAGATTTCAGACATTAACAATCGAAGCATGTGGTTAAAGACCTAGCATAACACGCAAAATCATTATGCTAGCCGAATATATCGTTGGATATTGGAGGTTCAAATCAGAACAACTAGAAAATCTAACTTGACGCTTACCTTTTCATTGCTTCCAAAACTAAGTCGTTGCAAAAATTAATATCCTACTCAAAGACAAACGACTGTGTCTATTCAGCCCTGTTTTGGAATTTATTTGTATTTATAGCCTCAGCCTCGACGTGCGCAGTTGCGGCTTCACTGAACTGAAGTAGACGTTCAAAATTATGGACTTCTGAATGAAGTAATATTTTCAAGTCAATGAATGCATACATCGCTTGCTCAGATCGATATTCTCTAAAATGATTTGATCAATGGAATCACTCAAACTTTAAAGAAAACCTTCGCCCAAAAAGAAACTTTATTTCAATCATCTTATTACAATGCAAGGGCCAGCAAATGGAAGAGCTTGGCTCACAAAAAAACAACATGTCTATTGATTTCTTAGTACAATAAATTGAACCTTTTCAGCCATTTTAATTTATTTCCTCGCTGGGCGAGTTAATGCAATTCTCATTTAAAATGAAGATACAAAATTTATGCAGAACATAGCAAATCAAACCGACGGAAAGTGACATTTGGCTGCTAAACAGTCCAACCATAGTAGTCGATATCATTGCTTGTTATAATTAAATTCAGTGCGCATGCATTTGTTCCGGCAGATAGTTCCATTAAACAAAGGCCGAAGCCGTTTCCCTTTAGAATTATAGTACTTAGAGTCAATATTTAACTGATTACAGTTTATGTAAGTGGAAGGTATGCATTTAACTGGAAACAAAGTTGTTGTTGATCTTGTTTTTTGCTTTCAAAACTAGTAGACGGCAGACTGAGGTTTGTCTGTTATTTAATACACAAAACCTTTTTCTTTACTGGTGAAAAAGAAAATCAGTTGTATGCTATAAGGTATCAGGTTTACTAAGAAAAGCGCTATGGCTAACTTTGATAGACTCTGGTTGATAAAATCTCAAGGTATAGCAGTATTCAGTTAGATTGCTACAGAGGGTAAACCTCGTTTTATTTTCTAATGTTATTTACTTCTGCATTTACTTGCTATCTGTATTTTCAGTAATACCGGAAAATGTAATAAGTAACTTGTTGACGAAACCCATGCAGGAAATTCTTTAGACTGCTTGTTTTTTGTTAATGTAAAGCAAAATATATTGCTAGCTAATTGAACTGAAGCTTGCAGACACTAGGTTTATTCACGCGGAATACACAGCGATATCATTCAGTACCCAGAAGAGATCTCACTGAGGGAATGAAACGTGGCAAACCAAACAAGAAGGAAAGGCTTCATCCTATTGGACAATCCACCACTAAACAATTCTGGTGTTCTAGCGAATAGCAACATACGTTAGAATGATGTTGACGTTCCATAAACTTGTTCTGACGAGAAGTTAATTAAAAAAAAAATCGAAAGCTTGCCTTGCTGCGAAGAAACATTTTCACTTCAGTTTTGAAGAGAGACAAGTAAATGAAGAAGTTTGAGTTTACAGTTGTGTTGCTATAGCCATTTTATTTTGGATTCTTTGCTCGTTTAGATGTTTCTATTTAACGCTCGATTTTTTTTTGTGTGTTTCACCGTTTAGCTTATTGTTTTCTATCAAACATTCGAGGAGCTGAGTTATTCGAAAGGTGAGTCATGATTTATATAGGGTAACTAACCGTTAGAAATCGTTGCTGTTAGAAAAAAAATGCACCTGGATTTTTTTAAATGAAAATGCAAAATCTGTCCAGCGTAATTTATAAATGAGACTAAAGAAGGATCAGTTTGCAAACGCAAATCCATGGATATATATATTTAATTATTTTACGATTTTGTCAACTAAGAACAAAACGAACTCTGAGCGTTGTACGAAAATTCATATAAGGCCATTTCTGTCGTTTTACAGTCATTAATCTATTTTTCACGGCGCTTGAAATCGAGGGAAACAATCAGTACCTTCCAGGAATTGATTTTCTTTATGGACTCTCGTTTTCCTTTTTTAGTCTCAGCCACAATAACCCCAAACAGAGCTTTTTGTTCATAAAGATTTTTATTTGAAGAAGAAAAAATCTAGTCTCTGATCATGAATGAAAGAAACCGAACTGATGGTAATATTTTCTAAAGAACTTGAAAACGTGTTCCTCAATTTGCGCCATAGAAATTTAATGAATTGGTAATATGGAGTAGTTTTCATCATGTTGAATCGAGCAGTTTAGTTATAAAGCAGTTTGCAAAAAAAGGTAGTTTTCTCAAGTTGGCATTTGGCTTTACTAATTTTGCTATCATATGTTCTTTTAAAATATAATTTGTGGTACAATTTCTTGGTTTTTGTATTAAAATATTTCACATAGTTTCATTCTGAGAGTTTAAGCTTCAAAGAGAAATTATCTTCGTGAAAAATACTTTAAAGTTACATCTGATGTTTTTAATGTCCTGTTTTTGTCCCCAAATGGTCATTTCGGAAATGAATTTTATCGCGTAACTTTTCAAAAATAAGAAAATTGATAACAACTTGACAATTTTTTTCTTGGCCAGTGAGTAAATTTTCTGACTAATAGGACTACTACTATCGTTAGCAATAAGAAAATTGGACTTAATGGTTAATATAGTTAATTAATATAAACAAAATACATATTGCTGTGGAATATGAAGTTTGCAGACAGTTTTGTTTATTCACACGGAATAACAGCGAAATAATTATGCAGAGCGAATTGACTGAAGAAATGAAACGTGGCGAGCTAACCAATCAAGAATATAAGACTTCATCTTATTGGACAAATCAATGAATAAACAAACTAATCTAGCAAATAGCAGCATACGTTAGAATGAAAATTAAAATTTGATGTATCTGTTGTTCCACAAACTTGTTCTGACGAGAAGTCCATTAAACAAAGAAAACAAAAATTTGTAACTGCGAAACAAATATTTTTAATTCAGCAAGTAAGTTCAGAAAAAGTTCAAGCTTGTAGTCATGTTTTTTTTGGGATTCTTTGCTCGTTTTGATGTTAAATTAATGCTAACGCTTGATTTCCTGTTCTGTTCTATCGTTTACCTTTTTGTTTGCTCACACACAACCCAGTAATTTGAAAGGTAAGCGATTTGACACGTCAACCGGTTTATGTGATCGCGAAGGTTTCGCTAAAGATATACCCATCCGTTGTTTTAAATATAAAAAAGTGCTTGTAGCTATGCTGTTTTTCGAGTTCTGTGCTTGAATTGATATATCAAATCCTAACATTTTCTTTTTTATAATTTTTTTCCCCCTCAGACAAGCCAGTGACTTGAAGGTAAGTGATTTTGAATGTTTCGAAAAAATACACGTCAGTAGTTTTAACGAAGAAGGAAAATGTGAGCAAGTAGCAAGCTACACGTCTGCCCATAACACTCTCGGCTGCACGGTCATTTTTAGTCACATCGCTTAGTAATTTATAACGTTAGTTTCTGTTGAATAACTGGGAATTGCGTTTCAAATGCTTTCACCAACTTGAATGCTGAACATCAGCAGCAACAAATAAGAAAGTATTTCACTAACTAAGTTAATTGTTTAATAATAGAGTTATTTTTAATTTCTCTTCTTCTTTCTGATGTTAGATCAAACATTCAGTTTTACCTTTTACCAGTTAGCTTATGTTTTGCTCTCCCAGTTGTTAAAATAAAACAGAATTGAAGAAACGAAATTGCCAGTTGTAAAGAGGATCATGTCTGCACTTTATGTAAAACCATTATTTTGAAGGGAAAGGCAAAACTAAACATTTTTTACGAACATCAAAGCGTTGTAAAATATCATAAGATATTCTCAATGAATCAAACCAATTATACAGTTGCAGCTAGTTGCAAATTTCCTAATTTCAGTTTATCAGTATGTGCTCATGCCAGTTAAATTTCGGAAATTATAAAAACGTGCATCACCTCGAGGAAGTGGAAAACGTTCCTACATTTTACACTTTATCGTAACAAACCGGCTTTCGAATTACACCGAAACAAAGCTGTTAAGATTTGGCCTAAGATTTTTTTCATTATTGGGCCTGTCCAACAACATTAGTCAAATTTTTCCTTAAAATTAAGACTGTATTTTGCTATCAATTTGTTTTGTATTATTTAACAACCTGAGTCAGTAGAGAATCGTAGGGAATTGCGTATTGAAGACTTTACGCAGGCTTCTCTGAGCATTTTCCAAGTGATCAGAACAAATTTATGAAGCAACATTCATTACAGACAATTGAAAAATAACACGTGTAGGCTTCACAACTACTGATTCTATTTTGGTTTTAGCACGTAACCGGCTCCCAACCTGCTTAAACGTGAATCTCGTAAAATAAACAAAATATGTAAGGTTAAATTTCATTGGACAACTTAAACACTTTCCAGCCAATTAAATTGCTCGACGTATTTAAGTGTTTGCACGTGATCACTTCAAAAACTTGTTTTTACATGAAACTCGCCCACTAGGGAGATAAAAAGATTTGTCATATTTATAACAGTATCATTTTTCTTCAATAACCACAAAAGCAAGGTAGGTTTTTACCAGCTACACATTGAATCACTGAGTAGGGGAAGTATCTGCTTTCATCAACTCAAACGACGAAGGAGACAAAGGAATATTATTTTGCATGTCGTTTTATATCTTTTTTTGGATTATTTTGCAACTTTGGTGCTTTGAATGTTGAAAACGCAACATAGTCGAAGACAATTTTCAGCTTAGTGACACTTTTTAGTGTGCGTAAATGGCTTGATCGTCGATCGAACCGTTCTTTTTTCCACTAGGTTTTATCAAGCTAGCAATTGCAAAAAGAGCGAAAATGAAAAAGTATAAGAGAAACAACCGCCTGACTCAACGAATTTAACTAGAAAAGCTACAACAACAGCGAGTGTAAATGAAGGAATCCGAAAAAATTCAAAGCTAATTTCCGGGGGTGGGGGGACTCGCATATGAAAGTGACGGGGATGCTCGTCGTCTCGTTTAGGGTTGCAAATTTCGGATTTTGGGTCTCACTTAGGGTATTCCGGGAAAAACGCCAATAGTTTTAGCCATAATGGTCTCGTTTAGGGTTGCACACGAAGAAACATTCGTTCTTAGATTTTCGGTATCTTTAGGGGTCAAGAAGAGCTTGAGCCACACCCAAATTGGTCTCTTATAAGGTTTTTTTTCAAAATTTTCGACAAGCATCCCCGTCCGTTTCATATAAGAGTCCCTGCCCCCGGGAGCTAATTGCAACTGAAATATTGAATTTTTTTTGCTGATTGCATTGTTATTAAACTTCGCTATTCTACATCTACAGGTCACAATTAAGACGTCAATGATGAGAATTATGTTATGTTTACTGATTTTACCGCTGATCACTTTCTGCTCTGCGACGAATAGCAACAGCAGCGGCAAACCAAGTGGCAACGACAGTGGCAACACAGTAAGTTCAGTATATTTAGCAGTTTCCCTATTTCTCTATGACTGAGCAAGGCAAATCTAAACAAAATTCAAATATTTAGACTTGCGGTACGTGAATATGAGTTAAAATGTACAAAATTTCTCACATGACGCACAGATTCCTTGTTTTCACACTATTGGATCGTAATTGTAACTTAAATTTACTGTTCACACATTCATGTCAAATTACTTTTCACCATCACAAACGACATCAAGCAAAGAGCAAACAAATGGCTGACAGCAATAATAATTTTCCCAAAATTGCAGCTGATCTGAGAAGCTTTGGAATGATATAAATTTTTACATTTATTCTTACTTCTGTATCTATTGCAGTCTCCTTCATTGTGTTACGGTGGGCAACCAGGGACAAATGGTATCCCCGGTATGCATGGCATGCCGGGTTCCCCCGGGGCACCTGGCCGTGATGGACGTGAGGGGGCCAAAGGAGAGCAGGGCAGTCCGGGAAAGACTGGACCCCAGGGACCACCTGGTGCAGAAGGAAAGAAAGGAGCAAAAGGAGAACCTGGTGTCCAGGGCCCCGCCGGCCAAAAAGGAGAGAAAGGGGATAAAGGTGACAGTGGAACTTCAGGAACACCTCAGCTTTCCTCGCACATGAACTGGAAAGAATGTACATGGAAAACGGCTGACGATAAAGACTCAGGAGAGATCCAGGCAAGTGTTTTATGTCATTTTGTAGTTCAACGATAACGTGCGTATATAGCTTTAACTGGATAACCACACGGCGGCACAGCATAAGCTAAATAGCGTCCTTAACGTGTGATGATAATGAAATTTTACATTGACACTATTTCCCCCCCCCCCCCCCCCCCCTTGTCTACTAACTGAAGGACATTATTACAACAGTGGGAAACTTCTCCTACCATGCCACTTGTCTCAATTTTTCAAAAACGGAAATCGAAGGGGGCGGACGACCTGAACTTGCAGTTTATGCAAATTGGTTACAATAACGCTGTATGCGTCTGCTGCACTATCTAAGTTTGTTTTTCTCTTAGAAACAACTCATTTATTTACTTCAAATATTATTATATTGGCATTACCAATTATTATTATTACTGATTATTATTATATTGGCATTACTTATTACTTTATTTTACTTTGCGGTATTTCCATCTATCAGATAAACTTGTTTCCTGCTTTTCAAACCCGCTAGAAATGATTTTCTTTATTAATTAATCGTAATGGCTGATAATTATCTTTGTAGAACTGTGAGTTTATGAAGAACTTTACAGACACTTCTCTCCATGTTTACTTTGCTGGTAACCTCAGGATTTACAACTGTGACGGCTGCTGTAGCCGTTGGTATTTTACCTTCAATGGCGCCGAGTGTAGCTCTCCTGGACCTATTGAGGGTCTGTACTTCATGAGTACCGGCAAGAACCACAACCTTCACCGTCACCGCCATATTGAAGGTCACTGTAATAACATTCACAAGGGAAAAGTGCGAGTGGGATTCTGGGTTGGAAAGTGTACCACTGGCCAGAAGCTTGCTGACGCACGCACAGGCTGGGGTACAATGTCCCGGATCTTCATTGAAGAGGTGCCAAAGGCTCAGCAGTAGACACGTGACACGTGATCCACTGGACTTTCTAGAAAGACGTTAGTGTAGTGAAGAAAGCTAAAACTCATCACTGCTGTCGAAAAGCGTTCGTATCGACAGTTTTGAAATTTCTGTATTAGCTAAGAAATAAAGTCCAGGAGTATTACAAAATTGCTGTCTGTTTCGAGATACTTGTGGTTATATCTACATGCTTGCTTGGCGTTTTTGTTTTTTAAGGTGGTTCCTTAGTATTGTATTGGGTATCCTTCGTGCGTAGAATTTTGTGCGCGCACATAATCAAAATGGCGTCTTTTTCTTTACGGCTTGGCTCACGAGGAAGATTTTTTTTTCTCATGAACAAGCACCGGGTGACCTATATTTTTATGCATTATTTTGGTGTACAAGCAAAAATTATGGCAACTCGTACTATTTTTTTATAATTATGTTGCGACATTATGCCCATATGGTAACCTGTTGATTTCATCGGTACAAGGCACCAAGAAAAAAACAAACCGATGCATAAAATGCGTAAAAAACAAGGCTTTAAGGAGGTTCCGATTAGGTTTATAAGCATATTCCTTGTTGCTACGTTTTACTTTTCTTTCTAATCAGATCATCATATTAAGGACAAGTGTCTTGCTTGGAAAGTAAAAAAAATGTAGCTAAAAGCGAGCACAAAAACGCAACTAGACGGCACAAATGAGTTTGCAATCAACGACTCGAGAATGGTTTTGTGTGGATGTCGTTTGAAATGGTGTAATTTTTCCATAAATTACACATTTCATTGTTTCATATGCTCGAGACTTTCTATCTATTAAGTATTTTTGAAGTATCATTCACTGAACTTTGCTTAAATGGGGTAAGACTGGACCCTTGTATTCCAATGCGATCTTGTGACTTTTTTTTAGGCCCTTTCCACACTAACCCGGGTAAGATTTAAAACGCATATTTTTTTTTCTCTGGAAAAGGGCCAACCGTCCACACTGAAACGGCATTTTCGGTCACCGAAAACGGAGCTTTTCAAAAACGGCCTCCAAAAAAAAAAAAAGAAATTTGAAAACGCTCTAGTGTTGATGACGAAAACGGAGCTTTTTGATAACGGGTTTAACTAGCTTAAAAGTAGCTTCGTGCATGCTTTGCAATGTCTTGAATCGTTATAGATAAAATGGTTATTATACAAAATGCCAAGAACACTTCCAAGCGTCATTGAGTCATTATTGTTTGGCAAATATTAGAGTTTTGAATGATTGAGTTTGTTTAACACTTTAGAAAATAAAACCTTAAAAAGTGCCCAGTTGTTTTCTGTTTACTAAAGCGTAACTGAGACATAATTCAACATATGGAAGAAAATATTTTTTTATTAAGGCGATTCCGATCCTCAGAAATCATAGTTGTTGAACGATTTGTTTAAACTTTACTTTAACGATGAAGCATTGTTTCGAAAAACACATAAAGGCCCTGTCCACATCAATCCAGATAAATCCGGAGACATTTGAAAACGCCATATACTGTGTTTTCCGCATAGGCGTACGGGTACCTTCGGACCTGAGAGGGCGGAGACCTTATTGCCCGAAAAAAAAAAAATAACATGCATTGAAAGCTGAATACTCGTGTTTGCTCTAGTTCAACAAAACTTAAAATGGACAACAAAACGTGCATTGAAATAGTCGTGTATAAACCTTGCCAACTTGCTTAAAGGAAACGATAGTTCTTAAATTAGTTTCGTGGCGTTGCCCGAAGGTGTCAATGCACCGAATCCTTTTAGTTCGGAAATATTTTATTCATTCGCTCTAGTTCAACAAAACTTAAAGTATTTTGTGGGAGCCAATTTATATTGTTTTTCCCTCACTTAAAAGTTACACAAAAGCGTGTGAAACATTCAGGGATTAATAGCTTAAAACCTTTTGTTGAAAGTTTTGAGTTAGCCCTGAGAACTTAATATTTGAGTCAAAAAGAGCAAAGCTGGATCCACCGCACGCAAACGCTCAAGCTATGGAAAAGCTGATTGCGACTGAATCAAACTGAGGGGCCACGCTGAATTTGCGAGAAATCTTGAACATGATTATAGCAAATTGCGAGAGAAAACGAAAGCAAATGAATGAGAAAATTGGACTTTTGAACCACAAAGTTCGCTATATTTTCAATACTTTTTCTGTTGATGTTATTCACTTTGAACGTAATGTTGAGGATTGTCAGCTTTGTCATTTTGGAGGATTGTCATTTTGAACGTAATGTTGAGGATTGTCAGCTTATTTTCTATTTTTTCTCCAGGCTTGTTGCCGGAATTCTAAGCATTTTTTTTTTATCTCCATGTCCTTCCACGATATTAAATTCACCCTATTAAAAACCACCTTTACACGCAATGCCTTTTAAAGGTTACATAGGTGAAAATATAAAATTGGTAGCTGACCTCTTTGAATCGTCTTTTATATAGGTACATGATCTATAAAATTACGCTATTTCAATTCCTAATAATATAACAATCCCGTTTTTATTTATGTGCTACAGACTGTTAGTATTATTTTCTTGGTTTGAACAAAGGCAATGAACATAAAAGTATGTTTTATAGAACTCTGCAAAAACACGGATTTATACCCAGAGGAAAAAAGATTAAAAGCTTTTTGATATATTTATAAATCGTCTTTTGCACTCGTGCACACATCAAGAGCATCAGTTTCACATGTTTGTATATTTTGAACCCTGCACCAATAAAATTTGTCCTGCCTTTACTCTTGTTTGTTCCATTTCCTTTTTATAAGTAAATCTTTTTTTGTTACAAAACACACCTGCACACGACAACTGTTAGGGTGGGAATCTGAATGCATGAATATCTTTGAATCATAATATCCTTCTAGATCAGAGGGTTCACTTTCATAGGAAATATAATTGGTAAATCAGGCGTCACGCACTTGCAAAATACCAAATCACGCATCAGAATATGTGGTACCCAGACCCGTATCATGTGACTCAAAGCTACTATTGGGGCGGTCACGCGTCACGCAAAAATCCTTTACGCCCTGATTGCGGCTGCTCGATATTTTTTTTCCTTCTAAACAATTCTGCATGATATTTTTTTTAAACCAGAAGCACATGCTCGATATTTTTTTGGGATTTGCACAGCCCTCCTCCCCCATCAAAAATCTAATGGTCCACCCCTTAATCCGGATAAACTTGAAAAAGATACGCTTCATTGCGCGCAACGTATGGCGAAGGCTTGAAAAATCATGAATTAAGCTTGATTTTACGGTTAGACTTAAACTAAACTAATAAATAAATAAAGAAGAATTTCCAAAAAAAACATTCAGTTGACACTTTGAATTTTAAAAAGGACCTGACCCTCGCAGTTCAATATATCCTTATCGAAAAACTTCAAAGAGTGGAATACCGGAATTGCTGTACGCTAGAAAACTCAAATATTCGCCACTGGTCAAAATATTGCATGAATGAATGAATCACTTTATTTAAACACGATAAAATAATCAGCAGAGCTGGTGGGGTCGTGGCTCCACGAGAGGAAGTACAAAGGGAACTCGCTAAGGAACTCACTACTATAGGGAACTCACTACTAGGGAACTCACAAAGGAACTCACTACAATAGGGAACTCACTACTATAAGGGAACTCACTAAAGGAACTCACTACTATAGGGAACTCACTACTATAGGGAACTCACTAAGGAACTCACTACTATAGGGAACTCACTACTATAGGGAACTCACTACTAAAGGGAATTCACTAAGGAACTCACTACTATAGGGAACTCACTAAGGAACTAACTACTATAGGGAACTCACTACTATAGGGAACTCACTACTATAGGGAACTCACTGCTACAGGGAACTCACTACTATAGGGAACTCACTAAGGAACTCACTACTATAGGGAACTCACCAAGGAACTCACTACAATAGGCAACTCACTACTAGGGAACTCACTACTATAGGGAACTCACTACTATGTCTACTATAGCGAACTCACTACTATAGGGAACTCACTACTATAGGGAACTCACTACTATAGGGAACTCACTAAGGAACTCACTACTATAGGGAACTCACTAAGGAACTCACTACTATAGGGAACTCACTACTATAGGGGACTCACTACTATAGGGAACTCACTACTAGGGAACTCACTAAGGAACTCACAACTATAGGGAAATCACTACTATAGGGAACTCACTAGGGAACTCACTACAATAGGGAACTCACTAGGGAACTCACTACTATAGGGAACTCACTACTAGGGAACTCACTACTATAGAGAACTCACTACTATAGGGAACTCACTACTATAGGGAACTCACTACTACAGGGAACTCACTACAATAGGGAACTCACTACTAGGGAACTCACTACTATAGGGAACTCACTACTATAGGGAACTCACTACTAGGGAACTCACTACTATAGGGAACTCACTAAGGAACTCACTACTATAGGGAACTCACTACTATAGGGAACTCACTACTTATAAGGAGGGAAGTTCTACAATGAGTACAATACAATTGCAAAGTCTGAAATAACATGACTACCCCCCTTCCCGCCTCCATCTCGCTAAAGCTAATAACTAAAGGACGACATTGCACAACCTGAAACTATTAAAGAGACGATAGCGAAACATGATGATCAGTAGATCGTGCAAATTACAGAGACAGGGCTGTCTTTCTAGCACCGGTATAACTGACACTATCAATGCTATAACAACAGATATTCAAGAGAATGTTGCCCAGCTGATTCAACACAAACGAGCGACGAGAAATGGTGATGTCAACAATCACATTTCTGAACACCACCGACTTACTAAACACAAAATCGACTGGGACTCTGCTGAATGCTTAACCTACAGTACTAACTATTTTCAACGACTGACTCTGGAAAGCTGGTACACAAACTTAAAAGACCTTAGAACAGACGCCTATCAACAGATGTCAACAACTACCGGCACCTTACAAACGACTTATTCACGACGTAAACAGAACCGACAAACGAACCGCCAACAGAACGACTTAATTTGACTAACAATAGACGGAACAGAACGACTTAATTAGACTAACAATAGACGGATCGAAACTGACCAATTACTGATGACAAACTTTACACGAGTCTCACAGCCAATAACTAACCAATCAGCTTCAACGGACCAGACTTATAACATCATCGACTGACAACAACTTTTCACTTGACTCTGAAGATGACTTCCGCTCAGGTTGTCGAAACGTCAGTCACCAACAACAGTTCTTCTCAGAACTACTCTCACCCGGACGATCACACTATACGAACTACAAATAGCTATACTGGAAGAAGAAGAAAGGTGAAAAAGAAAAAAAACGAGAATGAAAAGAGCTTGTAATATTTCAAAAGGAGAAGTGGGTATGGATGGTAGATATGATTCTGGGATGTACTGCATGTGCCCACTGATTTGAGAAAAATTTCATTTGGAAAAACTTTCCATCTTTACTTCGCTAAGGGACAAAGTTTGATTAAGAAACTTATAAGAGTGCAACTGCTTTTGTAGAGCAGCTGAGATAGCGGTTCAGGAAATTTTATACAAACATGATGCAAACCAGTTTTACAGGGACTGATGGAAGTTAAAATAATTTGAACACCGACGACATAATCACCTGCAACGCCCTCTGTTTTATTTTCCAGATTTCGCACATCATGAAAAATAAACCTATGAGTTTGTTGAAAATTAGATTTTATCCCCTTTTTTTCATTGAATAATTGTGATATCGCTCCCCCACACCTCTTACTCTACACTCTGCCCCCGCTCTCGTTTTACAACCACCTCCTAATAATTATTGCACAGTCTTTTTAAGGTCTGAATTAGAAAAGGAATGCCAAATTCAGTATTTGTTAACGGAAAAACGGAGGATTTAACCTGGAACAAGCAGCCAATTTGTTTCGTGACTAATCCAAATCTCTCAGCTAATCTCTCGTGCAGGAAACATCGATCTTGTGGTTTTATTTTTCAGTGATTGTTTGAGAAACAATAAACATTCCAGAAATAATTTTAGACATTCACGGTTATCCTGGTTTCACTTTAATTTAGAATTCCCAGCACGCAAACAAAAGATATAAGGATGTCCAGACTCGTCCAGAGTCTGTATTTTGACGCTCTTCAAACAAAGACACACGAGTTGAAATCATTAGTTTTTTAAGAGACCTAAGTACTATATTATGCAGTCCTCGCCATTTATCTGAATAACTTATTGCAGGAATTCTGTCGTCCCGCTTAGAAAAACTATCGCGTGCAATTGCAGATAAACGTGACTCACACCCATTTGTGAAAAAAAGGCTGAGCAAATGCAGAAATATTAGCTGTTATTCCATTCAGTCTGTCCATTGCACAAAAAGCAGGGAAAGCAAATAGTTTTAGCAAAAAGCATTGTTTGTTAGACTGAAAATATCAATTTGATATGTATGTTTTTTTCAGAAACCTTATCCTACGAGAACCTTAAATCAATAAACCGGGACCAGGTTGTAAACAAAGCAAAACAAGTCAATTTGCTTGACTAAGAGCAATTCATTTAAGTTCTGAACAGCGGCACGAAAGGATTGTACAAGTTAAAGATGTAAGTCTTATCACTTTTTTGGATTTTTTTCTTCGTTTTAATGTTAGATCTCAGTAACACTCGTTTTTATATCCTTCCCCGTTTAGCTTGTTCATTTTTCCATTCAGACGATACAGGCGCTGAGATACTTCAAAGGTAAGTGGTTCAATTTACTTTACGAGTCTTGCTAGAACAGACATTCTTGTTTTGAAACACCATCACTTAGCTTTCGACTTGACAGATTACAATCACTCGACTAAAAAACTACATACCGTTGTCAATAGTGCTCGAATTTTGAACTCTGAACGGGCTCAAGAAAAGAAAGTGCATATCAGGATTAACTGTAAACCTTTCCGTCATTGTTTACTTTCGATCTGTACCATATTAAGTAGGCCTTCTTATCTTATGGATACGTTGTTTCAATTATCTTGTTCGAACGAGAACCTCGTAAGGGCGCGAGAGAAGACTGTTCGAGCTGACGATGTATGCGTTTCAATTTTAAAAGGAGTACTCGTTTCCTCGTATTCTCTACATGTCTATGACTTTGTTTCAACAAACCAAGGCTACCAGTTATGTACTAAGGCTAATTACATGCTAAACGTGTTCAAGTGACTTTCATCGCTTATTAAAAACGAGAGGACTGTATAAACAAGTTTTCATAGACAACATTATTGCTCAATCTTGCTCTACTGTAAAAGCAATATTTTTTCCTTGCTCCCCACTTCTCCGCAGAGGCCTCTTTCGGGAAGGCGAAAAAACACGGGGGAAGGAAGGCGAAACCAAGCGCTTTGGTTTCGATTCTCTCCAGGCTCCGCGCGCTTACTTTTCACCTCTCCCCGTTCCTCTCCCTATTTCCCAGCCCGTACGAAACACGAAAGAGACCTCTTCGGAGGAGAGAGTCCTTGCTCCAGAAAGTTAAAAACGAGTAGAGAAAACCTTGTTTCCTTGTATTGCCTAATCTTCCTCTTCTGTTAAGTTTTTAAAGCTCAGTTTTATCTAATCTTTCTGTAGGTATTGAAAAACGCAGTATTCGACACTTCATTCGTGACCAAAGGAGAAATTCCGTTTACAGCTGGCTTCATCTTTTATAAAAAATATATTTATTTTACACTAACAAAAGTGGGAGTGGATACATGAATCAAGATTAAACAACAAAAACGTAAATGGAAATTGAAAAACGTCACAGTTTTACTTTGTTTTAGCGTAGCCTGTATTCAGCATCAAAGTCCCAAGGCTTACAGCGCTACATTTGAGGCGATGCCTCATCTCTTCTATTTTGTTAAGCAGTCCAAAAAAAGAGAAACATAGCAATATAAACGTACAGTGATTTCATTCTATGGCAACATCAAAAGAAAAACCGATAACTCATTTTTAAACTGCTGTATCCACAGACCAAACGATAGCGATATGGGGAAATCTCGCATGGATAACTTGCTACTCATGTGGTGTGTACTGTTTTTGGCGCTGATCACTTTGGGTTCAGCGACGGCCAACAATGTAAGTAGCCAACCAAGTGACAACAAAGTAAGCTCGTTGTGTTTTTATAAATAGTTCTCTAATATATTATTTGTTAGCAAACTAAATACAATTTTACTTGAAATCCATTAGAGCGGTTTTCAATTGAGTGTCGAAAGTAATTCGGTAATTGCTTTGGTTTTGGTTGTACGACACTTAATAGAAAACCGCTCTATATACACCAAAATTATCTCTTTATTATCATTGAAGACAAGATACATCTATGTGGAATTATCTATCTAGATAAGGATGTACATTTATTATTGTTGCTGCCATTTCCTGTTTCCTGGTCAGTTTTGGCTTAAATTCTTTTGAATTTGCTGTTAAACATTGCAAAGACCATCAACTAGGTGATATTAACCTTCCTTGTTATACAGTAAAAACCCGCGTATAAGAACGTAACATTTAAGAGCCTGTTAGGCTAAAATTTCATTTTTAAGCACCCTTCACATAAGAACCATTTTAGGCTAAAATTCTAAAACAGGTTCTTATTTTCAAAAAAGAAAAAAATAATATTCTCAAAAATATAGAATTAAAAAATCTTTTCAAAAATATATTTATAAACATTCTGTACACATTAAAATAGTATAGTATTTTGCTTACCGAAGCCTCCAAGAATACTGTTATTGGACATTAAAGACCAGATCATTTAGAAATTCTACTTTATTTCTTGAACAAAAGTTAAGAACCTAATTAAGAACCTAGTTAGCCTAATTTTACACTAAATACCATTTAGATAAGAACCTGTTTAGGCTAGCTTAAAAAAACTTAGGTTCTTATACGCGGGTTTTTACTGTATACTATTCTTTGATTCTTTGATGGTGTTGTTGTTGTTTCCTTTCGTCTTATTCTCCTTTTTCCAACTACAGTAGAATCCCGGTAACTCGAACTCGAATAACTCGAACAACCCCACTAACTCCAACTAACTTCCATTTCCCTTGCACCCACTTACAGTCATTTTTACCCGGTTAACTCGAAAACCCCGCTAACTCGAACTGTTTTTCGTTTCCCTTCAGAGTTCGAGTTACCGGGGTTCAACTGTATCTTATATAATGGCATTATAGTAAGAAAAATCATTCTTATTTCATTTCCCAACACAGGTCACCTTATGTTGTGGTGGACAACAAGGGACAAATGGTATTCCCGGTATGCCTGGCATGCCGGGATCCCCAGGGACACCTGGCTGTAATGGACGTGAGGGGCCTAAAGGAGACCAAGGTAGTCCGGGAAAGACTGGACCCGAGGGACCACCTGGTGCCGAAGGAAAGAAAGGAGCAAAGGGAGAACCTGGTGTCCAGGGCCCTGCCGGCCAAAAAGGAGAAAGAGGAGAGAAAGGTGACAGTGGAACTCCAGGAACACCTCAGCTTTCCTCGCACATGAACTAGAAAGAATGTGCATGGAAAAAGCATGACGACAAAGACTCAGGTGTGATCCAGGTAACTTATGTAATTGACTTTGCAATTCAACGCTATAAAGCAGCAGATTTACGTGGCAACCAGGGTACAGCGCAGTAGTGTATTATATTTTGAGCTTGGGATACGCACCATGGTAACATTTGGAAGGTTGACATGGCAACAGTTTTGCCGAAAGACCCATTTTATTTAATACTGACATTCCCACTGTTTGCTTAACCAAAAGATCATCCTCTCTTAACAACTTAATGAGGAGACTAAGGGTGATATGGGCACCATGTGTGTTCCAAGCAGAACTGGAGACTGTCACAGTTTGAAGGGCTATTCGCGCCAGTCCCTTACAAGAGCGAGTATAAATAAGAGCCCTGCATCTCATTTCGGCCCAAATCGCGTAAGAATCCTTCGCTTCTGTTACCTGATGTGTTGTAAAAGCAAATGTTAAACTCCGTTTTGGCCGCTGTCTTTCAAGCTCTTCTTCGACGCCTTTACACTTCTGCAGCTATCCAGTCCCAAGTCCGGCACTATCTGGTAAAGTAGCGTCGTGTATTTATCTGTTTTTGTCATTTACTGGCTTGTTTTTTAATACCACGTGTTCCCTAGTTAGCTCTCGTTTGTGCAGCGCTTTTTCCTCGGTTCCCTCGCTTAAAGTTTGCACGCTTGCACTGTTGTGAATGTTTATTCTATGCGTACTTCGCCTAGCAAACTCCGGGTTTGTGAAGTGCTTGTCCCGTCGGTCAGCTTCCAACACATTTTGCACACGTTTATTCAGTTTATTTGTTATGTCAGTGTGCTTCGCCTCGCAAACATCGGGTTTGTGCAGTGCTTTCCATTTGCACACGTTTATTTTGTTATGTTGGTGTGCTTCGCCTCGCAAACATCGGGTTTGTGCAGTGCTTTCCTTTTGCACACGTTATTTGTTGTTAGTGTGCTTCGCCTCGCACACTTCGGGTTTGTGCAGTGCTTTCCTTCATTTTTGCACACGTTTATCTGTTATGTTGGTGTGCTTCGCCTCGCAAACATCGGGTTTGTGCAGTGCTTTCCGTTTGCACACGTTTATCTGTTATGTTGGTGTGCTTCGCCTCGCAAACATCGGGTTTGTGCAGTGCTTTCCTTTTGCACACGAATATTTGTTATGTTAGTGTGCTTTGCCTCGCAAACATCGGGTTTGTGCAGTGCTTTTCTTTTGCACACGAATATTTGTTATGTTAGTGTGCTTCGCCTCGCAAACATCGGGTTTGTGCAGTGCTTTCCTTTTGCACACGAATATTTGTTATGTTAGTGTGCTTCGCCTTTGCACGGCTTTAATTTGTTTAGTCAGCGTGCTTCGCCTCGCAAACACCGGCTTTGTGCTGTGCTTTCCTTGGTCCCTGTGGAATTGTACCGGCGCTTTTATGCTTTATTTGTACTTGTAACTGTGAGGTTTTTTGTTGCGTCCTTTGCCGTGCAAACTTCGGGTTTGCATAGTGCTTTCCACTCCTTTAGTTTCCCTTTAATTTGTACACTTGTTTGTTTCGTTCCTTCCGGCGAAACTTATGTTTTGTGTTGTTTGCCTCACAAACAACGGGTTTTGTGAAGTGCTTTTATTTGGCTGTATTGCTTTTTGATGTTTTGTTATGCATACTTTGCCTTTCAAATTTCGTGTTTGGGTAGTGCTATTCCCTAGGCGCCCATTTTTTAATTTTTTTACATGTTTTGCTCTGGCATATCTGTTTGGGTTTTCTTGACAGCAAAGTTCACTGTTTTTACACGTTTCGATTTTACTGCCCTATTGTCCCGGGCCATTTTTCTTTTCCTTTTCTTCCCATGGTAGCCTGAAAGGGTGTCTAATGCCCTAGTCGGATTACTGACGCTCAGCCTGCCATCCCTTGGGTGGGTTCTCTCGTGCATTTCCAGCGCCAAATATTTTTGTCCTATGCCATTTACATTTATCCTGGATTTTCTGTATCTCTAGTTCTGCCGCCCAAGGGAAGGCAGTCTATCCTCAGTTGCTTTATGATTTGTCTTTGTGGAAAAGTGCTCGGCTTTAGGCCGGGGATAGGGAACTTTTGCTTAGATAACTGCGCGTCCTGTCCCGGGCCATTTTTCTTTTCCTTTTCTTCCCATGGTAGCCTGAAAGGGTGTCTAATGCCCTAGTCGGATTACTGACGCTCAGGCTGCCATCCCTTGGGTGGGTTCTCTCGTGTATTTCCAGCGCCAAATCTTTTTGTCCTGTGCCATCTTATTTATCCTGGATTTTCAGTACTTCAAGTTCTGCCACCCAAGGGAAGGCAGTCTAGCCTCAGTTGTTGTATGCTTTGTTTGTGTGAAAAAGTGCTCAGCCTTAGGCCGTGGATAGCGAGCCCCTGGAACCTAGTAGTTAAGACCTTGTCAGCTAGATTGGTTAGTGTCTTGCTAGCCTTTTTTCTTCAGTTATGGGTTGCTGGGAAGGATTTTTCTGGTTTGAGTTTTGGGTCTTTGGGTTTGAGTAATGGTGATGTCTTGGGTCATCTGGTTTTGGGCCATGTAATGTGCAGACTTCTGAGCGCGGGAGCATATCTCCATCTCTTATTAGCGAGCGTGAAAGGGACTGTCGCGAATAGTATGCTATTCGCGCCAGTCCCTTACAAGAGCGAGTATAAATAAGAGCCCTGCATCTCATTTCGGCCCAGTTCGCGTAAGAATCCGGGCTGTTGTGGCCGAGACCTGTTGTTTATTCCTTTCGCGCTTGCCTCTCTATGCTACCGTGCTTTTCCTTTTCCCACCCTCCCTCACCCTTTCCATTTCTGCTTCCAACTTACCAAAGCGCGGTCGCATATCTCCATCTCTTATTAGCGAGCGTGAAAGGGACTGTCGCGAATAGTATGCTATAAATGGATATTTTGTTTATGACAGAAAGAGACTGGAGCCAAGAGTGTTGCCATGGTTACATTATAAAAATGAGCCATCTTGCAGCTCTGAGGAAGGTCACTACTGATGTCAAGTTTCAAAAATATCACTAACATTTCCAGGTACAATTGTTAAATTGGATAGGACTGAACATTTTGAACAAGCTAAGGATATTTTGAACGCCGACAAAATTAGTACTTCGACGTTTCAAAACTTTTGAAGAAGGTCTACCATAATGAGCGGCCTTGTGTAAAAATATTTGAAGAATAATACTGCACAATGACCTGCATTCGGCTTCATAAATATGCACTGATATTTGCCCTTGGACATTATCTGTTCTTCGAAATCTGTTTGCTTCTCGGAACTGATAATGTCCGTGGACAAATGCCAGTGCATATTTTCGCGACAAAAGGAGACTATTGTTTATTTATTTACGGCTTGTAATTATCTTTGTAGAACTGTGAATTCATGAAGAACTTCACAGACACTGCCCTTCATGTTTACTTTGCTGGTAACCTCAGGATTCATGGATGTGACGACTGCTGTAGCCGTTGGTATTTCACCTTTAATGGCGCCGAGTGCAGCTCTCCTGGACCCATTGAAGGTCTGTACTACATGAGAACCGGAAAGGCCCACAACCTTTACCGTCACCGCCATATTGAAGGTCACTGTAATAATATTCACAAGGGAAAAGTGCGAGTGGGATTTTGGGTTGGAAGCTGTGTTGGCGAGAGGAGTGCTGACGCGTATACGGGCTGGAAGACAATGTCCCGGATCTTCATTGAAGAGGTGCCAAAAGCTCAGCAGTAAACACGTGACACGTGATCCACTGGACTTTGTAGAAGAACTTTAGTAACGATTAAAAAAAGAAAGAAAAGAAAACTACATTGCTGTTTTCAAAAGCGTTCGGATCAAAGAATTTGAAACTTCTGTATCAGCTGAGAAATAAAGTCCAGGAACATTATTAAGCAGCTGACTGTGTTATTTTAGTCACAATTTTCCTAATAATTCACACGTGGATTAAACAAAGAGTATGCCCGAACTCGACCGAAATACTACAAATTAACGGTATATATTTTTTACTGTTGATACAGAATTCCACAATGTCGCCTAGTTCTTTAAATTGAGGCTTAAAATCTGATCACGAGCGTTTTTATCATCCATTAGCCTGTGAGACTTCAAAATCAGCTTTACACATTCCTCGTGGATTTCACACAAGCACATAAATTAAGATGAAGTAACGCAACTGCGCAACTGAAAACTAGGGGAACAACCGGGGGGGGGGAACAGAGAAAACATCGATCTTTATGTTTGCCAAAACTTACATGCAGTTTACACTCAATAAGGACGATCGTGATATTTTTTATGATAACGTAATTAAAAATAAAAGGACCACGACGCCTTTCTTTTGTTTTTTAATTAAATCTTGACCTTGTCTTTATTAAAATTAATTCTCAATATTTCCTTTACAGTCCAGCTGTCATATCCTTTAGTTTAAAAATATTTTACACTATACGAAACATGGAAACAAAAAATTATACCAATTATTTCTTACTTGCCACGCACTTCAGGTCCCAACGTGACAAGAAAAAAAAAAAAACGCAAATTTTTTTTTACAGTGACTCACACACTCACATAACCTGTCACTCCAGTCATTCCCTCGCAAAATAACGTACAACACCATTCAGTCAACACGCTCGCCACTATTTGAAAGCATATATGTATAACCTTCAAAGGCCCAGAGACAAGGAGGTTCAATTAAGAACCTCTTGAAACCAAGCCTACCTATTCTTCCCCAATTCACTTCTCTGGTTCCTTGGGCTTCAAGAACCTGGGACGAATCACCACTGGCTCAGCTAAAAACAAATGAAGTAAACATGTAAGACGATTATGTTTTCGGCAAATATCTTTTCAAGTACCAACCAGCTTTTAGTCAAGTATCTAGATATAAGATTTCAAGAAAAGCAAGTGTATACGGACTGTTTAAAGACACGATTTCGTGTACTGTTGCAGCCGTTTATTTTTGGGTCGGTACGCAATGTTCTCCCAGGCGAGAAACTTTACGTGACGACCCCCAAAAAACTAATCATAATTGGCTTTGACTTTACTTCTGATTAGCTGAGAGCAGACAAACTCTCATTTGATGCGGTAATAAATAGTTTGGAGCTGCTCTGATGCGTTTAATCTCCTAACGAGCTCAAAATGACAAATGAAAACACCCTTACCCGCCTCCATCTCGCTAAAGCTAATAACTAAAGTACACTCCCCTGCAACCCAGGACGACATTGCAAAACCTGAAACTATTAAAGAAACGATAGCAGAACATGACAGACAGGGCTATCTTTCGATCTAGCATGCACCGGTATAACTGACACTATCCATGCTATAACAACAGATATTCAAGAGAATGTTGCCCAGCTGATTCAACACAAATAGCTATACTGGAAGAAGAAGGAAGGTGAAAAAGAAAAAAAAAACGAGAATGAAAAGAGCTTGTTATATTTCAAAAGGAGAAGTGGGTATAGATGGTAGATATGATCCTGGGATCTACTGCATGTGCCCACCGATTTGAGAAAAATTTCATTTGGAAAAACTTTCCATCTTTACTTCGCTAAGCGACAAAGTTTGCTTAAGAAACTTATAAGAGTGCAACTGCTTTTGTAGAGCAGCTGAGATAGCGGTTCAGGAAATTTTATACAAACATGATGCAAACCAGTTTGACAGGGACTGATGGAAGTTAAAATAATTTGAACACCGACGACATAATCACCTGCAACGCCCTCTGTTTTATTTTCCAGATTTCGCACATCATGAAAAATAAACCTATGAGTTTGTTGAAAATTAGATTTTATCCCCTTTTTTTCATTGAATAATTGAGATATCGCTCCCCCACCCCTCTTAATATATTACTCTACACTCTGCCCCCGCTCTCGTTTTACAACCACCTCCTAATAATTATTGCACAGTCTTTTTAAGGTCCGAATTAGAAAAGGAATGCCAAATTCAGCATTTGTTAACGGAAAAACGCGGATTTAACCTGGAACAAGCAGCCAATTTGTTTCGTGACTAATCCAAACCTCTCAGCTAATCTCTCGTGCAGTAAACATCGATCTTAGGGTTTTATTTTTCAGTGATTGTTCGAGAAACAATAAACATTCCAGAAATAATTTTAGACATTTACGGTTATCCTGGTTTCACTTTAATTTATAATTCCCAGCACGCAAACAAAAGATATAAGGATGTCCAGACTCGTCCAGAGTCCGTATTTTGACGCTCTTCAAACAGACACACGAGTTGAAATCATTAGTTTTTTAAGAGACTTAAGAAATATTATGCAGTCCTTGCCATTTATCTGAATAACTTATTGCAGGAATTTTGTCGTCCCGCTTAGAAAAACTATCGCGTGCAAAAATTTTGCAGATAAACGTGACTCACATCCATTTGTGAAAGGCTGAGCAAATGCAGAAATATCAGCTGTTATTCCATTCAGTCTGTCCATTGCACAAAAAGCAGGGAAAGCAAATAGTTTTAGCAAATAGCATTGCTGGTTAGACTGAAAATATCAATTTGATATGTATGTTTTTCCAGAAACCTTATCCTACGAGAACCTTAAATCAATAAACTGGAACCAGGTTGTAAACAAAGCAATAAAGTCAATTTGCTTGACTAAGAGCAATTCATTTTAGTTCTGAACAGCGACACGAAAGGATTGTACAAGCTAAAGATGTAACTTTTGCTATTTTTTGGATTTGTTTCTTCGTTTTAATGTTAGATCTAACACTCGTTTTTATCTCCTTCCCCGTTTAGCGTGTTCATTTTTTTTTCATTCATACGATACAGGCGCTGAGTTACTTCAAAGGTAAGTGGTTCAATTTACTGAACGAGTCTTGCTAGAACAGACATTTTTGTTTTGAAACATCATCACTTAGCTTTCGACTTGATAGAGTAACCTAAAGACAGAAAAACTAAGTAAGCCCAATTTTGCAGTCGTCAGTATTACACTAAATTCTCCGCTCATCAACTTATGAATGATTCTGGAAAAGGCGGTTGTACTTAACCTATACGTGAGGCATTTCAGTAATTTAATTCAAAAACGGACTTAATCTTGTTCTAAATTGAAAAACCGATCTATACTACGAATATTCCAGTGGAACTGTACTTGATCTTAGCAATCATTTTTTTTTTCACTCGACTAAAAAAAAACTTCATACCGCGTCGTTAATATTTCTCGAATTTTGAACTCTGAACGGGCTCAACAAAACAAAGTGCCCACTCTTCCTTTTTCAGGTCGGTTTTATCTAATCTTTCTGTGGATAATAAAAAGACGCAGTATTCGATATTCCATTTGCCAGGGGACTCGTGACCTACATCAAAGAATCTCATTACACAAATTTATGTCTATTTCCGTCTTTGCACTCTCTCTTCTGCGCGCCCTTTTCGGGGTTGAACCGAGACGCGAGAGAGCGAGAAGAGAGAGTCCACTTGCATGCCCATGCGCCAGTTTTCCCCCCGAAATCGGGGAAAACGTATTTGGCAGCACTTTTGAAAACGCGTGCGCACAGATGCACTTATGTCCAGAAATGCACGCAACGACGAAAATGACGAAATTGACGAAATTTCGTCAAATTCGTCAAGCCAGCAAAGTTATGTCATTTAACTCAACCCATGCAGTGCTGACGAATTTGACGAAATTGACGAAATTGGCGAAAATGACGAATTTGACGAAATTTCGTCAAATTCGTCAAGCCAGCAAAGTTATGTCATTTAACTCAACCCATGCAGTGCTGACAAATTTGACGAAATTGGCGAAAATGACGAATTTGACGAAATTTCGTCAAATTCGTCAAGCCAGCAAAGTTATGTCATTTAACTCAACCCATGCAGTGCTGACGAATTTGACGAAATTGACGAAAATGACGAATTCGACGAAATTTCGTCAAATTCGTCAAGCCAGCAAAGTTATGTCATTTAACTCAACCCATGCAGTGCTGACGAATTTGACGAAATTGGCGAAAATGACGAATTCGACGAAATTTCGTCAAATTCGTCAAGCCAGCAAAGTTATGTCATTTAACTCAACCCATGCAGTGCTGACGAATTTGACGAAATTGACGAAAATGACGAATTCGACGAAATTTCGTCAAATTCGTCAAGCCAGCAAAGTTATGTCATTTAACTCAACCCATGCAGTGCTGACGAATTTGACGAAATTGGCGAAAATGACGAATTCGACGAAATTTCGTCAAATTCGTCAAGCCAGCAAAGTTATGTCATTTAACTCAACCCATGCAGTGCTGACGAATTTGACGAAATTGGCGAAAATGACGAATTCGACAAAATTTCGTCAAATTCGTCAAGCCAGCAAAGTTATATCATTTAACTCCACCCATGCAGTGCTGACGAATTTGACGAAAATGACGAATTCGACAAAATTTTGTCAAATTCGTCAAGCCAGCAAAGTTATGTCATTTAACTCAACAACTGGAAATGTGCATACATACATGAATGACTCGTTCTTTAGACATGACAAAGTTATGTCATTTAACTCAACCCATGCAGTGCTGACGAATTTGACGAAAATGCCAAAGTTATGTCATTTATCTCAACCCATGCAGTGCTGACGAATTTGACGAAATTGGCGAAAATGACGAATTTGACGAATTTGACGAAATTTCGTCAATTTCGTCAAGCCAGCAAAGTTATGTCATTTAACTGAACAACTGGAAATGTGCATACATACATGAATGACTCGTTCTTTAGACATGACACTGGTTAAAACATTACAACAACAAGCAGTGCTGACGAATTTGACGAAAATGACGAAATCGATGAAATTTTGTCAAGCCAGCAAAGTTATGTCATTTAACTCAACAACTGGAAATGTGCATACATACATGAATCCCTCGTTCTTTAGACATGACACAGGTTAAAACATTACAACAACAATTTTGTTGTGGTCTGTTATTCTATTTGCATATTTGTACGAGAATCAACTCAATTATGCAATCTTACCAACTTCATGAGATATATGTTCCAATGAAAACAATTAACCTCATTTGGTTTAGGCATCTTTCCTATCCATGCAGAATTTCCTGCTGTCGTAGGAGACGTTGATATACTGAAGCTCTATCGAAATCAGGAATGCCAGTTGCACAGGCTTGACATGTTGACACATTGGACAAGTAAACAGCTAAAGAAGGTACATGTATGTATGTCTCGTTCTTCAAACATGGTCAGGTAAACATGGAGAAGAAAGTACAAGGAATCTTTCGTATCCATGCAGCCTTTCCTGCTGTCCTGAGCAGAGTGTCATTGATATAATGTAGCTCTAGGGAATTCCAGATTGTGTTTGTGATGGAATTGTAACAAGGCTGCAGTTGACTGTACGAAAGAATCACCCTTTTCCTTTTGTTTTACTGCTTTTAACCTTTCCAAAAGAAGGCGTGTAGAACGAAGGAATCCAGTAAAGTCCAGGGCCATTACACTCCCAGAAATCGCCAAGAAATCGATGGTTTGCCGCCATCTTGGAATTAGAAAGCTTACATGACGTATTTTGTGTTATAGAAAAAATCCGCTGTTTATAAAGATCGTAGTCTGAGCAATCTGAGATTACAATGTGTGTCACACAGCGGTTTCCCTTACGCCATGGGTAGGTACGTCATGTAAGCTAATTGCCTCCAAGATGGCGGCATTAATTATTGTTGTGTTTTCAAGAACAATGATTAATTTCTCAAGTAAGTGGAGACTTGGTGTGGCACATTCCAAGCTTTTTGGTTTTCACACAGAGTGAAACACATATACCCGTTCTTCCCAGTACCACAATTGATGTGAGCTTCATGCAGTTCAAACAACTATTAACGTGAAACGCAAAGTCTGGAAATAACACTACATCAAGGAAACTCGAGCTTTCACTGCGTTCTCTGTTGCGAATTCAGAATTTCTTCTTCTTAAAATAAGACTAAATTCTGCATTAATACGCCAGCTAATTTCTTCGCAGTTGGACAAAGAAAGCTTGAAGAGCCACCTGTATATAGATTGAGTACATCCACTCAATTCACAACTGTCAGGAGTGTGATAAAACCTATAAGTGTGATGGACTCACTTTTAATAGTTTCACATCAACAACCTGTGGCAAATATTTTAGACATCAGTCAGTGGATTGACTTCAGTGATGGCTTCAATAATTCTACTCCTCCAAGTATAAGAATATTAGTAACAAGATAGAAAAATTTTACAAGACACTATGTTACCTGCAGATGGAAATGACAAAATCCATAAGAACACTTACCGGTAGGCATGTGAGTTTCCTTTTCGTTATTATATTGTTTTACTATGCCAACTCATGCTATAAACTTGTTGGTTAATAATCATGTCATTGCGGTTTATACAAATCTTCGACTTTGGCAAAACTTTGCCAAAATCCTTACTTTCGTCGAATTCGTCGTTTTCGTCGAATTCGCCGCTTTCGTGGTATCCCTCCTCTCGTGCTCGTTCGCTCAAATCTTAGACTTTGGCGAAATTTCGCCAAATTCGTCATTTTCGTCGAATTCGTCGTTTTCGTCGAATCCGCCGCTTTCGTGGTACCCCTCCTCTCGAGCTCGTTCGCTCAAATCTTAGACTTTGGCGAAATTTCGCCAAATTCGTCATTTTCGTCGAATTCGTTGTTTTCGTCGAATTCGCCGCTTTCGTGGTACCCCTCCTCTCGAGCTCGTTCGCTCAAATCTTAGACTTTGGCCAAATTTCGCCAAATTCGTCATTTTCGTCGTTTTCGTCGAATTCGCCTCTTTCGTGGTACCCTTCCTCTCGAGCTCGTTCGCTCAAATCTTAGACTTTGGCGAAATTTCGCCAAATTCGTCATTTTCGTCGAATTCGCCGCTTTCGTGGTACCCCTCCTTTTGAGCTCGTTCACTCAAATCTTAGACTTTGGCGAAATTTCGCCAAATTCGTCATTTTCGTCGAATTCGTCGTTTTCGTCGAATTCGCCGCTTTCGTGGTACCCCTCCTCTCGAGCTCGTTCCCTCAAATCTTAGACTTTGGCGAAATTTCGCCAAATTCGTCATTTTCGTCGAATTCGTCGTTTTCGTCGAATTCGCCGCTTTCGTGGTACCCCTCCTTTTGAGCTCGTTCGCTCAAATCTTAGACTTGGCGAAATTTCGCCAAATTCGTCATTTTCGTCGAATTCGTCGAATTCGCCGCTTTCGTGGTACCCCTCCTTTTAAGCTCGTTCGCTCAAATCTTAGACTTTGGCGAAATTTCGCCAAATTCGTCATTTTCGTCGAATTCGTCGTTTTCGTCGAATTCGCCGCTTTCGTGGTACCCCTCCTCTCGAGCTCGTTCGCTCAAATCTTAGACTTTGGCGAAATTTCGCCAAATTCGTCATTTTCGTCGAATTCGTTGTTTTCGTCGAATTCGCCGCTTTCGTGGTACCCCTCCTCTCGAGCTCGTTCGCTCAAATCTTAGACTTTGGCGAAATTTCGCCAAATTCGTCATTTTCGTCGAATTCGTCGTTTTCGTCGAATTCGCCGCTTTCGTGGTACCCCTCCTCTCGAGCTCGTTCGCTCAAATCTTAGACTTTGGCGAAATTTCGCCAAATTCGTCATTTTCGTCGAATTCGTCGTTTTCGTCGAATTCGCCGCTTTCGTGGTACCCCTCCTCTCGAGCTCGTTCGCTCAAATCTTAGACTTTGGCGAAATTTCGCCAAATTCGTCATTTTCGTCGAATTCGTCGTTTTCGTCGAATTCGCCGCTTTCGTGGTACCCCTCCTCTCGAGCTCGTTCGCTCAAATCTTAGACTTTGGCGAAATTTCGCCAAATTCGTCATTTTCGTCGTTTTCGTCGAATTCGCCTCTTTCGTGGTACCCCTCCTCTCGAGCTCGTTCGCTCAAATCTTAGACTTTGGCGAAATTTCGCCAAATTCGTCATTTTCGTCGAATTCGCCGCTTTCGTGGTACCCCTCCTTTTGAGCTCGTTCGCTCAAATCTTAGACTTTGGCAAAATTTCGCCAAATTCGTCATTTTCGTCGAATTCGTCGTTTTCGTCGAATTTGCCGCTTTCGTGGTACCCCTCCTCTCGAGCTCATTCCCTCAAATCTTAGACTTTGGCGAAATTTCGCCAAATTCGTCATTTTCGTCGAATTCGTCGTTTTTGTCGAATTCGCCGCTTTTGTGGTACCCCTCCTTTTGAGCTCGTTCGCTCAAATCTTAGACTTTGGCGAAATTTCGCCAAATTCGTTATTTTCGTCGAATTCGTCGTTTTCGTCGAATTCGCTGCTTTCGTGGTACCCCTCCTCTCGAGCTCGTTCCCTCAAATCTTAGACTTTGGCGAAATTTCGCCAAATTCGTCATTTTCGTCGAATTCGTCGTTTTCGTCGAATTCGCCGCTTTCGTGGTACCCCTCCTCTCGAGCTCGTTCGCTCAAATCTTAGACTTTGGCGAAATTTCGCCAAATTCGTCATTTTCGTCGTTTTTGTCGAATTCGCCGCTTTCGTGGTACCCCTCCTCTTGAGCTCGTTCGCTCAAATCTTAGACTTTGGCGAAATTTCGCCAAATTCGTTATTTTCGTCGAATTCGTCGTTTTCGTCGAATTCGCCGCTTTCGTGGTACCCCTCCTCTTGAGCTCGTTCGCTCAAATCTTAGACTTAGGCGAAATTTCGCCAAATTCGTCATTTTCGTCATTGCGTGCATTTCTGGACATATCTCCACAGATGACGAGTTCAACTACGTGAACGTGTACTAAAGCAGGATCACCGGAATTGCTAGTTGCTAGTCAATGTCTACTAAAATCTCACGGCCAAAATGCAAATCGCTATCCGTCAACTATTCCTAGTTTTTTGTAGCTGTTTATTAAATTGTCTTTGGATAGTTTTTTCCTGCATTTATTCGCGCGCTTGGTCACGTAGTTAAATTCGTCATTTGAGCGAGTATTTTCAACCCTAGCGCCACACTCCTCGCTTCCTATTGGTTCAATCTGAGCATGCGCATGCAAGTTATTCTGGACTCTTTCTTCGCGCCTGGGTTCAACCGTATAAAGGGCGCGTGGAAGAAAGAGTTCAGGGACTGAACTATAGCCACTGCTGATATTTAATTGACATTTAATAATTTATAACCTGCAGTGTTTTACAACTTTTTGCCTTGTTGGAGTAAAGAGTTAATTTAAAATTGTTGCTATATGATCAAAATATCCACGTATCATTCTTGCAAATGTTCGGAAATGTTCGAATGACCTTTGGACATTACTAAAACCTCGAACTACGGGACGAATTATCCTTCCGGACGGATAACGGGACTGGACGGATAATGCGTCCTCTGGTATAAAGACGGACACAAGACGCATTATCCACCTAGACAGCGTATATTTCGTAGTTCGTCGTTCAAAACCCAATTTGAAATATATTTCATCAAGATAGATAATTTATTCCTCTAGTATAAAAACGGCCATTTACATATCTCCGCGCACCCCTGTATTATTTCCTATTCATTCCACAGGACAAAAGATATCCATGGCCCAATCTCGTTTGAGCATTTCGCCGACCATCATGTTATGTTTACTGTTTGTGCCGCTGATCATATTCTGCACTGCAGCAGACAACAAACCAAGTGCAAATGATAAGAAAGTGAGTTCATTGATTTTAAAAACTGTGCCCATGCTGTAGCTTGAATAAGTGCTTATTAATATCATTGGCGACTGAAATTTAGGTTACTAGACTACGCGCTTGGTGTCCCTTTCTCAAGTACGTGCACGAGCCTTTCTTGGCTCACACTCTTGCTGTCTGTTCTTTCTTTCTTTTCGTTTCCACACAAAAATCTAAAAAGGAGACGCTTAATAAAATGTTTGGACAACTAAAATGCAATCTAACAGTCTACAAAGGACAATTCGAAAGCAGATGAAAGCTCACAAATTTGCATTTTCCTTTCTACCTCAGGCGACGTCGCCGTATGGAGCTTGTGGACATAGTCATTGTTGTTGCGCACCAGGAATCCCGGGTGTCCCAGGGAGCCCTGGACCCACGGGACCAGCAGGTGCTGCGGGATTACCCGGCTCACAAGGACCCGCGGGACCACGAGGAGACCAAGGCTACAATGGCAAACCAGGAAGCCAAGGATCCCCAGGCCCCAAGGGACCTCAAGGGTCCATGGGCCCAGTGGGTCCACAAGGAATCAAAGGTGATGCGGGAGCTAAAGGAAGCCAAGGCCCTACAGGCCCCCAGGGATCCCCAGGGACATGGAGAGGTAACTGGAAACAGTGCGCTTTTAAGGGACTAAGCGAAGGAAAGGATACTGGATTGATCAAGGTAAATGTTTTATCTCGCAATCTCAAGCCATTAATCAGTCCAAACAGTAAACAAAAGAGCAAAACAAAAACAAAACAAAAACAAAACAAAAACAAAACAAAAAACTATTGTTGGTGTTCACTGTCACGCCAGTGACGCTAATGAAATCATCTGGCATTCACGTCTGCTGTAAAATGCAGTCAGTTCACCCTCATGACATTCACTGCATAAATACGTCTCCCAAACATCAACTGTACGTACGTACAGATTGTTAAGAATAACAGGATGAGGCATTTTATCAAGCATACGTGAAAGTCTTCTGGCGGGCATCTTTATGTCGTGTGGCGCGAAACTCTGAAATTCAAACATGCTGTATCTTAAAGACGGTGGATGCTATCGAACTGAAAAGCTTCAACAAGACATACATTAAGGACGTCTAATAGCCAGTTTAGACAACAAAAACAACCTTTCATGTACTCTTGCACTTGCACGAAAAGATTAATACAGAGAGAAAATTAAATAAAGTAGGAGTATTGGCTGCCTGGAATTACCATAGGGGCTAGTGAAGCCAGGCAGCCAAAAACTCGGGGGTCATGCGATTCTGGATTGTAGAATTTTGATGACGTCACGTGAAAACCAAGAATATTAAAATCCGTTTTAGTCTCCTAAATTTTGACAATATATAATATTTTGTATTTGCTGTGTTATTGAAATTTTCTTCCACTGTTTTAAATGGTTATTTCACTCAACTTTGTGGCCATTTTCTCTAAGATTGAAGCAAAGGGATATAAAAATAAGAAACAGGCAATATTTTAAAATAACAATGAATAACAAAAATTTCGAAAAAAATAATATGTTACATCATTTTTGGTCACCTGTCTTGTCTGAAACTTAAACACATGGACAAATTTCTGGTCGTCTCCTCTTTTGGTATTCAGACCATTTGGACCACTCTTTTGATTAGTAATGGTGATCACTTCATTATTTTTTTTAGGAATGTGTTTTCAACAAATCGTTCGACGAAACTGGCCTGCGTGTCTTCTGGAATGGCCCTCTTCGCATCTATAACTGCAATGGTTGCTGCAGGCGATGGTATTTTACTTTCAATGGCGCCGAGTGTTCATCCCCGGCGGCGATTGATGGTGTGGTCTACATGGTGCATGGAGATGGCGGCAAAAAGAATTTACATCGTGTGCGACAAATCGAAGGAGTGTGTGAGAAAGTCCACAAGGGGATCGTGCGCGTGGGATTCTGGGTCGGTAACTGTGCTGGTTATGGATCAGCGGACGCAAATACGGGCTGGAACTCAGTGTCCCGGATCTACGTGGAAGAAGTACCACCCCCACAGGCTTAAAACCTGCTAAAAGGATTGCTGCAAAACGATTGGAAATGATTGGTGCAAAGTGACTTTAAAGCTGCAGATAAGCAAAATAAGCAATTTAAACACAGTTGAACTTATTCAAGTCATCATGGACGAACTTTACATAAGTTAACACGGAAAGGTACAATGATTTTAGTAGCTGCCACTGCTGTAAAAGTAAAAAATAATGCAAATTAAGGACTTCTTAACTTCTTGCTACAGTAAGTTGAAAGGCTTTCGTTAAAAACATGTCTTAAAATCAGAGCAAATGGAATAATTGTTTTATTAAATTCTCATTCTTCACTTTCGCCCAATGTTATTGAATTTTACAAAACGAACGAAAAGTGATATAGCTTCCGGTGGCTAAAACGACATGATAACATGACACACGCACTGCCGTACGAAAAGTTTAATTAAAAATCAAAAGCGATCCATTGACTTAAATCGTTTCCTTCTCCCTTCCTCTTCTGAAATGATTAACTATATCCAAATCAATTATGACTGATGCATACCTACTGACGTCCTTTTTTCAATTTAAATTCGTAGACACAAATTAATTATCTCCGTAGAACTGCGAATTTATGAAGAACTTCACAGACACTGCCCTCCATGTTTTAATACTTTGCTGGAAACCTCAGGGTTCACGGATGTGACCACTGCTGTAGCTGTTGGTATTTCACCTTCAATGGCGCCGAGTGCAGCTCGCCTGGGTCCATTGATGGTGCATTTTACATGAGAGCCGCCAAGAACTGCAATCTTTACTGTCACCGCCATATTGAAGGTCACTGTAATAACATTGACAAAGGAAATGTGCGAGTGGGATTCTGGGTTGGAAAGTGTACCACTGGCCGCACGAGTCTCCTGATAATTCATATTTGATTTCAAACGTAGGGTACTGATACTATTTAGTAAAAATACATATGTAGCCAAAGAAAACAAAAAGGTTGTTCACAATTGACGCGGAATTTAACGAGTTCGTTCAATCTTTTAACTGCGCTTCAAAATCCTATCACGTGCGTTTTTGACTTCCAGAAGCTTGTGTGACTTCAAAACCATTTTACGCTTGAAGCCAAATTGAAGTACATGTCACGCGTGTTTTTGATTTCATAGGCCTCATGTTTTGGTCAGTAAAAACATTGATCTTCTGGTTTAACTCATACCCAGCGATACGGTTGCACGTTTGTTCGTTCGTACGCTCCGTTTGCTTGGAAAGGAATCGATTGGTACGCAGCTTTGTTTCCAAGCTACGAGAAACGTTTTTTCTATGTTTTAACGATATTAAAACATAAACCAGAGTGTGTATCAAAATTGTAAATATTTTGTGCCGATATGTCTCCTATGTGTGAATTCTTTCTTTTAAAAGGATTAATGAGCATTTCGTGCTTGCCGTGTTGCGATTCTCCTTTATGCTCGATTGAGAGATTGAAAACTGACATCTTTCTAAATAGAAAACAATTCGTGGTCATCTTGTTAAGATCGAGTGTGCAAAACACTTTAAGTTTAATTTCAATTCAAGAAAAATCCAGGCAACTTTATTCCTCTTCCTTCATTAATTTTTACAAGCTATAGGGTACTATAGTTTCTGCTATAGGGTACCAGAAAGGGGTACCTTTTCAGACATTATCGGGTAAACTAAAAGGGATAGAGATTTCACGAATTTAAGTATAGGAAAGGACTACAGGGGAATGTTATTTAAAGGGATTTTCAAAATATCTCCAACAAATGCACCGGACAGCACATTTATCTAAGTATTAGAAAAGAGATTTAGATTTCTGCACAATAGTTATACACATGTAAAAGAGGGGACTATTTTTCAATGGAAGGTAAGCTATATTTGAAAGGGCAAGGGTCCCAAAGGGGCTTAGGGCTCACGGGCCCAAAATTGCAGGCTCCAGGACTCCCAAAAACGGGTTTCCGGGCTGTGGCAAACGTTTTTTCGGGCGCCACGGCGAAAATTTTAAACATCCCGCATTCCAGTTTTCAGCCTCCTCCCTTCCCATCACAACAATTTGGAATCCTGAAAAGTTCGTTTCATAAAAACGTTCGTCAACTATTATTTCTGAGGAATCACCTTAGTAAAATAAGGTTTCCTTCCAATTAGTATATGCACACTCAGTGATCTTGGTGTTTCTAGCAATCTGATTGGTTCGCTATCTCGGGCTAATGAGCATTATTCACTCCCTACGGCGGAGTGAATAATGCTTGATCCAAACTGAAACAAAATGGCCGGCGTAAACTCGCCTTTCGCCGGCGTTTCTGAATCGCAAATACTAAGAATACAAGAAGATGCTGAACCAGAAAAGACAAAAAAGGCTAAGAAATTTGGCCTGATGGTTTTCAAAGTAAGAGAAGACTACATATTTCGCAATTTGCAGCACAATGTCCACACAACTCGAGTACTAAAACGATAAACAATTGCTTACCGTCAAGTCGCTCTTCGCCCGGCATCGGCAGAAATGTATACCGCAGATTTATCGGCAGCAACATCAAGTGTTATTCAACCAAGATCCTCCACGAATATTCAGGAAAACGTCTTTGTGCAAGAAAACATCCAGTTTTCACCACAGTTCTGCACACATTCTGAGTATAATCCAAACTTTCAGGTGGATCCTTCGCCAACTGCTCTTTCAATTTTCAATTCAAGTGAACTTCAAAAGCTTTGATTCAACGGTCAAAATGTTTTGCAAGCAGGTTTTTGATTCAGATTGCAGGTTTGAGTGGTGTTAAAGGACCATTTTGCTAGATTGTGACGAGGATTTTATCGAAGATTAACTAGATTTGCCATGTTTGAAGATTCTGTAGACTGTTTCGCGCATGTCGGTTAGTGCCGCTTGTATGTACGTTTTCCACGCATGGATTGAGAGGTCAATGAAATCGACTTAAAATGGTTTCCTTCTGAAAACTTTGAGATCGCTTGCTGTTGAGATCACTTCGTGTGTATATACTAAAGCAATTATTCTTTGAAATCTCGGTGAATAGCGGCAGAATATTCCGCGGCTCGGTGAATATTCTACCACTATTCACCTCGATTTCAAAGAATAATTGTTAATTATGTTTCAGTTGCGCTTTGTAAACAGAAAAAACCGGACACTTGTTGAGGGTTTATTTTCAAAAGTGTTAAACAAACTCTATTATTTAAAACTCTAATATTTGCCAAAACAATTTTGACTCAATGACGCTTGGAAGTGTTCTTGGTATTTTCTTTACAATAAACATTTTATCTCTAACGATTCGAGATGTATGGTGAAGATGTAAGGTTTAAAAAATTATGCATTGATTTTTTTTTTTCGGTCAGACTTAAACTAATGAATTAAGAATAAGAAAATAGCTATAGTAAACAAATTTCACTGTTGATGATTTCACTTGGCCGGTTTCAAAATAACTTCAGTTGGCACTTTGAATTTTAAAAATAACACAAAATTAAACCAAAAGTCACCTTTGATGTATTTAGTGAAGTATTATCATAAACAATTTTGTCAGAATAAGCTGTTAAAAAAAAGAAACAATTGCCTCATGAAAAATAACAGACTAGGAGCCGAGACAAGATTCACACGATTCGAGTGATCACAAAGCGTTCCGCTTGTATAAAGGCAGCTAATTGATGTATCCTTATCGCAGAACTTTATCAGTAGAGAGTAGAATACGGGAACTGTTGTACGCTAAAAACTCAAATATTCGCCACTGATCAAAATATTGACTCAATGGCGCCTTGAGAGAAAGTAATTGACATTTTTCGCTTGACGCGCGTGTAAAGCTCTTCAAGCGAGCCAAGATTTATCTTTCTTCCTCTCCGCAGACACCCTTACTTGATACCCAAGCTTTTGCGTCGCATCTAAAACTAGATGATTTTCATTTGTGACTAATCAAAAGTACGCAGTCTCTACGATTAATATATTGAGCCCTCATTTAGCGAAAATTAGTAGCCCATACATCCCAGTGGGTAATACAATAACGAACGATGTGATCTTTCTCTTAGTGAACATTTTTCTATTTCTCTTGTCGTTTCGATAACTTAAAATATTAAACTCGTGACGGCTCAAAGTCTTCAAAGAGTTTGTTTATATTGATTACATTAACATCGCAGTGTTCGCCATTACAAATGCACAAACAAGCCGCTAAATCTGAATAGCTGAATAATAAGAAAATTATATCAAACAAACCGGCTAACATTGATCATTGTTAACCAAATCTTATTTTTTTCAAATTACTTGACGTCTTAACATTTAATGACACAAAATCATGAATCACCTTCTTCATTGGACGAAGAGGAGGGCTATCGCAAGCATTTTTGTCAGAAATGTCAGTAATAAACTGCTAACAACAATGCATTCGTGCTCAACAATGAACTGGTTGGAACAAGATCCTAGGTCAAAGTTATAAAACCAAAATGGAGGAAAAAATTTCCAAGCGCAAAGTTCGATGTATCCTCGATAAAAACAGAAGACTTCCAAGAGTCCATACAGGTACGACCATTGTCGCCTTTTCTTTTTGGTTTAATTGATTTTCTGTTTCTTCTTTAAACAGTAAGTGCATAGCTTGATCGCTAGATCGGTGAATATTACGTTACCAAAAAATATGGCTGTACAATGCATGGAAAGCGGATTTTTCGAATTAACCTCCAAGGGAAACTGTCGTCAGGTACGATATTCGTCGCCTTTTTTGGTCTACATTATTTTTTGTTTTCTCCGTGCCCAGCTTGGCGAGCGCGAGTGTTCAAATAATTTGTAAACAAATTTGCTATTATCTAAACGTTACAAGGCAGTTCAGTGGAATCCCGATTTTTCGAACTACCGAGGGAAATGAATTTAGGTTTAAGAAATCCGGGGTACATTATGGAGTGTTTAACTAAGGGAAGGTAGACCTCTTTTGGTTTGGGGTATCTGGAGGTTCGAGAAATCGAGCATTCGAGAATTTCTAGTTGCAACTACCAGTACCTGCATACACTTATAAAATATCGTTAATTAATACAATATTTTTTTGTATTCAAAAATTCTGCAACTAATTGTTCATTAGTTGAATAAGGCTTACAACATAGTCATGCACCAAGTTGTTCTAGTGAATAACAATCCTCATATCAGTGGACTGAACACACATTAATTTAAGAATAATGTCTGAACCGCACAATTTCGAGAAGAAGAGACGAATTAACTAAGCCGCGTTTATATGCTTTGTGAAGACACGAGGTATTCAAATCAGTAAATGCAAGGTGATGGCCTTTGTGATTTTGTTATTATTAATTTTTTCGCTTGCAAATCAAAGCCTTCTTCGTCATCCAAACTTTGTAATCTACAGTAATTTTGTTTGTCTTATTAAATTCAGTAAAGGAAAGAAAACAATAAAACGTTTCCCATTCGTGTAAAACAAACACAAATACAAGAACTGAATTATTCACGAAGAAGAAATATTATAATGACAGTCACGAATGAAAACGCTAGCGAGTTACTGCGGTTTGTTAGATGGCGGAATTTGTACGAATATCGCGACTGAGCATTATAAAAATAACGCTATTAGAGAGGAAAAAAATATTATTTTCTTTTTGCTTCCAAAGTAAGTTGATTTCCATATGGACAGTCAAATGAAATGTCTGTCTCAGTAAATAAAGCTTTTGTTATCGTTAAGGTAGACTTGTTTTGAAATGTAAAGCTAGCTAATGTAATTATGCCGCAAGATCGAAACATTTTACGCTGTTTAGGGTTTAGACAATAAAGGGAACGCACTCTTAATCATATTTCTAGATTGAAATTTTGCAGTTAGAATACTGATGGATGAAATCGCCTGTAAACAAGAAATGATTATCTCATAATGTTCCAAAGATTATTAACTTGCTCCTTAGGTTTTATAAACTAATTTTTATTTTTTAATAATCCAGGACACGATTAATTCTTATCGTTCGCAATAGAAATTGTTGAGGATGGCTTTGGTTTGTTTGAATATTGCATAGCAGCAGTATCTGACGTGACAAGAATAAAAGGCAGGGATAAAAGGCTTCATCCTATTGGACAAATCGACGACTAAACAAACTTTTCAATGTAGTTAGCGAATAACATTGCTTGTTAGAAAAAAGAAAGATATTACGTTGTGTACATGTGTAACTTGTTCTGGCGAGAATCTCATTAAACAAACAGAGGAAGTCAGAAACACTGTGCAGTTGAGGTTTATTTTTTAGCTTGAAGAAGTTACGATGTCAGTTTGCTGTTCTTTTATCTTATTTTTGATTTCTTTTCTGGCCTTGATGTTAAATCTAACATTCATTCTTTTTGTTCTTCCGTTTAGCTTACTGTTCCCATCTGACGACACAGACGCTGAGTTCATTCAAAGTTAAATGATTTAGTGTTAAATCTTAGATGCATGCAACTAAAGTACGATGGCAGTTTTAGAGACAGAGAATAAGGCTTTTAATTTTAATGCGCGCACCTTAAAATGACGTTGCTTGAAAAATTCAGAAAACAAGAAGTAATTAATTTGCAGACAGCCCTTTGCGTAAATTTGAACTGTTCCGTTAATCTTGACTAATTTTAGCAGCTCAGACTTTTAATATTTCAATGATAAGAGGCAATTCACGTTCATGTTCATGTGACAATCTCTTTCCGGCTCTGCATTGCTAGGTTTAATGTTTTATTTTTTTCTATTGGACAAATCGACGACTAAACAAACTTTTCAATGTAGTTAGCGAATAACATTGCTTGTTAGAAAAAAGAAAGATATTACGTTGTGTACATGTGTTTGTTGTTTTCACAAACTTGTTCTGACGAGAACCTCACTAAACAAACAAAGGAAGTCAGAAACAGTGTGCAGTAGAGATTTATTCGTTAACTTGAAGAAGTTACGATGTAAGTTTGCGGTTCTTTTATCTTATTTTTGATTTCTTTTCTGGTTTTGATGTTAAATCTAACATTCATTCTTTTTTTTCTTCCGTTTAGCTTTCTGTTTCCCATCTGACGACACAGACGCTGAGTTCATTCAAAGGTAAATGATTTAGTGTTAAAACTGAGATGCATGCAACTAAAGTACGGTGGCAGTTTTAGAGACAGAGAAAAAGGCTTTTAATGCATGCGCGCACCTTGAAATGACGTTGCTTGAAAAATTCAGAAAACAAGAAGTAATTAATTTACAGACAGCCCTTTGCGTAAATTTGAACTGTTCCGTTAATCTTGACTAATAATTTAGCAGCTCAGAGTTTTAATATTTCAATGATTAGTTGCAATTCACGTTCATGTTCATGTTAAAATATCTCTTTCCGGCTCTGCATTGCTAGGTTGTCTAGGTTTAATGTTTTTTTTTTTTTTCTGTTAATGGAAGATATTTTCCGTCAAACAAGTTAGCCCGACTCAAGTTAATTTCATCAAACACACGTACACTTCACTGACATTTTTTTGATGATCCACGATATAGATTTAATGGATCATTTACGGCTTTAACGAGTTTTTTTAGCGAGTGACGCTGATCAACCCCTATCTTTCAACTACAAGGTCTAACTTTAGAAGAGCGATTTTTTAGTGGAAAACAATAATCCTTATAACAAACTCAAAGGAAACACAATTCTTATGCAGTGAATTACTTTAGACCAAAATGTGTAGTAAATATAAAAAAGATGATTTAGACCAAAATGTTTTGATAAAACAGTGTGTACGCGTACATTTTAACCCAGATAAGGGACAAAGATATTGCACTTGTATAATCAAACACTCGTCTAGATTCATGTTTTACATCAAGAACTGCGCTTCGCTCAGATTTCGCTAACCTGATACCCACCTCATATAATACTTAATTATATATACAGTCGAAGCTCTCTTAACGGACACTCTCGTAAGCGGACAGCTCTACTTACGGCCACCTTGTTAGAAACCCCGTTTTAACTCCCATACAAACTCTGTATTTTTACATTCTCGTAAGCGGACATTCCCGTAACCGGCCGCGGACACTTTCAGAGATAACGACTTAGACTTTTTCTTTGTTTTTAAGCTCCCGTAAGCGGACACCCGAAAGAAAATCCTACTTACAACCTCTGTATCCTGTTATTATCAATCAAATTCACGTCGTTGTTTGTGACAATGATTTTACAGTAATTACAGGACCACATTTTAGTGCTTGTTTTGTCGTCATCCACGTTCGTCCAGTTATTGTTAGCTGGGCAAGCTCCCGTAAGCGGCCATCTTCCCCTACACCTCTAGCGGCCGCTTACGAGAACCATTCTCGTAAGCGGCCAGCTCCAGTTACGGACACTTTTTTCGCGTCCCGAGGGTGTCCGCTTACGAGAGCTTCGACTGTATATAACCTGACACTCTTTCTTAAATTAATTCGGCAAAAATTTAATTCATTTTAGAATTCACAGCAGCCAAACAGAAGATATTGAACTTTTTCTAACAAAGGCGCACGAGTTATTTTTTAAAGACTATATTAAACAGTTCGTGCGCATATGCTATTTATCTGATTTTATTTTATCGCAGAATTAAATTCTATCGTCTAGCTTGTAAAAAATAATACTGTGCAACTGCTCTCAAAACTAGAAACTTGTGACTCACACTCATTCCTGAAAAAAAAAAAAGACTGAGCAAATACAAGAATATAAGCTGCTATTCCATTGGACAAAAAGCAGAGGAAAGCAAACAGTTCTAGCCAATAGTATTGCTTGTTGGAATGAAAAAAAAAAAAATAATAATATGCATGCTATTTCACAAACTTGTTCTTACGGGAACCTAAAATCAATAAACAAAGCAAAAAGGTTTGCTTGCCTAAGAAAAAAGTAGATCATTTCAGTTCTGAACAGAGACACGAAAGGATTGTAGAAGTTGAAGATGTAAGTTTTATTACTTTTTGGATTCTTGTCTTCGTTTTAATGTTAGATCTAACACTCGTTTTTATCTCCTTCCCCGTTTAGCGTGTTCATTTTTCCATTCAGACGATACAGACGCTGAGTTACTTCAAAGGTAAGTGATTCAATTTACTCTACGAATCTTGTTAGAACATTCATTTTCATTATAAAAATACTACTGCTTAGATTTCGACTAGACAAAGGAAAGAAAAAACTATATACCCAGATATAACCAGATTTTTAAGTTGTCAGTATTGTACTAAATTCTCTACTCATTCTATTGTGAATGGATTTTTAAAAGTTGGTTTTATTTAACAACTAAGGCTTTCAGATTTATAATTCAAAGTGGGTCTAAAATCCGTAAAAGCAGACGTTCTAAATGAGAAAACTTCGCTGCTACTGCTCCAGAAGTACAAATGTTAAATTAACAATCAATTTTTTTTTCCCGCGACTGAAAACCCTTTACTTCAGTGTTAAATCGAATGTTTGCTTTTAACAATAAAAAATAAGAAACAATATTTACAATCCGGTAATCTGGATAATTTATACAAGTTCTTATACCATAAATGCTGCTCCTAATTTTTTTTTACTCTGAGCAGGCTTTTAAGAAAATGGAAAATTTAGCATTTTCTTTATTGGTTACTTTGTAACTATATGACCAATTGGCCTTCTTGTCTTATCGATACGTTGTTTCATGAACTTGTTCAGTCAGAAGCTCAATGTAAGCGTTTCAGTTTTCAAACGAGCACTTGTTTCCCCGTAAGTTTTGCTTATGATCTGGATATGTTTCAAGAAAACAGAAATTTTGTCGTCCCGCTCAGAAAAAACTGACAAATAAAATGTGCAAATTCAAATAAAAAATAGGAACAGCATGTGACTCTCGCCCATTGGTGAAAACAAAAAGATTGTGCAAATGCAGAAATATAAGCTGTTATTCCATTGGACAAAAAAAAGAGGAGAGCAAACAGTTCTAGCCAATAGCATTACTTTTTAGAATGAAAAAACAATTAATATGTATGCTGTTTAACAAACTTGTTCTGACGGGAACCTAAAATCAATAAACAAAGCAAAAAAGTTTGCTTGCCTAAGAAAAAGTAGTTCATTTCAGTTCTGAACAGCAACACGAAAGGATTGTACAAGTTGAAGATGTATGTGTTATTATTTTTTAGATTCTTTTCTTCGTTTTAATGTAATATCTAACACTCGTTTTTATCTCTTTTCCCGTTAAGCGTGTTAATTTTTCCATTCAGACGATACAGGCGCTGAGTTACTTCAAAGGTAAGTGATTCAATTTACGAGTCTCGGTAGAATATTCATTTTCATTATGAAACACTACCGCTTAGATTTCGACTAGACAAAGCAAAGAAAATACTGATAAAACCAGATTTTTAAGTCGTCAGTATTGCACTAATTTCTCTACTCATCATATTGTGAATGGTTTTTCAAAAGTCGGCGGTTTTATCTAAGAGCTTAGGCTTTTGGTAACATAATTCAAAATGGGTCTAAAACCCCGAGAACGCAGTTTTCAAAGGTTCTAAATAGAAAAAAAAACCGCTACTGCTGTTCAAGAACTACAAGCCAGTTTTTCACAATTGAGTCTTTTTGTGCCCGATTGAAAACATTTACTTCAGTGTTAAAATCGAATGTTTCTTTTTAACATTAAAAAGAAATAAAAAATAATAATAATAAGTTACGTTATTCACAATCTGGTTGTCTGGATAATTTATACACGTTCTTATACCGTCAATGCTGTTCCATTTTTTTAACTCTGAGCAGGCTTTTAAGAAAAAAATGGAAATTTTAGCTTTTTCTTTATTGGTTTCTTTCTAACTGGCTAATTGGCCTTCTTTTCATGCGATACGACTTGTTTCATAAACTTGTTCAGTCAGAAGCTCGATGTAAGCATTTCAGTTTTCAAACGAGCACTCGTTTCCTCATATACTCTTCTTATGATTTTGATTTGTTACAACAAAACTAACCTGAGTTTGTAAATATTCAAAGCCTAAGTATTAGTTAAATGTGATCAAGTTCGGTGTATATCAGGCCAGGTTTCGAAGAAAATGAAACCAAAACCGAAACCATCACAGCACCTTAAAACCAAGAAAGAAAAATAAAACTTTAAACTAATAAAAGCCCATTTTATCGGCATCTGCTTATTGCGCGGAACAATATTTTCCACGTTCAGTTTAATTAAACCTTTATTTGGGCAATGTTTAGGCATTGGTCTATATTTTAAACTATTTTTGGTCCCTGTAACAAAAAGTATATAAATGTTAATTTTTCGTCTGTGTGCAGTTTGCAAATAATCTATCTTGCCTGGCGACACGAAGGCAGTTCTTAAATCCGTTTTAACACGAAACTCGTCAAAACAAAACAATGTAAATTAACATGTCAGACTCCCAAGATGGCGGCTCTTATGACGTCACGTGACGTCATATGACGTCACACCCAATTAAAATTATGTCATCTTGTAGAGTAAGCTAAGGGCTTTCTTCTCAGAGCAAAATAATTTCGCTACGCCTTAATATAACGAAAACTCCGGGGAGGGGTTCCATCCACCCCCCCCCCCCCCCTTGTACGATGATGGGGGTATGAGTTTGCTTGTACGTCCGAGGGTTAAAAACCAGAAATGAAACATGAAACTTCAAACTAATAAAAGCCCATTTTATTGGCATCTGCTTATTAAGCGGAGCAAGATTTTCACCTTCCGTTTAATTATCTTTAAGTCCCTGTAACAACAAAAGTATTAACTTTTCGTCTATGCGCAGTTTGCAAAATGAATCATCTATTTTGGCTGGTGACACGTAGGCAGTTCTAAAATTCGTTTTAACACGAAACTCATCAAACTGACAAAACAATGTAATTTAACATGTCAGACTTATAGCCATTGGTCAGTTTATAAATAATCTGACCAATGGAAGTGTTGGATGTATTTCGATAGTGTACACGTAATCAGTTAGTAAACGCGTTTTTACACGAAACTTCAAATTATCATGATTAAAAAAAAAGATAAAATGTTTTGATACATTGCCGGAGTATCATTGCCATTTAGATGCTTACTGGTGCAGTTAAGTTAAGGTAGGAAGGCATTTTATCGACTTGTAATCTTCCACCCTGTAAAGGTAGGAGTTTTTCCTTGCTCTAGTAAGTTAACAAACGATTCAAGGAAACATGATTTTCTTCTTGCCTAATTTTCTTTTTCTGGTAAGTTTTACAATAAGGTTTTATCTTGCAAAGCCCGTAGACATTGTCAGGCGTACCATTCGATACTCAATTCGTGTGAGCCTTTTCGTCATCGATTACTTTCTAACTGTAGTCCAACCAGTAGGCCTTCTTGTCTTGTTTCGACTTGTTGATACCCTGTTTCATAAACTAGAGTCACAGTTTTACTTCGTTATTGTTAATTTATTACCAGCCAGTATTCAGGACTGAAGCTTTATGTCTTGGGTTAAAAATAATATTTCAGCGCTACTTTTCGGGCGCTGCCTCATCTCATAAATTGTGTTATGTAGTCCAAAAAAATAGTGAAACATTGCAATACAAACAGCAAAACAATCCAATAACAAACAAATCTAATTCCACAGACTAAACGATACCGATGGGAAAATCTCGTATGAAGGATTCGCCGATCATGTGGTGTGTACTGTTTTCGGTGCTGATCACTTTGGGTCCAACGACGGCCAACAATGTCAGCAGCAAACCAAATGACAACAAAGTAAGCTCGTTGTGTTTCAATAAATAGTAGCCTGCACCTCTTTTAATGGACTTGATTCAGGTTTTTGGTGACACATCACAAAGGTCATTTAAGGTGATATAAATTTTCCATGCTGTATGTTATATCTTGTTTACCCTTATGCTTATTATCCTATGTAATAACTTTCAAGTGGGATGATTCTTTCTTTTTTTGTTTATTTCATTTCTCGACACAGGTCACATTGTGTTACGGTGGACAACCAGGGACAAATGGTATTCCCGGTATGCATGGCATGCCGGGTTCCCCTGGGGCACCTGGCCGTGATGGGCGTGAGGGGGCAAAAGGAGACCAGGGCAGTCCGGGAAAGACTGGACCCCAGGGACCACCTGGTCCAGATGGAAAGAGAGGAGCAAAGGGAGAAACTGGTGTCCAGGGCCCCGTCGGCCAAAAAGGAGAGGGAGGGGAGAAAGGTAGCAGTGGATCTTCAGGAACACCTCAGCTTTCCTCGCACATGAACTGGAAAGAATGCACATGGAAAAAGGAGGACGGCAAAGATTCGGGAGTGATCCAGGCAAGCGATTTATGTCACTTTATAGTTCAACTATGACGTGGGTATATAGCATTAACTGAATAACCACACGGCGGCACGACATTAGCTATATAGTGTCCTTAAGGTCGCGCAGGACCCTTGCAATCATTAGTATGTATTTATTTAAAGAGTATGCACGAACTGCCGGACGACTGAAGCCGACATCAAACGAAATATTCATGAGAATGTTTGTTTTTAAACTCTTTTGTACAAGTAATTACTAGTAATTGTTCTCAGCTTTGTGCACGTGCGCTGGAACATAGGGAATTATCATAATTAGATTCACAGCTTTGAATATATCACACGTTGTTGTAAACATTGACTCGGAAGGTCTTCGGAAGCCTCAAAACCTGCAATTTTGTGTCCAAGTTTTCTCCGCCGATATAGGATTTCAAGAGTTGATTCGCGAGGAACATAAACTTGGTGAACTCTATTGTGCTATGACTAGAGCGAATTTTTAAATTTCCTTCTCAAAATGAAGATAGTGCTTTTCAAAGTTTAGAATTTACATTTTTGCTCTCTTAGAAGCCATTAACTTGTAGCAGTTTTTGAAATCGAAAATTTCGTTCTAGCCATAGCACAAAAGAGATTATGATTTACCACTAAGCTATATAATCATTTAATTCGGTGCGCTGTTCTAGCTGAAAACTTGGACACAAAATCGCATTATCTACAGTTAAACTTTTAAAGGCTTGTAACATCACAGACAACGGTCATCTCTCAGTAAAAAGACAATCATGATGTAATTCTATCATCCCCTAATATCCATGATAAATTGTAGAGGAATCGATGTTCAAAGTGTAGGGAATTAAAGCTTTACAAGATAGCACTCCGTCAAGAAATTTGGCTAATGAATTTATTAATGAGCAAGGGTCCCGCGCGACCTTAACGTGTGATGATAACACAATTTTACATTGACACGATTCCCCCATCTTGTCTACTAACTGAAGGACATTATTACAACAGTGGGAAACTCCTCCTACCATGCCACTTGTCTCAATGTTTTAAAAAAGGGAATTCGAAGGGAAGTTTTTTTAATGAAGAGGGCGGGCGACCTGAACTTGCGGCAGTTTAGGCAAATTGGATACAATAACGCTGTATACGTCTGCTGCACTATCTAAGTTTGTTTGTCTCTTAGAAGCAACTCATTTATTTACTTCAAATATTATAATATTGGCATTACCAATTATTATTACACTGTATTACTGATTATTATTATATTGGCATTACTTATTACTTTCTTTTACTTTGCGGTATTTTCATCTATCAGCTGAACTTGTTTCCTGCTCTCCATCTCGCTAGAAATGATTTTCTTTATTAATTAATCGCAATGGCTGATAATTATCTCCGTAGAACTGTGAGTTTATGAAGAACTTCACAGACACTGCCCTCCATGTTTACTTTGCTGGTAACCTCAGGATTGAAGGATGTGACGGCTGCTGTAGCCGTTGGTATTTCACCTTCAATGGCGCCGAGTGCAGCTCTCCTGGGTCCATTGATGGTGCGTTCTACATGAGAACCGGCAAAAACCACGACTTTCACCGTCACCGCCATATTGAAGGTCACTGTAATAAAATTCACAAGGGAAAGGTGCGAGTGGGATTCTGGGTTGGAAACTGCAACACTGGCCACAAGAATACTAACGCTCACACAGGCTGGGCTACAATGTCCCGGATCTTCATCGAGGAGGTGCCAAAAGCTCAGCAGTAAACACGTGACACCTGTTCCCTGGACTTTGTAGAAGAACTTTAGTATAGTAAGGATAGAAAACTACGTTGCTGTTTTTAGAAGCGTTCTTATCAACAGATTTGAAACTTCTAATCTGTATCAGCTTAAAACTAATAAAGTCCAGGAACATTACTAAATAGCTGTCTGTTTTTTCAATGCTTCCTTCAGTTTGTACCTACTACCTTGGCGCTCTTAAATGTTTTCTGCTTTTGTTTTTATTATTAAGGAATTTTTTTTAAAAGTATTGCATTGCGCATCCTTGCTGCGCACATAGACAAAATGGCGGTTTTTTCTACACGGCTTGCCTCGCGAAGGAGATAAATCGTGTTTTTTTCGTAAATAAGCAAGTTACCTATATTTTTATTGCATATTTTTTGTGCACAAATAACCCTCTTTAACTAAAAAAAAAATAAAAAATGTTCTGAAGGAAATAGAGATTACTCCATGGAAAGTGCGCGCGTACGATTTTTATTCACGAGTTGAGTAGTATCAGAAAGCGAACGAGTGAGCGTAGCGAACGAGTGAGTTTTCTGATACAGCTCTACGAGTGAATAAAAATCGTACAAAGCAGTTTCCATGGTGTAATTTGTTTATTTTTATAGCCTGAGGTTTTTGAGAAGCAAATTAAATCGCTTGACTTTTTATCAGTTACGCGCGTGTTTAGGAAACCCATTCATCTGCCATAAACTAAAATAGCTAAAACATGTTTGTCTTTCAAAATCACATCTTTAATTAAGTAGCACAAGAAATGAGACGTCAGTTTATACTCTCACAACCTGAACCTCAGAAACAACTTTTGATAGAAAACCTGACTGAGACTTGTACAAAACTTGCAAGTTCCAGTTCAATGTGTTAACAGAACAAAACAGCGCTAAACGCTGAATAACTCAACGCGAAGTCGAGCGAACTTTTACCAAATTAAATCAAGAAAACAGTCTGCCAAAACCAAGGACAAACCTGCAGTGTCTTAGTCATCATCTGAATCAAAACTCGCTACAATCCCTCGGAGTGAAGTCGGCCCTTATTCTTGTCCTTCCTTTGTGCGAATTTACTCAAAGGTTTATTCAACTCGGTAGGAGGAATTTCGGTTATTTCGCTTCGTGTTTCTATTTTTGTTCGAAGAAACGTTGTGACAACAAGGCCGTTTTGTTTCGTTTTCTTTATAGTGTTTTGGTTTTCCTGTTCTGCAATATAAACGACCCAGTGGAGCCGTTAAAGACACTAACAAACCTTGAACGTGTCTCCGCCATGTCGCCGGTGTTTACGACGAGAATCAAAATAGCGATACGGTGTTGTTCACAAGTGAGTTTTCGTCGTTCGCGCTTGTGATTGGACGAACGACGTTTTTTCACTAGTGAGTTTTCATCGTTCGCCTTTCCTATTGGCTGGCTAATGCATTTTACGTATCATTTGTACGCAATCGTTTTTTCGTGAGAAAAACTCAGTATCTATGATATAAAAAAGAGATCTGCTTAAAAGCGTTCACAAAAACATTACTCGAGGACACAAATTACGATTTCAAAGGACTCCAGAAACGTCTTGAGTCGATGTCGTTTGAAATTTTTTTATTTTTCCATAAATGATACATTACATTGTTCCATATGCTCGAGGCTGAACATATTTCCCGCTACCGAAAAGGTAACGTGGACCAGTGAAATAACCCGTGTGATTAGTACCAGTAAAGGCTTAGTTAGAGGAAGATGATGGTCCATCCTGTTTCTTTTGCGAGCATATGACCTTTTTTTATTGTATTCTTTAAAACACTCAGTGCTTATTAGGAACATTCATGAATGGTTTAAAAAAAACTCGCTCGAAAACATTTATTTAAGAGGAATCACTTAAGAAAATAAGTGTTGCATTGAATATTATGATAGAGGGAGTGAATTTCCAATTTAAGAAATAGGAATAAAGAAGCCTGAAAAAAGGTTCAGGGCTTCAACGGGATAGCCTGAATTTTTTTTCTGGCTTTTTTTTCCAATTGCTTAAATTTGAAATTCACTCCGATGGCCATCACTTTTATATACATCCGCAGTTCATTATATGAATCATTTCATATCAGTACATTACATAATATACAGCTTTATTTATCGAATATTACGGTTCCTTATATCATGCAGTTATACAATCATGACCATGTTATCTAGAAGGATTCAAGATGTCAGGTATGAAAATACGCGTTGGGCTTGCTTTTTCGGTTAGACCGAAGACAGTTTGTTCATCCCGATTATTTAAAATTGATTAAACGGCAGGTCAAACCAATTAATAGAGAAGTAAGGAAAAATATGTAGTCTCAGCAAATAGATTTCAACAGCTGCTTCGCGGTCAATAAAGGACTCGGAGAAACAAGATTCAGATGATTCTGGCAGTCATAAAGCGTTCCGAATATAAAATAAAAAATAAAAGCGCGCAGTTCAATGTATCCATTTAAAAGAACTTCAGGGAGTGGAATACAGCCACTGTCGTTCGCTACAAAAACTCAAATATTCAAATATTCACCACTGATCAAAATATTGACACAATGAGGCCACAAGAAGAAGTACTTGACATTCTCCGCTAGCTTGACGCGCGTGTAAAACTCTTCGCAAGAGCCAATATTTTTTTTTCATTTCTTTCCTCAGACGCCCTTTCTTGATATCCAAGCTTTTGTTTCGCTTCTGGAACTTGATGATTTTCAGATTTTTATTTGTAATCGGTCACAAGTACGCAGTCTGTACAATAAATATATTCAGCCCTGATTTACCGAAAAAATTTTCCTCTTATACATCCCAATGAGTTATACAATGACGGACGATGGGATCGTAATAGGTCTTGTATTCTTTCTGTAACTGAACACTATTCTATTTCTCTTGTCGTTTCGATAAATTAAAATATTAAACTCGTGAAGGCTCACAGTCTGCGAAGAGTTTGTTTGTATTGATTACATTAAAATCACAGTGTTTGCGAATACAAATGCACAAACAAGCCGTTAAATTTGAATAATTGAATAAAAAGAAAATTGTTATATCAAACAAACTTAACATTGATCATTGTTAACCAAATCTTCTTTTTTTAAATAACTTGACGTCTTAACGTTTAATGACACAAAACCAAATATAACCTTCTTCATTGGACGAAGCCAAATGGCTATCGCAAACATATTTGTCACTAGAAATGTCAGTAATACAATGCTGACAACAATGCATTCGTGCTCAACGACGAACTGGTAGGAACAAGATTCTAGGTCAAAGTTATAAAACCAAAATGAGGGAAAAATTTCCAAGCGCGAAGTTCGATCCATGTATCCTTATCAAAAACAGACGAATTCATAGAGTCTTTACAGGTACGATCATTGACGCCCCTATTGTTTCAAGCGATTTTCTGTTTCTTCTTTGAAAAGTAAGTGCGTAGCTTGGCGAGCGCGGATGTTGAAATAATTTATAAACAAATTTCCTATAATCTAAAATAGATCGGTGAACATTACGTTAGACGGTAGTACAGTAAGCGCGTAGCTTGGTCGCTACATCGGTGAATATTGCGTTAGATGGCAGGACAATGGAATCCCGATTTATCGAATCTCCAAGGGAAACAAATATCGGTTCGAGAAGGCAGGGTTGTAACTGCAGTCTAAGTGAAGCCGGGGAGACCTCTTTTATTTCAGTCGAGTAATAGAGAGGTCAGAGAAATCGAGATTCCACTGTAGCTACACCTCCCAGTGCATATATCCCCTTATAGGATTTCGTTTTTGATGAATTAAGTTTTATAGTGTCTAAACATTCAGCATATAAGTGTTCGTTAGTTGAATAAGGCTTAAAACATAGTCATGCACCTAATAACAAGTCTGATAAATAATCAGGCCCATCTGGACTGAGCACACATTTACTTATTATCTTTTCTTTCTTAGAGTTCAGACGTCGACATTGTTGGTAACCGTGATGGTTCAGGTTAGTTTACAGAGTTTCGCTAAGTTAAATTTTTCAGACCACAGAATGTTTTAATGTGTGTGCTGGAATGAGCACAGTAGGTCTATTATGGATGAAGGATAAATCGACGTTTTTTTTTTACAGTATATATTAATTCGTGTACGTATTTCGTTTTACAACTTCGTATGTTTTAGTATGTCTTTGAATGAAGCAGTGCGAAACGACAAAACCTCCTTGCAATTGATCAATGCTGAAAATTGCAATTTCTACGTCACAATGAGGAAACAGTGAACGGCACTTGTTTATGCTGGTAGACGCCATACAACCTTAATGTCTAATCAATTGCTTTCTTTCTTTCGTTTTATATCATTACCTGTACCGCACAATGCCCGGAAGAAGAGACGAATTAACTAAGCTGAATTCTTACAATTTGTGGAGGCGCGAGATCTTCAAATCAATGAACGCAAGAAGATGACCTTTGTGATTTTGTAAACATGAAATTCTTTGCTTGCAAATCAAAGCCATTGATCAATCTTTGTGATTTCACGGTAACTTCTTCGACCGAGGATTCTGTCCATTGATACATTTTTACACAGTCTACAGTTGCTTTGTCACATTAAATTTAGTAAAGGAAAAGAAACAACAAAAACGTTTCCGTGTCAAACAAATACAAACATTAGAACCGAAATATTCACGATAGAAGAAATATGAATGACAGTCACGAGTAAAAACGCTAGCGAGTTACTGCGGTTTGTTAGCTGGCGACATTTGTACGAATATCGCGACTGAGCAGAAACTTGCACCTCATTATAAGAAAAGCAAGAAGGGAAAAAATATTAGTTTCCATCTGCTTCCAAAGTTAGTTGATTTCCATATGAACAGTCAAATGAAATGTCTGTCTCAGTAAATAAAGCATTTTTCTAGTTGAGGTAGACCTGTTTTGAAATGTAAAGCTAGCTAATGTAATTATGCCGCAAGATCGAAACATTTTACGCTGTTTAGGGTTCACGTTTATAGACAATAAAGGGAACGAACTCTTAATCATATTTCTAGATTGAAATTTTGCAGTTAGAATACTGATGGATGAAATCGCCTGTAAACAAGAAATTAAACAATTATCTAGTAATGTTCCAAAGATTATTTACTTGAGCCTTAGGTTTTAGAAACTAGCCTTTTTTCATAATCCAGGACACGATTATTTTTTTTTCTTTCGCAACAGGAAGTCATTGTTGAGGATGGCTTTGGTTTGTTTGAATATTGCATAGCAGCAGTAACTGACGTGACAAGAATAAAAGGCTTCATCCTATTGGACAAATCGACGACTAAACAAACTGTACAATGTAGATAGCGAATAATATTGCTTGTTAGAAAAAAAATAGATATTGCGTTGTGTACATATGTTTGTTGTTTTCACAAACTTGTTCTGACGAGAACCTCACTAAACAAATAGAGGAACAGTGTGCAGTTGAGATGTATTTTTTTAGCTTGAAGAAGTAACGATGTAAGTTTGCTGTTCTTTTATCTTATTTTTGATTTCTTTTCTGGCCTTGATGTTAAATCTAACATTCATAATTCTTTTTGTTCCTCCGTTTAGCTTTCTGTTCCCGCCTGACGACACAGACGCTGAGTTCATTCAAAGGTAGATGATTTAGTGTTAAAACTTAGATGCATGCAACTAAAGTACGGTGCAGTTTTAGAGACAGAGAAAAAGGCTTTTATTGCGGGATGCTACTAAAAGTGGTAACGGGGAACCAGGAACGACCGGGAACCGGGAACGGGAGTCTGGGAACGAGTGTACAGCGGTAATCCGTATAAGAGTTCAAAATGGCGGACGAAAAACACAGAAACTTAGTAAAATGTAGCTTACTGATGAAGGTAAATGCTTAGTGTTACCAGTCCAGATTATCCCAATATATTAGGACAGGGCCATCTGGCCTTTCAGCCAATGGGAAGGTCCGAAGCCGCCTTTTGGTTCACCGATCGTGGCGGACGAACGCAGACATTTGCGAACTTGTGGACGTGCCGAGGTATATAAGAAGAATTCGAATGTTTATTTCTTTCTAGAAGGAATCTTTCAAGCAAGGCCAGTGTTCGAATCCACATTTACACACAACGCAACGCAAAGGACGGCTGTGGGAGCAAGGAGTTTGCACGCTGATCAATAGCTTCGAAATAGCTCATTTCGAAAATCAAATTATGTTTTATTGATGCAGTCGAATAGTAGGGTAAGTCAATATGCTGTATTTTCCACTACAGTTGCGGGATTGGTTTCATTTGACAGGATGTAACCTATGCGTTGCGTAACATTAGCAGATATGTATTGGCTTGGTTTGTTATCCGATCGATCATACGTTCGTAAATTGTTGCGTGGAATGCGTGCTAGTCATGTTTATGCATTGTCCCACTCTCGTTAACAAAGTTCCCAAGTACATCTATCTCTTGACTTAAAAACAATTTTTTCTGGCATTTGTAGGTTGTTAGATATTAATATGAATGGTGACTTTTATTTTGCTTTTGAACCAAACAATTTTTGTAGGCAACACTGAATATTTGTAGCATTTCCAAATTGCTATTCAGTATAATACAGTGTACATCATTGTCCCTGAAAATCACTTTTTCTTCGTACACATGGTACAGTATTTCATAAAAGGAAAAATTTAAATTTAACATGTGCTATTAAAGGGGTGTATAATTACACTAATTTACCTTTTTGCAACATCCACCGAGTGTTAGGATGGACATTGAAATAAAGACAACCTTGCAATGTTGTGAATATTGATTTTCTGTATATGTCATTCCCCAACTGCATGCATTCATTCCGAATTCATATCATTGCGAAAAATAAAACTGGTTGCGTGCCATAAATAACAAACTGCTTACAAATGATGTGTTGTGCTGTCCTACTGATAGTTTGTACAAAACACATAGTGTTTGGAATTCATTTACAGATTCACCAAAACAAACTATGACACAGAAATATACCGTAATACAACACACTAAGCTTTGCACGAGGCTGTCAAGAGGTGTGGGCTGGAAAGAACATCCCCCAGTCACTTGTACAAAACACAAAATGATCAGCAGACAGAATGAGAAGAAAAGAATTTCAATTTTATTTTCATTTTACAGTAGGTAAACACTGGTCTCTATTTGTTGTCTGTCCTTTAGTCAACTGCCAGACCTGCAAAAATGAAATACAGCTATGATCAGTGTGCTGAAATATAACAGCATACAATAAACTGGTGAACAGCCATCACCAAATAGTTATTTTCTTTTCACCAATGGAACAAATCTTCATGCAAAGTCCAAGATACTATGCCATGTTTGAAAATCAATGATGAAGCACGCAAAATACACAATCTGTTGTGAGAAGTACATGATCGTTGTGTATCGTGATTGCAATAGGGGTTACGGTATCACAGTCTGAGTGTGTGCCCAGTGGCCCATCAAGCCTGAGTTAACCTCGGTTTCCATAATTATGGAAACCGAGCATTAGCGACTGGTGGTTTGGGGAGGGGTGTTAGAAATTTTCAGACATTAATGCATGGGACTCGTTAGGAGTTTTGTCTTTTCTATTACTGGCCACAAGGTAAAAATTTACATTGTAAAAGTATTTCAACAAGCAAATTGGTGATTTCCAAGTGAGGAATTGTGCTTGAACTTTTGTGTTAACTAAGCATTCTTTAAGATTCAATGTGGTTCACAATTGCACTTGCCATAGTATAAGAACGCGCAAATTTTCCCATTGCCAAACTGTCTAAATAATTTCTTATACACAGTTGCATGTCCTGCTGACATGAGGTTTACAACCTTGTGACAGAAGTTCTCTATTTCCTTTATCATGAAATAAATACTCCAAAAATTTCCTGCAGTTTTCATAATTATTGTTGCCTAATAACAGCAGCTGATATCAGCATGCATTTTAGATGCACGGCGGATAAAAGTTAGGTTAATCCACCAGAATGCATGGAACATTCCACATTCGATTATTTTCGTAATGAAAGTTAGTCTTCAGCCTTCGGCATTTCGTCGGCGCAAATTATACACAGTGCGCCACGATGTATCACATGAACAGAGCTTAGCCCAGGAAAAGAAAAGAACCGACTGCCTATAAAGAAATTTTGGTTGTTCGTGGAACAGTTGGTTTGGTACGCGTAGTATTGCTGCGTCATGATCAGCGAACTTCTAAAAAGGTCTACCAAAAAAACAGGTTGTCTACCTTCCCCAGATTGCACACGATGAAACTTTATGGATGTAACAATCGGGGAAAAATATTTACAACTCCAGGAAAATATTAATGATTCTTCACCTACCTTGCAACTCGTCCCAAAATTCCGCCTAAACAGCACCTTCATGAGTCCTTCATAGCGAACAAAAACACACGAAAAGTCGACTTGCTCCAACGATCGAATTCGAACACTAGTTCCCAGTCCCTTTTCTGTGTTTTCGTCCGCCATTTTGAATTCTTTTACGGATTACCGCTGTACACTCGTTCCCAGACTCCGGTTCCCGGTTCCCGTTCGTTCCCGGTTCCCGGCTCCCCGTTACCACTTTTAGTAGCATCCGTTATTGCGCGCACCTTAAAATGACGTTGCTTGAAAAATTCAGAAAACAAGAAGTAATAAATTTCCAGACACCCCTTTGCGTAAGTTTGAACTATTTCGTTAATCTTGACTAATTTAGCAGCTCAGATTTTTATGATATTTCAATGATAAGAGGCAATTCACGTTCATGTTCATGTGACAATCTCTTTCCGGCTCTGCATGGCTAGGTTTAATGTTTTATTGTTTTCCGTCAAACAAGTTAGTCTGGCTCAAGTTAATTTCATCAAATACTCGTACACTTCAATGACATTTTTTTTTTTCGATCATCCACGATATAGGTTTAATAAATCATGTTCATGCTTTATCGAGTTCGTTTAGCGAGTGACTCTGATAAACCCCTATCGATCTTTCAACTACAAGGACTAACTTTAGAAGAGTGATTTTTTTAGTGGAAAACAATGTAACATAAGCCTTATAACAAGCTCAAAGGACACACCGTGATTCTTATGCAGAGCATTACTTTAGACCAAAATGTGTAGTAAATATAAAAAAGATGATTTAGACCAAAATATCGTGATAATACAGAGTGTACGTGTACATTTTAACCCAGATTAGGGAGAAAGATATTGCACTTGTATAATCAAACAGTCGTCTAGATTCATCTTTTACATCAAGAACTGCGCTTCGCTCAGATTTTGCTAACTTGATAACCACCTCATATAATACTTAATCATATATATTCTTAATTCAGCAAAAATTTAATTCATTTTAGAATTAATTCACAGCAGCCAAACAGAAGATATTGACCTTTTTCGAACAAAGACGCACGAGTTATTTTTAGAGACTATATTAAACGGTTCGTGCACATGCTATTTCTCTGATTTTATTTTATTGCAGAATTAAATTTTATCGTCCAGCGTGTAAAAAAAATAATACTGTGCAACTGCTCTCAAAACTAGAAACTTGTGACTCACAGTCATTCATGATTTAAAAGACTGAGCAAATACAAGAATATAAGCTGTTATTCCATTGGACAAAAAGTAGAGGAAAGCAAACAGTTCTAGCCAATAGTATTACTTGTTGGATTAAAAAAAAAAAAAACACAAACAATTAATATGTATACTGTTTCACAAACTTGTTCTTACGGGAACCTAAAAAAACAAGGCAAAAAAGTTTGCTTGCCTAAGAAAAAAAGTGGTTCATTTCAGTTCTGAGCAGCGACACGAAAGGATTGTAGAAGTCGAAGATGTAAGTTTTATCATTTTTTTAGATTATTTTCTTCGTTTTAATGTTGGAGTAACACTCGATTTATCTCCTTCTCCGTTTAGCGTGTTCATTTTTCTATTCAGACGATACAGGCGCTGAGTTACTTCAAAGGTAAGTGATTCAATTTACTTTACGAGTCTCGGTAGAATATTATTCATTTTCATTTTGAAACACTACTGCTTAGATTTCGACTAGGTAAAGGAAAGAAAAAACTGATATAGTCAAAATTTTAAGTTGTCTGTATTGTACTAAATACTCCCCTTATCATAATTATTGTGAATGATTTTTCAAGAGTCGGTTTTATTCAACAACTAAAAATATCGGTAAATTACTCAAAATAGGTCTAAAATCCCGCAAACGCAGTTTTCAAAGGTTCTAAAAAAAAATGGGAAAGCTTCGCTTCTACTGCTCCAGAAGTACAAATGTTTAACAATCGAGACTTTTTTTCCCGCGACTAAAAACCTTTTACTTCAGTGTTAAATCGAATGTTTGTTTTCAACATTAAAAAATAAGAAACATTATTTACAATCCGGTAATCTGGATAATTTTTAGAAGTTCTTATAACATAAATGCTGCTCTAATTTTTTTTAACTCTAAACAGGCTTTTGAGAAAGGAAAAAATTAGCTCTTTCTTTATTGGTTTCATTCTAACTGTATGACCAATAAGTCTTCTTGTCTTACCGATACGCTGTTTCATAAACTTGTTCAGTCAGACGCCCCATCTTAGCGTTTTAGTTTTTAAACGAGCACTCGTTTCCTCGTATACTCTGCTAATGATTTTTATTTGTTTCAACAAAACAGGAATTTTATCGTCCCGCTCAGAAAAAAAAATAAAGTGTGTAATTTAAATAAAGAAAATAGGAACAGTATTTGATTCACCCATTGTTGAAGAAAAGGATTGTGCAAACGCGGAAATATGGGTTGTTTTTCTGTTGGACAAAAACCAGAGGAAAGCAAACAGTTCTTGCCAATAGCATTGCTTGTTAGAATAATAAAAAAAACAAAAACAAATGAAATGCATGTTGTTTCACAAACTTGTTCTAACGGGAACCTAAAATCAACAAACAAAGCAAAAAAGTTTGCTTGCCTAAGAAAAAAGTAGTTGATTACAGTTCTGAACAGAGACACGAAAGGATTGTACAAGCAAAAGATGTAAGTTTTATTACTTTTTGGATTCTTTTCTTCGTTTCGAATCAACAAGTTTTTTGAAGTTGATTGTATAATAAAATTGAACGCTATAACGACGTTTCGACCGTTCGACGGTCATTTTCAAGTTAGGTTTTTGAATAAAATTACATGTGTAGATATAGTAAAAGCGCTAAAATATGTACATACAAATTGACACTCGTTTTTATCTCCTTCCCCGTTTAGCGTGTTCATTTTTCCATTCAGACGATACAGGCGCTGAGTTACTTCAAAGGTAAGTGATTCAATTTACTTTACGAGTCTCGGTAGAATATTCATTTTCATTTTGAAACACAACCGCTTAGATTTTGAGTAGGCAAAGCAAAGAAAAACTGATATTACCAGATTTTCAAGATGTCATTATTGTACTAAATTCTCTACTCATCATATTGGTTTTTTTAACAAGTTAAGTTGGTGCAGTTAAGTTAAGGAAGAAAGGCACTTTATCGACTAGTAATCTTTCACACTGAAAAGGTAGGAATTTTGCCTTACTCTAGTAAGTTAACAAACGATTTAAGGAAACATGACTTTCTTCTTCCTTAATTTTCCTTTTCTGGTAAATTTTACAAGTAGGTTTAATCTTGCAAAGCCCATAGACATTGTCAGGCGCAGTATTCAATACTCCATTCGTGTGATCCTTTTCTTCATTGCTTACTTTCTATCTGTATGACCAGTAGACCTTCTTGTCTGTTGATGCGCTCTCTCATAAATTTTAGTTATTTGAACGAGAAACTCGTTACAGCGACAAGAGAAGACTGTATACTATCTGATGTTGTAAGTGTTTTAGTTTTAAAAGAACCACTCGTTCTCTCGTTTACTTTGCCTATGGTTTTGATTTGTTTCACTGACCAGCCAAGCCAACGTGTGTAAATGTCTTGAGGCTAAGTATGAGAAAAATGTGTTCAAGTACGGTGTCTTCTAGGCCAGTTATTAAAGAACAAAACATCATGGCGCCTAAAACAAGAATTGAGACATTTGTAAAATTTGCAGGCAATGATCTAATACTGATATTAAATTATTTTTGGTTGTGTTTTAAACGTCTCTGTAGACTGAAAAGAAGAAATGTTGACTCATAGTTTTTAGGCATTTTGCAAATTATGTATTTTGGCTGACGACACGTAGGCATTTCTAAAATTCATTTTGCATGAAAATAGAAGAAAGTGAAATAACATGTCAGTCTCTTAATTGCCATTGGTCAATTCAGAAATAATCTGACCAATGAAAATGCTTGACGTATTTCAACACTTTGCACGTAATCAGTTTAAACGTGTATTAACGCGAAACTTCAACATGTTCAAAAATAAATTAAGATAAAATATTCAAATACATTGCCGAAGTATCATTTTCGTTCAGTCGCTACGGGTGCAGTAAACCTAGGGGAGGAAGACACTTTATCGACTATTCTTTCAAGCTGAAAAGGTGCCAATTTGGCCTTGTTATAGTAAGTTAACAAATATTTTTTAGGAACATAATTTCCTTCTTGTCTAATTTTCCTTCTCTGCAAGTTTTATAAGTAGGTTTAATATTGCAAGGGCCGTACTCAAGACCTCGGGCACAGTTTTTCCCAATACGGACCTCCCGGCCGGCAAATAACGTTTTTATTTTTTTCCTACTTTAATTTGTTTGGAAAAGAAACCGAGAAAAAATGCGTCGCAAAATCTTTGTTTGTATACGCGCGGATTTGATTTAATTTGAGTCCGACTCGATCGACGAGCAAGAGTGAAGAATGCTGTTTGCTATTTATTTCGGAATAAAGTAGCTTCGTTTAAAATGAGCCATACTCAAGAACGGTTCAGCATATTTAATTTACACTGCAAGAAAAGCAAAAAATCATAAATATAGGTAGCACACATAAGACACAAAACTTGCCGATAAATGTTTTGAAAAGTCTTGAAATAAACTTTGCTCGTAGCTAGGCCTAGGGTGTTAATCCTATTTCTCTTGACTCAAAAATACTCTTTGACTGAAAAACAGTTTTACAAGCTATTCACACTTGTATTGAACAAATTAAAAAATCTCTGCAATGACTACTAGCAGAATTTTATTCTGATAAACAGTGCCAAACTGAATGAAATGCGTAGTGTCTACGTACGGCACAATATTGTAATAATTAATTTGTCCGTTTTTGATCAAAGAATCTCATTTCCTTGAATGATGGCAGATAGTGCTCTGTTTTTAGTGAAAAGTGACGGATAAACAAGGCAGTTAAACTCTTAGAGGAAGTCTAAAAATCGGTGAAAATCATTGTGAAATGCATGCACAAACAACGGCAAAATACGAACGGTAAACTACAATTCAATTTTGTCGAGAAAAAAAAAATACTCGCATTTTGAAGAACTTTGAGGCCTTTAATTCCACTGCTTTTTAGTTCTTTCAAATTTACAACGGTTGATGAACAGCTATTTCGATTTTGGAGAGCAAAACTTTCATGTGTTCGTTCGACTCGCGCTGAAAAAACATTTCGCACGGGGATGCATCCCGTTTCGTTGACCGCGGTCAAGATCGGAAAATTCCGCCCGCTCCCGGAACCAATCAGATTGCAGGATTCGGTTCATCTTGCCCGCTCGCGCGCTGAGAAAAAAATAATAACTCGATACTCCATTCGTGACAAAGTTTTCGGAAAGAAATGCAGTTAAACAACTACATTGATGCTCCATCTTTAGAAAATTAATATGGGATCCCGTCAGCATCTCTTTCTGTATTGCTACGCGTACCAAGATTGAACAGGAAAAACGTGAATGGAATTAAAAAAAAAGTCACAGTTTAATTCGTTAACCCGCCAGTATTGAGGACCAAGCCTCAAGGCCTGGAATTAACACGACATTTCAGCGCTACTTTAAGACATTGCCTCGTCTATTTTGTTAATCTCATCTATGTAATTAAGCAGTCCGAAAAAGAAGGGAAACATTGCAATATAAACGTACAATTAATCTTTCCAATAACAAAATAATCTAATTACACAAAGTGTATGGACTGTACTGCAAGTGTCAATGACTCATTTTTAATTTGCTGTATCCACAGACCAAACAGTACCAATGGGAAAATCTCGTATGGAGAGCTCACTGATCATGTGGTGTGTACTGCTTTTTGTGCTGATCACTTTGGTTCCAGCGACGGCCAACAATGTCAGCAACAAACCAAGTAACAACAAAGTAAGCTTGTGATTTGATGAACAGTAGCTACCTCATATTGTTTGTTGAAAAGTGGGAAGATTTTAAATAAAATTTATAATATACACCACAATTTTTCCAGTCTAAATTATCAACGAAGACAACATGATTTATGACAAAATGCCTAAATATACATCTGTTACTAGTGCTGCCATTTTATGTTTTAATGGCCATATATTCTTATATTAAATTCTTTTGAATAAGCTGAGTTGAGATTTCGTTAAACACTTAGTATGATATATATGCAAATTTCCTGTTTTTGTTGTTGTTGCTATTTACCTTCCTCTTATTCTTTCTCATACTGATAGCTTTAAATGATTTTTTCTTATTTAATTTTCTCATCTCTCGACACAGGTCTCGTTATGTTATGGTGGACAACCAGGCACAAATGGTATTCCCGGTATGCATGGCATGCCGGGTTCCCCTGGGGCACCTGGCCGTGATGGACGTGAGGGGGCCAAAGGAGACCAGGGCAGTCCGGGAAAGACTGGACCCCAGGGACCACCTGGTGCAGAAGGAAAGAAAGGAGCAAAGGGAGGACCTGGTGTCCAGGGCCCCGCCGGCCAAAAAGGAGAGAGAGGGGAGAAAGGTGACATTGGAACTCCAGGAATACCTCAGCTTTCCTCGCACATGAACTGGAAAGAATGCACATGGAAAAAGGGCGACGGCAAAGACTCAGGTGTGATCCAGGTAAGTTATGAAAATCAGTTTGCCAGTAGTTCAACGCTATGAATCACCTTATTAAAATGGTAACCAGTCGACGGCGGAGTGTATAAAATCATGAGCTTGTGATAATGATACAGTGATCACGGTGACATTTGCAAGGTTTTCTTGTCTTTTTCTACTCAGTTGGAGCACTATTGCTTCTATAATCATGGGATTACATTGTACCGACCAAAAGGTCCTAAGTTTAGTACTTTGATTTGGCAGGATTTTCTTAACTCAAAAATGAAAAGGTTTTTATCTGGATGGACAATAGTATTCCAGTAACAATGTCGAGTCATTTCCTTATTGACATGATTTCCAGCCGACTATTCTTTCTCCAAGGTCTGAAAGGAAAGTGTCACTCTACTGTGTCTAATGCAGGGGAGATAATGACGAATATTCCTTGTCCAGCAGAAGTTGCATAAAAAACGGAATACGCTCACGGTGTATATTCAACAATTTTTTCATGAGCGCGCGTTGGATATGAGTTGGCTATAACTATCTCATATCCAACACGTGCGTGTGGAATGATTGTTGTATTAAAAATTCCATATTTGCGGTCCATGGTATATGAGCTCATATACATACCACGGCCTGTAATCCAATCAAAACTCAGGAATTGCAATATACCATGGCTAGTGTTTTTTTTTTTTTTATAAATGTATGAATGCAAGTTAAAATTCGATATTTCATTGTAGTAACGTTCGTTAATTATGCGACCATATAAGAACTTTTCCAAATTGATGTCATTTATGAATTTCTTTACTTTTTCGAAGCTACATCCTTTTTCTGAATTTGTCCTTCCTGCCTTCCTCGTCCGAAATGATTAGCTATAACCTGATTTATTACTGATAATTATCTCTGTAGAACTGTGAATTCATGAAGAACTTCACATACACTGCCCTCCACGTTTACTTTGCTGGTAACCTCAGGATTTATGGATGTGACGGCTGCTGTGACCGTTGGTATTTTACCTTCAATGGCGCTGAGTGCAGCTCTCCTGGGTCCATTGACGGTGCGTTTTACTTACAATCCGGCAAGAACCACGACCATAACCGTCACCGCCATATTGAAGGTCACTGTAATAACATTCACAAGGGAAAGGTGCGAGTGGGATTCTGGGTTGGAAAGTGTACCACTGGCGAGAAGCTTGCTAACGCTTACACAGGCTGGAGTACAATGTCCCGGATCTTCATCGAAGAAGTTCCAAAAGCTCAGCAGTAATCACGTGCACGTGATCCACTGGGCTTTCTAGATAAACTTTAGTGTAGTAAGGATAGAAAACTGCACTGCTGTTGTTAGAAGCGTTCTTATCAACCAATTAGAAACATCTGTATCAGTTCAGAAATAAAGTTCACGAACATTACTAAACAGCTGTAAGGTTGCAGTTTCCTCTTGATGTTCTTGATGTCTCACTGCATGCTGCGCTTTGGAAAACAGAAAAACTACCACTTGAGTGTGAAGGGTCTATTTTCAGTATAATAGTTTTAAATAAACTCGATCACTCAAAACTCAAACATTAACACTCGCCATCAAAATATTGACTCAATAAAGCCACGCTTGGAACAGTACTCTCTGTGCAAGTAAAAAAATGAAGGCCTCGGACAAGATTCCCCTCTCTCCAAACTTTCTCACGCTCAACAAGTTCACGATCTTTACAATACAGCCCAAGTATACACAATACAGCTGTGATATGTACAGCTTTATTCGTCGAATATTTATGCTCCTATATGGTGATCCAATCAACAGATCAGTTATCATGTCATCGGAAATTTTTCTATTAATCTTGATGTTTTAAGAACATACTTAGACTGGGCTCAAAATCCGATCACCTGAAAACTCACATTTAGTATTCACCACTAATCGCTTCACGCGAGTGTAAAACTTCCCTTTGCACGAGCCAAGATTTCTCTTCCTTTCCTTCCGCTGACATCCTTACTTGATACTCAAGCTTTTGATTCACTTCTGGAACTTGAAGATTTTGAATCTTCGGAGGTCTTCAATTTTAGTCCATTTCACGGTGTGCGATCTATCTTTGGATTTCTGATTGCAAAATTCTAAGCACTGGACATAATCCATAGACACCCTGTTGATTTGATTGTTGCAGTTTGGCTACACGTAGCTAGCGTTGCAGTCCGAAAATGTTCAAAATCCTCGATATACCGGCGATTAAGACTGTCTTCGACGCAGACTAGCTACAAGCGACTTAAATGAGGTTGCAACCCATCAACAGTCAGAATGTCACACAGTGTTTTCTCATCATTTCGTTCGCCACTCGCTTTTTTCAACCCCCTTATAATACCAAAAGAGAGGGAAATATTTTGGTGCACTGAAGAGGCATAGACATGCTACCAGCAGAAAAGAATCTGAAAAAATATCGTTGACCAAAGGTTTGTTTTTAAGCAAATGAGGGACTCGTTTTCAAATTCTCTAGTGCATGCACGCCGAGTCTTCGTTTAAAAATTCAAATATGTACTTCAAGAATGGAATATCGAAGCAAAGAATGAAGTTCCATTTCTTTTAATGAATTCATTAATTCACCCTTGATAAGGACACTTGAGCTATATTGACTGTAAAAAAAAATAAATAAAAAAGTACAGTTCTGCCTTCCGACGCGCATGTCTAGCCGTGCCTTTAGTAAAATATTGTTGTTAATAGTTATTCTTTGCTTATGCATAAGGAACCACGCAGTACTTATAAGGAGGGGAGTTATAAAAAAGTACAATACAATGTAAAAAGGCTGACATAACATCTTGTCCCCCACCCCTCCTTGTTAAAGTTAATGACTAAGGTACGCTCCCTTCTAAACCACCCCCCCCCCCCCACTGTAAAATCTGAAACTATCAAAAGAATGATGGTAAAACATGATGGAAGCCTCTTCAGTGACAGGATGTGCAAATTACATACAGGGCTGCCTTGCCAGTACCGGTATAACTGAGACTTTCATGCTATAACAAAAGGCATTCAAAAGAATGTTGACCTGATTAAACACAAATAGCTAGAAGAAGAAGGAAAAGCTATGGAAAACAAAAAAAAAAAAAAGCTTGTAATATTTTCATCTGACTAGCTAGAAGAAGTGGCAATAGATGGCGAATATGACCCTGAGCTGTATGGTGTCAGTAACCGGCGAAGTCAGAAAAAGTTGATTTGGAAACACTTTCCATTTTGTACTTCGTTAACATATAAAGTTTGCTTGAGAGCTCGCGATCGTTAAAAGGCAACTGCTTTTTTGGAGCAGCTGAGATAGCGGTTCATGCGTTTTTATACAAACCAGCTTGAAAAGAAGGCAGAACATGCACCGGACTGATGAAAGTTTAAATAATTTGAAACTTGACATAACCACCTGCAACGCCCTCTGCATTACTTTCCATATATTTTCCACAGCAGGAAAAAATAAACGAGTGAGTTCGTTAAAAATAAGATAACATGTGAACCCTTTCTAGATCTTTTTATTGAATAATTTAGATAGTGCCCCTCCCCCTCCCTTCCCCTGCTCTCGTTATACAATCCTCTCCCTAATAATTATTGCACAGTCCCTTTAAGCGCGAATTAAAAAAAGAATAAAATATTCAGTATTTGTTAACGGGAAAACTGAGGATTTATCGTGGAAGAAAAAAACGACTTGTTATTTCGTGACTTATCAAAAACTTCCAGTGAATAACTCGTGCCATTTGTTGCGGTAAACATCTATTAGAGTCATTTTGCTTCTCAGTGATCGGTTCGCGAAACAATAAACATACCACAAATAGTTTTAGATGATCCCGGTTCTCCCGGTTTCACTGCAATTTATAATCCACAGGAGGCAAACATAGGATAACATTAGAAGATCAAGAGTCCTTACTTTGACGCTCTTCAAACAAAAGTGCACGAGCGAAAACTGTTGGTTTTATAGAGATATGGGCGTTTTATTTAGCATTTCTTGTCATTGATTTCGATTTTTGATTGCATGCATTTTGTCGTCCCGCTTAGAAAACTATAGTAAATGTTTGCAATTACATTCAAAAATAGGAACAACATGTGAGCTTGGGAAATGTGGAAATATAAGCCGTTATTCCTTTAAACAAAAAGCAATGAAAGCAAACAGTTTTAACAAATGGATGACAGCAAAAAAATGCTAGAATAACAATTTAATATGTATGCTGTTTCACAAACGTGTTCTTACGAGAATCTTAAATCAATAACCGGGGCGAGGTTAAAAACAAATCAAAAAGGTCAATTTACTTGACAGCAGTTTATTTTACTTTTGAACAGTGGCACGAAAGGACTTTACAAGCTGAAGATGTAAGTTTTAATTTATCTTTTTGGATTCTTTTCTTCATTTTAATGTTAGATTCAACACTTGTTTTTTTTTCACTTGCCCGTTAAGCGTATTCACTTTTATTTCCATTCAGAAGATACAGGCGCTGAGTTTCTTCGTACGAGACTCGCTAGAACATTCATTTATGTTCTTAAACAATATCATTTATCTTTCGACTAGGCAGAGAAATTAAATACACAAAAAACAAAGATAGCCTGATTAAACAGTTGTCAATACGTATTAAACTAAATTCTCCGCTCATTAACTTATGAACGGTTTTTGAAAAGTCGGTTTTACTAAACCAGTAAGGCATTTAAAAAAATCTAAATTCAAAATGGGTCTAAATCCTGTTAACGTGGTTTTCATAGCTTCTAAATGAGGAAACTGATCTACTAATGTTTCAGTAGTACAAGTGTTAAAAAAATCAATCGTTTTTAAAATCCCTTATACGAGAAAACAAATGTGTGGGACTTTCTCATCATGGTTGCAACATCAGGCATCATCACTTTGCAAAATTCCCTGACTTCTACCTGACCAAATAAATACAAAAAATAATTAATATAAGTATTGGTAGCGGCTTCCAGCTTCCACTTTCAAAGTTTAACTCATGATCATCGCTCCCGCTTAGAAAAACTATAGTGTCTAACTGCATTCAAAAATAGGAACAACTTGCGACTCACATCCATTAGTGAAAAAAAAAAGACTGAGCAAATGCAGAAATATAAGCTGCTATTTCATTTAACGAAAAGGAGAGAGAGCAAACATTTTAGAAAGTAAATGACAGCAAACGAATGCTAGAATGAAAATAACAATTAAATATGTTTTCTGTTTCAAAAACATGTTCTTACGAGAACTTTAAATCAATAAACGGAACGAGGTTAAAAACAAATCAAAAAGGTCAATTTGCTTCACTAAGAGCAATTCATTTTAATTCGGAACAGTGGCACGAAACGAATTTGCAAGCTGAAGACGTAAGTATTACTTTGTTTTTTGGATTGTATTTTTTGTTGTAATGTTAGATCCAACACTGGTTTTTATTCCCTTGCCCGTTAAGCGTATTTAAATTTTCATTCAGAAGATACAGGCGCTGAGTTTCTTCGTACGAGACTCGCTAGAACATTCATTTATGTTTTGAAATAATATCATTTATCTTTCGACTAGACCCAAGAAATAAAATGCACAAAAACAAACTTAAGATAACCTAATTTTACAGTTGTCAATACGTATTATACTGAATTCTCCTCTCATCAACTAATGGATGATTTTTGAAAAGTCGGTTTTACTAAACCATTAAGGCATTTCAATAATCTATAAATTCAAAATGAGCTTCTAAATGAGAAAACTGATCAACCAATGTTTCTGTAGTACAAGTTTTAGAAAATCAATCGTTTTTAAAATCCCTTACAGGAAAACACGTTGGTGAGACTTTCTCATGGTTGCAACATCAGGCATCATCAGTTTTCAAAATTCCCTGACTTTCTCCTGACAAAAAATAAATACAAAAATATTAGTTATGGTAGCCATCTCCAGCTTCCACTTCCAAAAATTAACTCATCGCTGAAATAACTTCGACTATTATTCGAGTCTTCAGGAAAACTAATTAATTTCAGGAAAACTTATTAAGGTGACTCACTTGTAGTCACCTAATTCATTCAAAGCGTTTTTGTGCATTAGGTATGTTTACTTATTTAATACATATTTGATGTTTTTCATTTCATTTTTTAATTTTTACTTATCTGTTTTCGGACATGGATCTTCATTGAATAATTTAGATAAAAGTGTTCCATTATATTGCCACTCCCCCTCTCTCTCTCCTGCTCTAGTTTTACATTCTCCTTCCTAACAATTATTTTAAAGTCCCTTTACGCTCTGAATTGGAAAAGTAAAAACAATTTCAGTATTTGTTAGCGGTAAAACTGAGGATGTATCGTTGAAGACAAAGCCAACTCGTTCTTTCGTGACAAATCTAAACCTTTCAGCTAATTACTCGTACGGGTTGTTGCGGTAAACAGCTAAGAGTTTCATTTCGCATCTCATTGATTGGTTGCAATAAAATAAACATTCCAGAAATAGTTTTAGACGTTCACGGTTCTCCCGGTTTCATTGTAATTTGGAATTCACGCAGTCAACCAAAGGATAGTATTAGAATGTCCAGAGTCCGTATTTTGACTCTCTTCAAACAAAGGCACACAAGTAGACTTTTTTTTTTTTTTAGACTTGAGTTCTCTATTAAGTAGTTCTTGTCATTTATCTGAATTTTTTGCTGCATGAATTTTGTCGCCCCGCTTAGAAAAACTATAGTGTCCAATTGCATTCAAAAATAGGAACAACTTGCGACTCACACCCATTCGTGAAAATAAGACTGAGCAAACGCAGAAATATAAGCCGCTACTCCATTAAACAAAAAGCAGAGAAAGCAAATAGTTTTAGCAAATGAATCGAATGACGGCGAATGAATGCTAAAATGAAAATAACAATTTAATATGTATGCTTTTTCACAAACGTGTTCTGACCAGACCTTAAATCAACAAACGGGACAAATCAAAAAGAAAATCAAAAATGTCAATTTGCTTGACTAAGAGCAGTTCATTTTAGTTCTGAACAGCGACACGAAAGGATTTTACAAGCTGAAGATGTAAGTTTTATTTTTTTGGTATATTTTCTTCGTTTTAATGTTTGATTCAACACTGGGTTTTACTCCCTTGCCCGTTTAGTGTATTTAGGTTCCATTAAGAAAACTCAGGCGCTGAGTTTCATCGTACGAGTCTCGCTAGAACATTCATTTATGTTTGGAAATAATATCATTTAGATTTCGACTAGACAGAGCAATTAAAGTCACAAAAACAAAGATAACCTAATTTTACAGTTGTCAATACGTATTAGACTGAATTCTCCTCTCATCAACTAATGAATGGTTTTTGACAAGTCGGTTTTACTAAACCATTAAGGCATTTCAATAATCTATAAATTCAAAATGAGACTCAATTCTGTTAACGTGGTTTTCATGGCTTCTAAAATTAAATGAGGAAACTGATCTACTAATCTTTCAGTGATACAAGTGTTAAAAATCAATCGTTCTTAAATACCCTTACAAAAAAAGATAAATGTGTGGGACTTGCGCATCACGGTTGCAACATCAGGAATCATCAGTTTGCAAAATTCCATGACTTTTAACTGACCAAATAAATACAAAAGTATAAGTTATGGTCGGTAGCGGCTTCCAGCTTCCACTTTCAAAGTTTAACTCATGATCATCGCTCCCGCTTAGAAAAACTATAGTGTCTAACTGCATTCAAAAAATAATAGGAACAACTTGCGACTCACATTCATTTGTAAATAAAAGACTGAGCAAATGCAGAAATATAAGCTGCTATTTCATTTAACGAAAAGGAGAGAGAGCAAACATTTTAGAAAGTAAATGACAGCAAACGAATGCTAGAAGGAAAATAACAATTGAATATGTATTATGTTTCAAAAACATGTTTTTACGAGAACTTTAAATCAATAAACGGAACGAGGTTAAAAACAAATCAAAAAGGTCAATTTGCTTCACTAAGAGCAATTCATTTTAATTCGGAACAGTGGCACGAAACGAATTTGCAAGCTGAAGACGTAAGTATTACTTTGCTTTTTGGATTGTATTTTTCGTTGTAATGTTAGATCCAACACTGGTTTTTATTCCCTTGCCCGTTAAGCGTATTTAAATTTTCATTCAGAAGATACAGGCGCTGAGTTTCTTCGTACGAGACTCGCTAGAACATTCATTTATGTTTTGAAATAATATCATTTATCTTTCGACTAGACAGAGAAATAAAATGTACAAAAACAAACTTAAGATAACCTAATTTTACAGTTGTCAATACGTATTATACTGAATTCTCCTCTCATCAACTAATGGATGATTTTTGAAAAGTCGGTTTTACTAAACCATTAAGGCATTTCAATAATCTATAAATTCAAAATGAGACTAAATCCTGTTAACGTGGTTTTCATGGCTTCTAAAATTAAATGAGGAAACTGATCAAGTAATGTTTCAGTATATTACAAGTTTTAGAAAATCAATCGTTTTTAAAATCCCTTATACGAGAAAACACGTTTGTGAGACTTCCTCAGGGTTGCAACATCAGGCATCATCAGTTTTCAAAATTCCCTGACTTTCTCCTGACAAAAAATAAATACAAAAATATTAGTTATGGTAGCCATCTCCAGCTTCCACTTCCAAAAATTAACTCATCGCTGAAATAACTTCGACTAGTATTCGAGTATTCAGGAAAACTAATTAATTTCAGGAAAACTTATTAAGGTGATTCGCTAGTATTGCATTGCGCATCCTTACTGCGCAGAATTTTACGCGTAATTAGCGCGCGCACATAAACAAAATGGCGGCTTTTTTCTATGCGGCTTGGCTCGCGAGAGAAAGAAATCGTCGTTTTCTCGTAAACGAGTTCGGTGACCTAGTATTTTTTTCTCTTAGTTCGAAAGTAGCGATCAAATTCTTTCTATAAAATGAATACAGATCAATTTCTATGGCAGAATAATACATAATCACCGAAAACGTGCACTTTCAGCATTACTCGCAAAGAAAATATAAATAATTATATGGAAAATACAAGGTCTTCCTGCTCCTAAACGAATACGGTGACCCCTCTTTTTTATTTCAAAATTTAACTTCCCTTAAGGTAAACAACCAACTGGCAAAGTTTGGTTGGAAATCTATGAGCAGTTCTATTTCTAGGGCATCACCTTAAGGTGACTCACTTGTAGTCACCTAATTCATTCAAAGCGTTTTTGTGCATTAGGTATGTTTACTTATTTAATACATATTTGATGTTTTTCATTTCATTTTTTAATTTTTACTTATCTGTTTTCGGACATGGATCTTCATTGAATAATTTAGATAAAAGTGTTCCATTATATTGCCACTCCCCCTCTCTCTCTCCTGCTCTAGTTTTACATTCTCCTTCCTAACAATTAATTTAAAGTCCCTTTACGCTCTGAATTGGAAAAGTAAAAACAATTTCAGTATTTGTTAGCGGTAAAACTGAGGATTTATCGTTGAAGACAAAGCCAACTCGTTCTTTCGTGACAAATCTAAACCTTTCAGCTAATAACTCGTGCGGGTTGTTGAGGTAAACAGCTAAGAGTTTCATTTCGCATCTCATTAATTGGTTGCAAGACAATAAACATTCCAGAAATAGTTTTAGACGTTCACGGTTCTCCCGGTTTCACTGTAATTTGGAATTCGCAGCAGTCAAGCAAAGGATAGTATTAGAATGTCCAGAGTCCGTATTTTGACTCTCTTCAAACAAAGGCACACAAGTAGACTGTTGTTTTTTTAGACTTGAGTTCTCTATTTTAATAGTAAAGCAGTTCTTGTCATTTATCTGTAGTTTTGCTGCATAAATTTTGTCGCCCTGCTTAGAAAAACTATAGTGGCCAATTGCATTTAAAAATAGGAACAACTTGCGACTCACACCCTTTCGTGAAAATACGTCTGATCAAACGCAGAAATATTAGCCGCTACTCCATTAAACAAAAAGCAGAGAAAGCAAATAGTTTTAGCAAATGAATCGAATGACAGCGAATGAATGCTAGAATGAAAATGGCAATTTAATATGTATGCTGTTTCACAAACGTTTTCTGACCAGACCTTAAATCAACAAACGGGACAAATCAAAAAGAAAATCAAAAATGTCAATTTGCTTGACTAAGAGCAGTTCATTTTAGTTCTGAACAGCGACACGAAAGGATTTTACAAGCTGAAGATGTAAGTTTTATTTTTTTGGTATATTTTCTTTGTTTTAATGTTTGATTCAACACTGGCTTTTACTCCCTTGCCCGTTTAGCTATTCAGTTTTCAATTCAGAAGATATAGGCGCTGAGTTTCTTCGTACGTGTCTCGCTAGAACATTCATCAAGTTATGTTTCGAAACAATATCATTTATCTTTCGACTAGACACTGAGAAATTAAAGTTACAAAAACAAAGATAGCCTAATTTTACAATTGTCTTAAACTAAATTCTCCGCTTATTAACTTATGAACGGTTTTTGTAAAGTCGGTTTTACTAATCCAGCAAGGCATTCTAATAATTAAAAAATTCAAAATGGGACTAAATCCAGTTAACATGGTTTTTGGTGGCTTCTAACTGAGTAAACTGATCAACTAATGTTTCAGTAGAACAAGTGTTTAACAATAAATCCTTTTTAAATATTAAACCCTTACAAGAAAACACATGTGTTAGATTCGTTAGTTTAAAAATATAATTCAATCTTCCTCATGGTTGCAACAGCAAGCATCATCAGTTTACAAAATTTCCCTGACTTCCAAATTTCCCTGAGTTAACCAAATAAATACAAAACTATTAATTATGGTAGCGGCATCCAGCGTCCACTTTCAAAAAAGATTAATTTTGAATTTATTTCAGTTGTTTTTACTTAAATCTCATCACTGAAATAACTTCAATTTACTGTACGAGTCTCGGTAGAATATTCATCTATGTTTTGAAACAGTATCATTTAGCTTAATAAGATACAGCAATTAAAGACACACAAAAAAGATAGCCTAATTTTACAGTTGTCAGTATTACACTAAATTTGCTGCTCGTCAACTTATGGATGGTTGTTAAAAAGCTGGTTTTACTAAACCAGTAACGGTTTTCATGGCTTCTAAATGAGAAAACTGATCTAGACTAAGGTTGCGGTAGTACCATTAAACAATCAATTCTTTTCAAGACCCCTTACAAGGAATAACGTGTTTAAGAGCCATTATTTGAAAAACATAATTCAAACGCCTTCATGGTTGCCACAGGCATCAGTTCCAAAATTACATGATTTTTCCCTGACCAAATAAATACAAATATATCTGTTATAGTGCGGCCTCCAGCCTCCTCCCTCGTTCAGTATTCAGGAAAAATCACTTGTAATCACCTAATCATTCAAATCGTTCTTTGCCCGTTTTTGCATTTATTATGTTAACTTATTAAGACTATTTTATCAGACTTATTTAATACAGACTTACATGAATTCTCTAAATACCTTAATTAATAAGTATATTAATAGATCAACATTAAGAGCCATTACTACAAGGACAAACGCCAGAATTTTTTCAGGTTAATTTTTCAGGCAATTTTTGCAACGATTTAATCAGAGGTGTTTTATGAGTGATTACAAACAAGCACGAGCATTAAAAGCTTAGATATGCGATCAAATGTGTAAAAAAAAAGCCACAGCGTTCAAATGTCTTAAAAAGCCAGGGCGATCAAATTTCTTAAAAAGCCAGGGCGATCAAATGTCTTAAAATCCCTACTTTAGTCTTAAATAGAATATTTTATTTTTAACATTTATGTGAGTACAAGTGATCAAGATCAACGCGAGAACGGGTAAATAAATATACAGAAAAATCGAAAAACGTCTCCACGAGTTTAAAATATTACTTTTCAGCGTAATCATTTTGCTATATATGCTACATGTTCTATCAACACTTGATATCCGTGACAATGCACCCGTGACTGTGATACACAGAAATGTAATGTCAACGATTTCATCGAAAAAATAATTTATGCAAATTTCTTGAATGTTTATCAACTTTTTAAACATTTAACCTGTCACTTAAATTTCGTCCATTTTTGCGAGCAACAAATTATTTAAAGGTAAGTTTCAAGCTATTTACCTTGACCGATATAAGCAATCAGATTTGTGAACAACGACAAATAAATCTTTTAATTAACGGTAATATAAAGTTATCAAGCAATTTAGGTGGCAGCTTTATGGATTTTGGACATTTTATTTAGCAACTTGTTGGCATTCCTGTAAGCAACTTTCCAGCATTTTACAACGACCTCAAGGTCTGGATTAAACGTGACGTTTTAGCGCTACTTTTCAGGCACTGCCTCATCTCGTCTATTTATTTAGTTATACAGTTCAAAAAGTAGTGAAACATTGCAATGTAAAGGGCCACTAATTCCATCTAATGACAAAAGAATCCTTTGTCCACAGACCAAACGATACCGATGGGGAAATCTCGTATGAAGAGCTCCCTGGTTATGTGGTGTTTACTGTTTTTTGTGCTGATCAGTTTGGAGTCAGCGACAGCCAACAATGTAAGTATCCAATCAATGACAACAAAGTAAGCTCGTGTTTTTGTAAACAATAGCCACCTCTATGATATTTTGTTTCTTAGCAAATTAAAGAAGTTCATAATATACTAATACACCTCAACAATGGCTGCGGTCACATCCACGACGTAACTAAAGTTTAACTATAGTTAGTCTCAAGTTACATGACTATAGTTAGTGCTTTCGGTCGTCTAAGCGGTCACACCAATGCAGTTAACTATAATGAGTGGCCACCTCCCCCCAAAAAAAAATTTTTTGAAAAACGCATGTACCCTACAATGCTGAAACTTTCAGTAGCTGTTCATTCATCCTTTGCGGCAATTTTGATATGTCAACCATGTGACCATGGCATTTGATGTTGCCATAGTAACGTCATAAATACAAGCAGGTCTGTCCAAAAATCGTCATTTTTAACATTTTCTTGATTTTTTCCAGTTTTATTTAAACAGAAGTGCAAGATTTGTTTATTTTTACATTCCATAAGCATTTTAACTTGATTTTGCATCAATTTCCACTATTTTGTGACTGTCTAAGAAAATGTCGAAATCCAAGATGGCGGACTCTAATGACGTCACGTGACGTCATATGACGTCACAGCCAAATAAAATTATGTCATCTTGTAGAGTAAGCTAAGGGCTTTCTTCTTAGAGCAAAATAATTTTGCTACACCTTAATATAACGAAAACTCCGGGGAGGGGTTCCATCCACCCCCTCCCCCCCCCCCTTGTACGATACTAGGGGTATGAGTTTGCTTGTACGTCCGAGGGTTAACTATAGTTAGTAGTCTAGATGTGACCGCAGCCAATCTCTCAATTATCATAGACAAGATGCTGTTTACAAAGCGTCTAGGTGTGAATCGAAGTCATTACTATTGCTGCCATTTTATGTTTCCACGTCAGTTTTGTTTTTTTAATTTTTTGTTAAACATTAAAAAAATCGTCAAGGCGATATTAACCTTCCTTGGTAAATACTATTTTTTGGTGTTGCTGGTATTTTCTGTTTTATTTATTTATTTATTTGGTTTTCTCAAGTCTTATCTTTCTTATTCTTGTTTTCACTTGACGTAATCAAAATGCGAAAACCCAAAATGGCAAGACCCCTGAGTTTTTATTCTTCACTGACTATTAGACGTCCTTAGAGTGATTTTACTTCAACCGTGAAATAGTTACTACTCAAATAGATACTATTAGACACTTATTCCATTGTTTTATTTTGTTTAGTTTTCACTATTTAGCACTAATTGCTAGATGTTGTTTCAAGGGTTAAATAAAATCACTCTAATATATATCTTGTTGAAGGTTTTCAGCTCGATCAGGAGCCCATGGGCACCTAGCTCGATATAATTCGCCGTCTTTTGAATTTCGGAGTTTCACGCCACACGAGATCAAAGATGGCCCCCAGAAGGCTGTCACGTTTTCTTAAAAAAAATGCCTCATCCTGCGATTTTTAACAATCTGAACAGTTGTGGTTTTGCAAGAATGTTTACTTGTTCACGAGGGTGACCTGACAGCTTTTTGTAGCAGAATTTAATGCCAGGTGTTTTCATTGATTTTACGGCCGCCATGTTGGAGCCCAAGCAGTTGGGCTTCAACATGGCGTTTCCATACTGTGCTCTCTAAATTTGCGTGAATCATTAAGACGGATAATAGAGTATGGAATATGGAACAGACGTTAGACTTGGACAAGTAGTTTAAATACTAGATTTCTACAACCTGTAATATTCTTGATTTTTTTTATTTTAATCAATAGTTTTGGATATATATTTTTTCGCTGCGTGACAGTGAAAACCACCCATTCTTACGATCTTATATAATAGCTTTAAAGTAAGAAGAATCTTTCTTATTTCAGTATTTCATTTTTTCGTCACAGATCTCGTTATGTCAAGGTGGACAAGCAGGGAAAAATGGTATTCCCGGTATGCCTGGCATGCCGGGTTTCCCTGGGGCACCTGGCCGTGATGGATGTCACGGGGCCAAAGGAGACCAGGGCAGTCCGGGAAAGACTGGACCCCAGGGACCACCTGGAGCAGACGGAAAGGGAGGAGCAAAGGGAGAACCTGGTGTCCAGGGCCCCGCCGGCCAAAAAGGAGAGAGAGGGGAGAAAGGTGACAGTGGAGGTCAAGGAACACCTCAGCTTTCCTCGCACATGAACTGGAAAGAATGCGCGTGGAAAGGGGGCGACGGAAAAGACTCAGGTTTGATCAAGGCAAGTGATTTATGTAACTTTGAAGCTACATCAAAATAACTTGCATATGAGAATAGAAAGCGGCACATAATAAAGCTGCATCCTTAACTTGTAATAATGATGTAATTTTTATGGTAACATATTGATAAGATTTCCCTGCCCTTGTCTAGTTAAAGAGGGCCATTATTACTACTTTTGCTGTGGAAGAGCATTTTCGTGGCCGACTTGGTTAAACATTGAGTTATTCGGTTTGGCAATCTTTTTAAGTTGTCTTCCTCACGTCTCAAAGACGGGCAAGCATCTTACGTAGATCACAGGGGTAGCATTCTATTAGCAATATCTATTATTACCTTATTAAGAAAAATTAGTCTGTCCTCTTGTCTTAGTTTTGTCTCGAAATAACAATTTATTTCTTTTCTGAGTATATTAATTGCGAGATCCAATACTACTGATGATGATAACATTGTAGTCACTTCTAACTTTTTTAATTTTGCGATATTTTCATCCATTTACTAAACTTATTTCGCTTTTTCTCCTTTCCAAGTCGAAAACGATTATCAAAGACCAGATTTATTAATATGACTGGTTATCGTCTCCTTAGAACTGCGAATTTATGAAGAACTTTACAGACACTGCCCTCCATATTTACTTTGCTGGGAACCTCAAGATTAGTGGATGTGACCACTGCTGTAGCCGTTGGTATTTCACCTTCAATGACGCCGAGTGCAGCTCTCCTGGACCTATTGAGGGTGCGCTCTACATGCAAACCGGCAAAAATCACAATCTTCTCCGTCACCGTCACATTGAAGGTCACTGTAATAACATTCACAAGGGAAAGGTGCGAGTTGGATTCTGGGTTGGAAAGTGCAACGGTGGCTACAAGCTTGCTGACGCGTATACATCAGGCTTATATACCTTGTCCCGAATCTTTGTTGAAGAGGTGAAAAAGGCTCAGCAGTAAACATGTGGCACGTGACCCACTGGACTTTATAGAAGAACTTTAGTATAGTAAGGATAGACAAAGTACACTGCTGCTGTTAGAAGCGTTCGTATCAACAGATTTGAAACTTCTGTATCAGCTGAGAAATAAAGTCCAGGAACATTACTGAATGGTTGTCTGTTTCAGTTCTTTCTTTTGAAGAGGTTTAATATTCTTGTGTTGATAGGGTTTGCTATAATACTTAATTAAATCAAAGGATTCTAATTAATTAAGAATAAGTTAATAAAAACAACATTCCAATGAATTAATTTTCAATGTTTTGCTGTTGGGTCAAAAGTTGTTCATTGTAAATTTATCTGACAAAGCATTATAACCTTGCACTGATTTTTTTTATTCTTGACTGACTTGGAGGTAATAATGCCATATTAATTAACTGGTGCATAACATCCTAGGTACATGTATGTGTAATGTAAACAAAGGGTTATAATATTATGTAACAAAAATTGCTAGTGTTTACACAAGTAAGCCAAAGGTCAAGAACTGATCAAACGAATCACATCTAAAACACTAAACAAGTAAGCTATCAGGGTGACTTACATGTACTTTTAAGCAGTACTGTAAGTCTCTAAGGATGAGATACAATGTAAGCTGATAGGCTCGTTTATAGCGGAGCTCCTTAGCGGCCCGTAAGGGCCGCAGAGCGGAGCACCATACCCATAAAAAAAAACACATGAAAAAAAAAAAAAACACATGAAATAAAATAGGAAACCTCTGCATCCGAGTTTTCATGGTCATCATGGCTAGCGGCATGCCTCGCGGGCGCGTACGGCGGCGTACAAACGTACGTACGGTGTTGCGCACATCCGGGATCTTGAAAGGTCTTGACAACTCGCGCAGTACTGGCGCGAAATAATTTTGCAGTGTGAGGGAAAAAAAGTGTGAGGTCTAAACAGCTAGTCTGAAAGTTAGAACTTGAGACAAACACATTTATTTTGGCTCCTTGTTATGCCGATGACTACAAACGAGAGCAGGGTAAACTTAACTTCGAGGAAACAGGGTTTAAGCGATTTGCGACGGGAAAGAGATCGCGAGAGATCCAGAAAACCCGGACAGAAAGCAGGCGAAAAAGTATAGCAAAGCGCCTGTCGAACCTGGTAGCAAAGTAGCGAAGAAAAGTGACTAAAATAGCAAGAGAGGTGCCGAGGAAACAGGCAAAGAAATAGCGGAGAACAAGGGAACGGAGATAAAACGAGCAGACGAGTGTACCTACTGCGGCCAACTGGTGAGTACAAAACTGCAGTGTTTCCGTCATTTAATATCTCTACGTTTTGTCTTAAGCTTACTTTATACGCAAAGTAAGCTTATATTGACGGCACATTTTACTTGCTTTCGCCACTAAGCATTTGCTTGTGACATGAACAATGTTGAAAAATACTATTCCTTAAAATTCAGTTTTACCAGGTTTTACTGATCAAATAGGAGGATTTGATTATGTAAACAAATAATTGTTGGGCCTTCGAGGAACGAATTCACAAAGAATATCACTTCAACACATCTCGAAGAAAATTAAGCTTACGATTTTTAAATGCTTGTGAAATGATTATTTTGTTTTACAGTGCTGGAAGAGCAGCTGAGATGAGAATGAAAGTGATGTCAGTTTGCACGAAGCACCTGGAATTTCGTTAACTCCGAGTGAAATAGATCGATTCAGTGTATGCAGTTTATTGATATTCATGATGGAGGTAAAATTACTGTTCATTTAGTCAGAGTAAATAAACTTCAGCTTCATTACTTAGCTCTTTCGTTCCCAAATATATTAAATAATCCACTTGTCATGTAGTTCTGTTCACTATTGAGCGTTCATGTGGATTACATAACAATGTCAACAATTTTGAGATTTTGAGGTCTGTTTTGCTGGTTTCATTCAGAATGTCAACAGTAAATGTTATATTTGTCATAAAAAAATCACAATCTTGTTGTGGAATTTGGAAAATGCACACAACAAAGGTTAATGACTACTGGAAAACTGGAATCTTTGTGAGTAAATTCATGCCATTTTAGACACTGTATGCAGCTGTGCATGCAAACTTATTATTAATTAAATGTGTATCTTTAAAAATCTTATTATTACTGTTAAGAAAAAAGCTTTTAAGATGTGGCAATGTTTTTCCTATGCATGTACATGTATATATAGGGGTAGAGGGGAGGGGGAGTATTTAAAGGTCAAACCTTTTAAAGAGGGAGTGTAAGGGTTTGCAGTGATGCTTTGAGTTTATTAAAATATCAGGACCTGAACAATCGATGGAATCGATAATCGATGGCAATCGATAACAATCGATGACAATCGATATCAATTAATCGATTGATATTGATAATCGATGAACAATCGATCGCTAAAGTTTTTGTGATTATCGATTGTCATCGATTATCAATTTCATCGATAATCGATGACAATCGATCAATTAACTAACATCGATTTTCATCGATTATCAATATCATCGATTACCAATTCAATCGATCATTTAACTGCCATCGTTTTTTATTTGACTAGTATTTGATAAATATGTTTACTTTAAAACACACGGTCTCTCTTGTATGTTATATTTTATTAGCAACAACAATGATAACCTTTCCAAAAAATGTCAATACAACGAGAAACTTACTAACTTAACAGTAATAAGGCAATAATTATTTAAAACAAACGTTTTGAGCTTAAGTCTTATTCGCCTCCATCAACGAAGCGTACGCTTTTCGGTCTGGTTTGCTTTCGAACCAACTCCTGGCAAAGTAAATAGAAATCGCAACTTACAGAATTCCTCGCTGTCTAAGTACAATGTAATTTTTCTAAAACTCTGTCTTGTAGTCCATAAACATTTTCTCGCTCGTCCGAAATATTTCAAATCAAACAGTAGCAGAGAGAACTCAAAAATACGTCGTCCGTACGTCGGAACGAAAACGAGACAACAGTGGGAGTCTGGTGATGAGTTTCGCCTGTCACGTCCGCCATTTTTGACTCGGTCACGAATAACGAAGTGTCTTTGGAATTCTAGCGCTAGCAAACAGTAGGAAACTCGAATGAAAAACAGAAACATTAAAGCTTATGATGTAAACTTCATCTCAATGGAAAGGAGCTTTATTATTTTTTTTTACAAAACAACATATGTAAGTATTTACTTCATGCTTCGGATTGATTGTGTGTTTAATGCCAATCGATGGCAATCGATGAAGTTCGCGACCACCAAAGTGTGATTATCGATTGATCATCGATTGGCCGATGCCAATCGATGCCAATCAACAGTAATTAATCGATTGTCATCGATTGATCGATTGATTTTCCGATCATCGATTTTCATCGATTGTTCAGGTCCTGAAATATTTACAGTAGAACCCTGCTAACTCGAACTCTGAAGGGAAACGAAAATGAGTTCGAGTTAGCGGGGTTTTTCGAGTTAGCGGGGTTGATTGAATATTTTATTTGCCAAGTTAATAATTGATAGTTTACTGATTTTTAAGCACTTCAGTATACAGTACTGTGCAAATTGAACTTATCTTGCCAGAAACTCTAAAGCGACCACACATTCTTTTGTTAAGAGTGGAAAATGACTGTCAAATACATGATCTGTTCATTGCTATAATCAATGGGCAACCGTTGCGAGTTGCAAGTTCTGGAATTCGAGTTATCAGCGTAAAAAGTTTGACCCAAATTTTGTTCAAGGGAAACAAAATTTAGTTCGAGTTAGCGGGGTTTTCGAGTTATCCGAGTTCGAATTTAACCGAGTAAAAATGACTGAAAAGTGGGGTCAAATCCAAGGGAAATGGAAGTGAGTTTGAGTTAGCAAGGTTGTTCGAGTTATCCGAGTTCGAGTTACCGGTTTTTTTTTCTGTAGTTGACTTCGCAGTTATCAGTAAAAAAAATAGTCTGTGCTGATACATCTCTGTTAAATATATAAGGTATCCTTTCGCATCCAGTAGTTTTGCTTCACTTTATACAAGCTTGCGTTAAGTGTTTTGTTTTATAAATTATTGATTTTCATACCAATTAATCAATTTTAATTTAATCTGTGGCATTTGACTTTTTTCAGGGTTAACATGAATTTCAGAATTTGCAGAGCCACAGACACAAAAACAGAATGTGGACAAGGACATCAAAAGAAAACAGGAAGGATTAAGATTATCCAGCTTGATGTTTGGGTGTCTTCATGATGCCATTTTCAAGAGACTAGTAAATTACATGTAAATTGAAATCAAGAAAAGCTGCAAATGAGCAAAGTTTATATGTTAAAATGTTAACGTATTTACAGTGTACTTCAGAAAACAACTTCTTGATTGACCTGTCTCTTTCACATCTTTTTAGATGTAACAAGGGCATTATGAAGTGATCTTTTTAAGAATAATTTATGCAGCCAAAACAGTAACAGCAGAAATGAATGGGAGTTTAAAATTGCTATTTTCAATGTTTTGGCTGGTAAGAAACCACATGTGACCAAGCTAAAATCTCTTTGGCCGGTTAACATGACCTGTAAGTGTCCAAATATTTTGAGCCCTCGACTACACAGGACTTACATGTAGTTGTCTAATTACTGTATATCATAAGATCTTTGGTTGACCTTGGGGGAGGTAGTGGAGGTAAAAAGCAATGTAATAATTTGAATTTGGATTGGTAATGCTGAAACTGGTGTAATTCTTAAGTATAGAGGTTAAAATCGTGATTGCAAGCAATATGCAATACCAATTTCATTCTTATGTGTTGTATGCTGCGTACAATTTATAAGAACAGCTATAATGTTAAAATTAGTGAAATATTCTAAAGCCAGATTAAATTTGCAGTATCCATTAGGTACCATGAAGCAACCAAATTGTGACTCATTTGCTTACTTTGTGAACTTCATGACGAATGGGCAACATGACTCCACAAAAATGTGTACAATAAAGCATACAAATTTTTAAAAGAGCAGTCAAAGTATTGATGCTTTTTTTCTTGCATAGTTTTATACACAAGCAAACATGATTCTATTTTTTCTGCGTAATCAAAGAACAAAACTGAGTTTGAGACACACAAACAATATTCTATCTTCCCAGAATTTTTGTTTTTTTTTTATTTCTGTAAGTGAAGTGAAACCCCTTAAGAGGAAGGGGACTCAAAAAGACATGTAAAAGTAAAAAAGGTGCTATCATCCTTTTTTTTTGGGGGGGGGGGGGGGCGAGGGGGGTGGGATGGGGTTACAGAATGTCCCTTCTTTGCTTCCAGTTAGTTTCACTCCGGTTTGCTTGTAGTTAGGTTCACCCCTGTTTGCTCGCAGTTAGCTTTATTCATCCGGTGTGCTTGGGATTAGCTTTCACTCTAGTTTGCTTGTGGTTAGCTTTCACTCCGGTTTGCTTGGCATTAGCTTATGGCAATATGCTGTAAACCCTTTGCTACATGTATGACCTCTGCCATTTCCATTCAAAATTAAAATATAGGCAAATAGTGAAAATAAAAACAAATGAATGAATGAAAAAAAGAAAATTAACCATATTCTTAATGTAGATGTATATTATTTCCTATATACTCTAAATGTTAAGTGCTTTGCTAATTTACCACGTGATATGCCTATCTACCCCAACATGCAGCCCTACTACCCCCTCCTTATCTTCGAAGGTTACATAATTACCCGTTTTGCAGCAAAATTTCCCATCCAGACTTCTGGATCATAATGCTGTCGGTGGAATTAAAACGTTTTGATTGATTTTGTTTGTTCTCGGCTTATTTGGTGTTGCTGTATACGGTACTCCCATATAAGGGCTATACGGGTATGTGCTGCTCAACAGGGTGTGCCTTTTGCCTCTCTGACTCTGAAACAGGGTATACAAATCACTCTTTTGACTGTGGAACACTATCAAGTTTAGCTATGAAAATCCGCTCCTCTCATTGGTTTTTCTCCAAGCCACAGACAAAGTCAAGTGAGCGCTTTGTGATGTACGCTAGTGTTTTCATATCTATCTTCATATATTTTTCATTGTGGATATTGTCTGGAACAGGGTACCTATTTTGCACTGTTTGTCTGGAACAGGGTCGCAAATTGAGCCGTTTTTCTCTGGAACAGGTCCAGAGTCTCAGCGACTCAGTGGCACACCCCTTGAGTAAATTTTAGGGAGTACCTCTCCCCCCCCCCCCCCCCCCCCCCGGGACACGGTAAAAAAAAGTAAGTAACAATATTAAAATTTATAAAAAAAAAATAAAACGAATATTATATTCTTAGCCTTAAAATTGTGCAATGGCTTGAATTCAGGTTTCAATAAAGTGCAAAATAATTAACTGGGGAGCTCCGCTTTTAGGCTTGCCTAAATCTATATATTAGTTGAATTACTAGCAAAGGATAATGATTATCAATTAGATGGCGAGCTCGATGTTTCTATTGGCTGATAGTTGGGAGGGGCGAAGCCCCGAGTCAACTATCAAAAGCTGGTGGAAACCGAGAGCGAGCCATCTAAATGTTTTAGCATAACCCAGTTGCTGATCTATTAAACATAAAATATAGCTAGAGTTGATTACTTGAATGCTTTGTTGATAAAATTCCGCAAAAAAACTGAGCGTGTGCACCAAGAGCCATCGCGTGTTTAGCCAATAGACGGCAGCTGGGGTATGCTAAATACCATTAGACTACGGTTCCAACTCAGAAATTGGACACTGTTTAGGGCTTGAGAGATCTTTTTTTATGTCAAGTTTGGTAGAAACAGGTGGGAAATTAAAATTACACCATTTTGTGATCAATAGCAGTCTCAAGCTGGTGCAATCTTGTAGAAAACAGTACTACACATGCTAAGGTGAGGGTCCTGAAAGGGGAGAGGATGGTATAAATCCCATTTCCCAGCCAATCCTATTTCTTAGCCTATTGTTTTTCAAATTTCCCAAAATCCCAGTGCCAGTTCCATTTTTTTCGATTCCCAGTCCCAGTCCCAGTGACCCAAATTCCATTTTCCAAGTGAAAATTTTCCCAAATCCCAGTTTCCATTTTAACCCTTGAGGCCCTTCTGATGTGTGTGGTACTGGATGGACCGAAAGGACCCAGTTAAAGCCCACAAATATTTTTGTACTACTCCCGCCAACCCCAAAGGGACTGCAGAGGAGGTGAGGCTGGTAGGGCAAAGCTATACCACATTTTTGCTTGGGTTGATTTTTTACGGCTCCAAATGTGTGATAAATGATGGAACAGTCGATCGTCACGGACCCCGAATGCTTGTTTGTCTTGGCTCTACTACTTTAAAACGGTCTCTGCAGTCCCTGCCCCACACCTCTGCGGGCCTGTGTACAGTAAAAACTACCCTGAAAAATGTCCCTGGTTTATAATTTTTTGGAAAACCATTCTGACAAATCAACTTTGCTATAAATTATTGGTCATAAAATATTTTTTGAAAGACGGAGTTCTCTGTAAAGTGCACAGATCCTCTCATAAATAATCTATTTAAATTTTACAAAAGTATAATAAAGTTCTCACTAAATGAGTTGAAAGTGCCTTTAAAATAGTTAAAAAATCCAAACGTTTCGGGCTTAGCCCTTCATCAGCGGAAAGTCGATTTCAGTCCACACAAATCGACTGTCCACTGATGAAGGGCTAAGCCCGAGACGTTTGGATTTTTTAACTATTTTAAAGGCACTTTCAACTCATTTAGTGAGAACTTTATTATGCTTTTGTACTTTTACAAGTGCCACGCAGCACAAGGAAATTTATTTTTCCATTTATCATTTATCATTGATTATTTAAATTTTATACTGTAACAAATTAAAGTTATTTACAATAAATGTTAAAGATAAATATAAATAAATACAATAGCTCTATATACAGGGACAAACGCTCATATTTCTCCTTCGCTTACTATCTTCCACCTTCCTCTGAAGTCTTTTGTGAGCCATTTTTAGTGGTTACCAAGGTAACCACATTATGCTACCATCTGGGTAAGTAAGTGTAAGTGTAAGTGTAAGTGTAAGTGTAAGTGTAAGTAAGACTTTCCGAAGCACGAAGTAAGAACGAGAGCGTACCGAAACGGCACGAGGATTTCTCAAGTTCTCCTGGTAACTTTTTACGATTACAATAATATTCTTTAGAAGGATACGGTGATGAATTGTTAGGATTTAGTTATATATACTAGTTATGCAACACTTTTGAGTGGTATACTATGGAATATCCCACGAGTCACTTGTATTTTCTCGGTATACGCACGAGCCTTTAGGCGAGTGTGTATACGAAGAAAATACAAGTGACAAGTGGGATATTCCATAGTATACCACGAGAAAGTGTTGTGTAACTATTTTATATCATGCCATAGAAAATACGCTTACTAAATTTCATCGAGAATAAGATCGCAGCGCACGATGGGAAGGTTGGGTTGAATACCTTCGAATATACAACGGCTTTCCTGTATTCTGATTGGCTGTATTTTCTATGGCATGGTATAAATGACGATTCCAATAAAAAAGAGCCACTTTCACAATCATTATGGCGCGTTCGAACTGTCCACGATCGACAATCGACTGCTTTAATGAACCGCTGCATGAACGTTATTGGAACATGATGCTTGACATATGTATATGGACGAACGTAGTTGGAATATGATGCTTGGCACGTGCATATGGACGAACGTAGTTGGAATATGATGATTCGCACGTGTATATGGCCGAACGTAGTTGGAACATGATCCTTCGCACGTGGATATTGCTTCGAAGTGAGACTTTTCGAAGCACGAAGGAAGAACGAAAGCGTACCTGAATCGGCACGAGTATTTAGCTATTAACTTCTGGCCATACATAAAACTCTTTCCCGTACTGCCCTTTAAATATCGTTTCTTCAGGAGCGATGGCTAAAATAATTACCAACAAGCAGCTATTTCAAAAACAAATAGTGTTTCGTTTCCAGATTGCGGTAGGGTGAGAATAGCGTAATCGTGAGCTTTACATCAAGGAGATAAATGTTGTTCGACATGGCATTTGCACAGCTTGCTATACGAAACTGTCCATACGAAATTGGATGTTTCAACATAACTTGACTGTCTTCTTTTTCGTTCTGAACTTTTCGTGCCGACTCGAATGTTTTCGCGATTCACGTGACACTGATCACGCAACTCCGGATACGTCCACGCGAGAACCCACGCAATTTTGCGTGTATTCGGGCGGCTTGTGACGCCGAAGATGCCGTGAATTTTCCTATACACATTTATACATTAATCTCTTTCATGAATTGAAAAAAACTTTGTAACTCTCCTGCATATATGCCCTTCTCTTCAATCAACTTGCCCGTTTTCGTGACACGCTAGCCATTTCGTGCGAGCAAACACGGCGGATATGCCATGTCATCACGCTTTTGTTTGCGTTGCAAACACTCTGATTGGTGGAAGTTTTTTTCCGTTTCAGAATATAGCTAGAATGTTTACTTTACAATTAAACGCTAAGAGAGCTTACTCTAATTTTTTTTCCAACACATCGCTTTAATCAAACCTAAAACCATTGCAGTCGTCGGATATTTGTATTTGTAAGGAATCTCAATATTTTCTGGTCATGCTGATGATTATCTTTCCGATATTTGAAGAACATGCTTTTACGAAATTAATTGCCTTCGGTCACACTTATTTACTTTGTGGTTGCGAGCGTTCTCCTGATTGGATAGTAGCCTCCACTGTGTAAATAGTTCACCTCGAAATTTATTCTTCGTCCGATCGCTACAAATTTTGGTAGAATGCGTGACATGGTTATTACCCAATCCCCCTGCAAATTTGAATGTGGCCTACACGACAAGAAGGAAGAAATAATAGAATGTCTATTGATCTTGATCGTCAACTGCGAAATACAAATCGAAGTAAGAGTTGTGTACTACGTACAGTACGAACGCACATGGTCTGAAATGAAGTAAAATGTTTTTTTATATTTATATTGCTTGGAATCAATATCTGAATTTATCTCTGAGTATAAGGAGATCGTTATATTTTGCAGAAAAGGGTCAACCCGTTGCCTTTAATATGTTTTCCCCTTTATTAGGACCAGAGGTAAACCAAAAACACATTTAGACCCGCCAACATCAATATATGCTGTTTGTTTTGCAAGAAAGCCTACGACAGCTACGTTCACCAAAATTCTCTCAGAAAATCTTTAACATAGTTTTGTCGATCTGATTTCTTGTAAAATAATTGATGAAGGCGGGAGGGGGGGACTACTTTCATCATAACTACACTGTGAACATTCCAGAACCATTTTAGCTATTCACTATTTCCTCAGTTCGACTGTAAACACAAGTCTGTTAAAATATCGGTAACCACATGACCTCTTAGAGGGCTGTTATTCATTGTGCTTCGGGCTTTGAGCCTCCTCAGAAAAGTCTGACTCGCACAATGCCTGGGAGAATATTTTCAAGACATCAATAAGATGACTAGAAGCAATAACATCTTTGTATTGTCTTTTTGGCTTGTTTTACTGCAGATTAGAAAACTTCCTCTCTATAACACCTCTAAAGTGGACGTCGCTTTCAACCTTTGTGTTCGTCAGCACATCCGCATTACATATATCGTAGCACGCCATATCGGACATTTGTCTATATCGGGCAAAACAGCAAATCTCCCAGTATCTTCAACTCCGGGAAGCGCTCCATTTGCTGCCAAAGGTCCTTGTTTTCGGAGTACGTTTTCACAATAAATTCTCCTGTTTGCAGAGGCACTTCAGGGACATTGGCCGACAATACTGCAAAAATCCCCGAGTTTACATCTTGGCGATCTACAAGTTCAATGCCTACTTGAAGCTGCCATAAATATCGAAACTCGTACACATCAACTCTTTTCTCTTCCTCGTCAATTGTCAAGCTATATTTTCCTAAAAGCTGTCGATCTTCTTGGCTTCTAATTGCTCCTTCATTGCGTAAGAACTGAAACAGTTTTTTTTTTCAAACCGTTTCAAATATGGCGGATGAGGGTTTTCAGACACTTCCGGAGCATTATCTACATCTACATTTATTAAGTTGATAACATCGTTTAAGACATCACATCAACTATAAAAAATAGATTCAAAATAAAAAACAAAATTTACATGCATAAATAAGATTTAAATTTTAAGTTTTAATATTGTAATGCGCTTTTGTTCATTTACATGTTAAAACGCGCAATATAAATTCATAAATTATTATTATAAGATATAACAGAAATGAAAATGAAAACTGAAGTGCGTTTTCCAGGCCACTTGCAGATCTTTTTGAGAGCTGTCGGAGTGACATCGCGCTCGCTTTTGTAATTGATCGGATAATAAGAATCGGAAACTCTTCGAGTCTTTCAACGAATATTTTTAAACAGCTGGCACTGAGCTGATTAAGTCTCTAAATATACTGCTATGAGGAATTTACAATTTAAAGAAATTAAAAACATTGCTTATCGCCAGAATTTCGTAGTTGTTCTCTTCTCTTTCTCTTCTCCTTTGTAAAATCCAAGCTCACTTCACATTTTTTTATATTAGCTTTCAAATCATCGTGAATTGAATGCTCACGATACTCTCTTACTACAGTTCGTACTTTATGGCTTCGTACAATTCAAGTGTTAGATGAGGGTCTGAATAGGGTTTTAGTTTTTAGTGTTAGTTGCCCATAATTTTTAGTGTCTGCTATTAAATTGATCAATTATTTAACGTTTAATTTACTGTCTCCTGAGAAAAAAATTGAGAGGGGTTTCCACCGGAAATCTTCGGTATTCTTCTGGGGGGGGGGGGGGAGCAGAAAGGGGGTGGGTCATCAGTTTTTGAGCTCTCGAAAAGGGTTGGGTTATGTAGTTTTGATCTAAACGTAGAGGGTGGGTCATCTTATTTAGTCACTAACTTTTAAACTGTTATAGTTTCGAGAAGATTTCTCAATGTAAGTAGTTTTAAATGATTTTTAGCGATTTCAGAAGGCCCAAATATAAAAATGTTCCTGGAGAGCATGCTCCTTGACCCCCTCCCCCCCCCCCCCCCTAGATGGCGTGTGATCATAACATCAGTTTTGCCTGACCTTCTTCAGTCTGCGTTGATTCACTCTGGGCTTTAGACTTTCGCCAGTTAACTCTTTTCTTAAACACTTTGCAAATAGGAATGGTAGAAAGCGGTTTTAGTTTCTGTTATCAATTTCTGTATAAAAATATGAACTCTTCAATAATTGTTTACAAATTTATATAACGTACTGTTTCAGTTTTCGCATGTTTGTGTCTAAATTTCTCCATTGACTTTACACACAAATATGTGGAAATTGTACAAAAGAAATAGTATAAGAAGTGAGAAATTCATCCTTCTTTGGTGTGCTAAGAAACGGGAAAAGACATGGAATAGCAGTGTTCATCAGGGAAAATTAGGGTGGTGTATGTAGGGATTTGCACTTTAAAAGGTGATGTCAAATCAAAAACCTCCAACCCCTTGCAGATGATAAAGAAATGATTGGTCCCTTAATAATGAATTTTTTGAGCAAAGGGGGTGGGTGATGCAATTTTCAACCCCTTGTAGGGGTTGATCAGTCAGTTTTGAGCCAGAAGGAAGGGGTGGGTCACAAATTTTCGAGTCAACACTTTTCCAATTGCTCTGCCGCCCCCCACCCCGGTAGTTATTGACCAGTCGGTCTAGTAAGTGTGATAGCTTATTGTTTAAATTGCAAGATTACAGAATAACATGTTCCTAATCGCCCGCAAAGTCACTGATTTTCGTTTATATAATATTCTTTCGATGCTGTCTAAGAGTCGAAAGAGGTTGTTCTTAGGCAAGTTCAACTTGATGCAGTCATTTAAACAAGGCCTTGACTAGGCAATGTCTTGAATTAAATCAAATACACCTAATTGCAATAACGTTGTCATAGAAAAAAGTAAAAAAGAAAAAAGGTAAATAGGAATTAATTAGCTTAGTTTCATAACTGGTAGCATTTACAGAAATTTCACGAGTTTTATCTGCACTTTTTAAGTCCACATTTTTATGCTGTAACAAGATAAATTGATTTATTCGTATTTTGAAGCATTTTGAGACCATTTGTACAAATAAATTTCATGCATGCGCTTAATTAATTCCTATTTGACTTTTTCCTTTTTCCTTTTTTCTATGACAACCTTATTGCAATTAGGTGTATGTACGTTTGCTTTCTTTTTGCTAAATCCCTCAAATAAATTCTCGTTCTAAACAAATTAAAATATAATCTTTCTTGGTGACAGTCTGAATTATCTTCTCTGTGGAAGTAAATCACACATGCAGTTTTCTTTTCGTACAGTTTCTATTTTTTTAACTGGGTCATTATATTATTATCAGACTTAATGTCTTTAAATTTACGAACGAATGTGGATTATTCCACTCAATAAATGATACACGCATGAAGATTCGTTAATCGTCGATTTTGTTAGGCGGACATTTTTTTTAGTGTGTGGGCCCCAACCTTACCAACCTTGTTCCATGTCGAATTTGGAGATAGCAAAAAGGCTAGCTATAGCCAGACAAACATGGACCGTGTTTACAGTGTACTTTAACCACTTATAATTACTGTCAACAAACTCAGTCATCCAGAACTCAAACACTCTTGATATAATAATTAACTTAATGACTGCCACGAGTGAAAACAGAGTTATGTTTGCTCAGTTATTAACCTGTGTATAATGAGAAACTTACAGCCTATTGCGAAACTCGAAATTCAGGAAAACGGCGACAAGGAAAAACAATCGAAAGCTTCATTTTGTTTTGAAACATAGACGGTTGGATTGAATGCAGCCATGTGTGTTTTGAAATTAATCATTAAATTAATGCAACAAAACAAGTTACGGTGCTCTTGCCGTTTTTCACATAACGGCATCATAAACGACAGAGATTTAATTTATTAGTAGTGTTTGCCGTTTTTATCGATTCACATTCGCGCATTTATATATGTTTTGTGTTGTTGGAAAAGTATTAAATCAATTGTGAACGGAACCTTATCCAACAACCTAGTATGAGAAAGGTTTTTATGGCCAGAGGCTGATAACAAACAAACAAATAACTAAATTATACACAGTTGTAACCAAGTGTTGCAGGAGAAGAAATAGTCGCTTTAATGCAGTCGCTTTGATTTCTTCAGATGAAATAACACCAATGTAGTTATCCCACAGGAAGCTACAATGAAGGGAAAAAACTGTCACAAACAAATCAGCAATGGAAGACGTCATTTCATTGGACGAATCCGTGACTATAGAAAACGTTTTAGCGAATAGTAATGCGCGTTAGAATGGACATTTTAATAAAATTAAATATGTATGTAGTTTTACAGACTTGTCCTGACGAGAAGCTCATTAAGCAAACAACGTAACAATCTGGGAAATATATTCTCACTTTAATTTCTGAGAGCTACAAGAAATTACATTACAGAATTCGGAAGCGAAAAAGGTTGCGATTGTGTGTTACTTGAAGATGTTTCTCAAGTTTTACCGTACAAGATTCAGTCAGTTTCCGATCAGAAAACCCCGAGGCGCTGGGTAATTTGACAGGTAAGTGATATATATCTCAGTTAGATTTAATTAGAGATGTCAACCGAGCCTAATGTGTTTAACTTTTTCAGTTCGCTGTAATATTCTGTTCGTTCTAAAATTGCTTCACCGAAAAGAACCTTAGATAATGTAGCCAAATTCTGCGGGCCTTTTGTGATGCACTAACTCGTGAATCCCCAAAATCGTCATTAATTTAGGTTCTTGATGTTTTCAACAATTTTACAATTATGTTTTATTCCGATCGAGTGTTTTCTGACTTTTGCATAATTACATGGAGCTAAAATTGTTGATGACACGTTATTGCACTTTAATGTAAAAGAAAAGCGTAATCCTGGCGTAGATTTACTTAATTTAGTACAGCAGCAAAAATGACTTCTGATAAACTAAAAAAACTAATCCAAAGTGACTTGCAGAGCCGGCTGAAATTTGATGGGAAGAAATCGAACCTTAAATTAACTAGGATTCTGGGATAATTAGACGTTTTGCTTCTCCAGAACATCGTATATATTTTAAAAAAATCGAAGCACGTGGTTAAAGACCTAGCATAACACGCAAAATCATTGTTTATGCTAGCAGAATATATCGTTGGATAGTATAGAGGTTCAAAACAGAACAACTAGAAAATCTAGCTTGACGCTAACCTTTTCATTGCTTCCAAAACTAAGTCGTTGCAAAAATTAATATCCTACTCAAAGACAATCGGCTGTGTCTATTCAGCCCTGTTTTGGAATTTACTTGTATTTATAGCCTCAACCTCGAAGTGCGCAGTTGCGGCTTCACTGAACTGAAGTAGACGTTCAAAATTATGGACTTCTGAATGAAGTAATATTTTCAGTCAATGAAAATCAAGTCAATGAATGCATATATCGCTTGCTCAGATCGATATGCTCTAAAATGATTTGATCAATGGAATCACTCAAGCTTTTAAGAAAACCTTCGCCCAGAAAAAAACTTTATTTCAATCATCGTATTACAATTTAAGCGCCAGCAAATGGAAGAGCTTGGCTCACAAAAAACAACAGGTCTGTCGATTTCTTAGTACAATATAAATTAAAACTTTTCAGCCATTTTAATAAAATTTATTTCCTCGCTTGGCGAGTTAATGAAATTGACATTTAAAATGAAGGTACAAAATTTATAGAGAATATAGCAAATCAAACCGACGGAAGATGACATTTGGCTACTAAACAGTCAAATTCTGATTCTGGCCGATATCATTCATTTGCTTGTTATGGTGTAACTCAGTGCGCATGCAATTGTTTTGGCAGAGTTAACATTAAACAAAAGCTGAAGCTGTTTCCCTTGAGAAAAGTTATTTGCGGTTCGTGTAATTTTAACTGAAAAAAAGTTGTTATTATAATTATTTTTTTTAGTTTCGAGGCTAGACGACAGGGTGAGTCTTACATTATCATTAATACACAAAACCGTTTTCTTCACTCGTGACAAAATTCAGATGCATACTCTAAAGATCTGCAGGTTTATAAGAAAAGCTCCATAGTTATATTTTGGATAGATTTTGATTCTTGGAATTTTAAAGCTTTCAATGATAGTATTTCGTTAGAATTTCTACAACGGGCAAACCTCTTTTTATCATCTGAACTTTATTAACCTTTCTTTCTTTAACCCTAATACTGTGTTTTCAGTAATGGTTTTGTTGATTAAATTAACCGATGCGGGAAATTTTTCTAAGCAAAATATGATAGATGGAGTTTGCAGACAGTTTGGTTCTTTTTCTCGGAATAACAGCGATATAATTTAGTACACAAAAGTGATCTCACTGAGAAAATGAAACGTGGCAAACCAATCAAGAATGAAAGGCTTCATCCTATTGGACAACCCTCCACTAAACAATTCTGGTGTTCTAGCGAATAGCAACATACGTTAGAATGATGTTGACGTTCCATGAACTTGTTCTGACGAGAAGTTTATTAAGCAAAAAAAATCGAAAGCTTGCCTTGCTGCAAAGAAACATTTTCACTTTAGTTTTGGACAGTGACAAGTAAGTAAAAAAGCTTGATTTTACATTTGTGTTGCTATAGCCATTTTATTTTGGATTATTTGCTTGTTTAGATATTTCGATTTAACACTCGATTAGAAATCGCTGCTGTTAGAAAAAAAAAACACCTGGTTCTAATGAAAATTGCAAAATCTGTCGACCGCAACTGAGTGAGACTAAAGGAGGATCAGTTTTCAAACGTAAATCCAGGGATACATTTAGCTATTTTACGATTTCGACAACTAACAACAAAACGAACTGTGAGCGTTGTACGAAAAATTCATATAAGGCCATTTCTGTCGTTATACAATTATTAATCGATTTTTCGCGGCGCTTGAAATCGAGGGAAATAATCAGTACCCTCCTGGAGTTGATTTTCTTTATGGACTCTGGTTTTCCTTTTTTAGTCTCAGCCAACCTAACTCCAAACAGAGCTTCTTGTTTATAAAACGTTTTATTTAAAAAAAATCTCTAGATGAAAGAAACCGAACTGATGTGAACATTTTCTACAGAACTCAAAATGTGTTCCTTAATTTTGCGCCATAGAATCGAGTATTTAGTTATAAAACAGTTTGCAAAAAAGGAAATTTTTCTAGAATTAACTTTTGGCATTGCCAATTTTGCTATACTATACAATTGTGCTGCAATTTCTTGTTTGTTTGTTTTTTGTATTAAAATATTTCAGATAGTTTCAATCGGAGCAATTGCGCTTCAAAGAGAAATTCTTTTTGTTGAAAATACTTTAAAGTTACATCTGATATTTTGTTGGCCATGGTCTTGTGAAGAGAATTAATTTTAGATATTTTGATCAAGGACGCTGCTGTAATATTCTGTTTTGTCTGCTCAAACTGGTCTGTTTTGTCTCCAACTGGTCATTTCGGAAAATAATTTTAACCCGTAACTTTTCGAAAAAAGGAAATTGATCAGAACATAGGAGTTTGCTACTGGCCAGTGAGTAAACTTTCTTGCAAAAAGGACTCATCGTACTATTTGTAGCAAAATGAAAATGAAATTAAAATTTAATAGTTAACTTGAGAAAAAATTTGAAGTTTGCAGACAGTTTGGTTTATTCACGCGGAATAACAGCGAAATAATTATGCAAAGACCGAGGAAATGAAACGTGGCGAGCAAACGTACAATCACGAATATAACGCTTCATCTTATTGGGCAAATCGACGAATAAACGAACTAATCTAGCAAATAGCAGCATACGTTAGAATGGAAATTAAAATTTAATATGTCTGTTGTTCCACAAACTTGTTCTGACGAGAAGTTCATTAAACAAACAAAACAAAAAAATAATTTAGTTAACTGCGAAAAAAAAAAGTTCAGGCTTGTAGTCATGTTGTTTTTTGGGATTCTTTGCTCGTTTTGATGTTAAATTGATGCTAACGCTTGATTTCCTCTTCTGTTTTATTGTTTAGCTTTTTGCTTGCTCGCACACAACCGAGTAACTTGAAAGGTAAGCGATTTTGATGTTTGATGGTTTTAATGTGATCGAACGTTTTGAAAAAGGTATACTCATCCGTTGTCTTAATGAAAAAGAAAAATGCTTGTAGTCATTCTGTTTTTCGAGTTCTGTGCTTAAATTGATATCAAATCCTAACATGAGTTTTTTATTTGCCTTTTTTTCTTCTCATGCAAGCCAGTAACTTAAAGGGTAAGTGATTTTGAATGTTTTGAAAAAATACACGTCAGTAGTTTTAACAAAGAAGGAGAATGTGAAAAAGTAGCAAGCCACACGTCTGTCCATTGCACCCCAGCTGTACGTTCATTTATAGTCGCATCAATTTTTAGTCAAAATGTTCTTTTATTTACTTTTTATGGTGACAAATTTTCGAAACATAGCTTTTAACATTTGGCTTTCGCTTCTTCATTGTTGGATTTGGCCGTCAGTTTTATTTAAGTCTTGCTAGTTTAGTCCGATTTTTCCTAAAACTAAGACTGTATTTAACCCTTGTTTACAACCAAAGTCAGTAAAGAATCGTAGGAATTGCGTATTGAAGAATTAACGCAAGCTTCTCTAAGCATTTTGCAAGTGACCCGTTAGTCTTCTTTTTTTTTTTTACTTAATCAGCTTTTCGACCTGTTTTACCGTAAGCTTCATCAAAGCAAAGCAGAACAAATGTATAACGCAAGATTCAATATAGGCAATTGAAAAGTAACACGTGTAAGCTTCAAGACTTCTAACTTCTATTTTGGTTTTAGCACGTAATATTAATCAGTTCCCCAACATGCTTAAACGCGAATCTCGTAAAATATACAAAACACGTAAGGTTAAATTTCATTGGACAACTTAGACACTTTTCAGCCAATTAGATTGCTCGATTTATTTTAGCGTTTGCACATGCTCACTTCGAAAACTTGTTTTTATACAAGAAACTAGCCCACTAGGAAGATGAAAAGATTTGTCATATTCATAGCATGCAGTATCATTTTCTTTCAATAACCGCAAAAGCAAGGTAGGTGTTTTATTGGCTACACATTGTTAACTGTAGGGGAAGTATCTGCTTTCGTCAACTTAAACGACGAAGGAGACAAAGGAATATTATTTTGCTTGTCATTTTGTATCTTTTTGGGATTATATTGCAACTTAGGTGCTTTGAATGTTGAGAACGCAACATAGTCGAAGACAATTTTCAGCTTAATCACACTTTTTAGTGTGCCGCGTAAATGACTCGATCGTCGATCGAACCGTTCTCTTTTCCACTAGGTTTTGTCAAGCTAGCAAAAAGCGCGGAATTGAAATGGCAAGTAAAACAACCTCCCGAATTAACGAATTTAACTAGAAAAGCTACAACAACAACGAGTGTAAATGAAGGAATTCAAAAAAATTCAAAGCTAATTGCAACTGAAATATTGAATTTTCTTTTGCTGATTGCATTAAACTTCGCTATTCTACATCTACAGGTCACAATTATAACGTCAATGATGAGAATCATGTTATGTTTACTGATTTTACCGCTGATCACTTTCTGCTCTGCGACGAATAGCAACAGCAGCGGCAAACCAAGTGGCAACACAGTAAGTTCAGTATATTTAGCAGTTTCCCTATTTCTCTATGACTGAGCAAAGCAAACGTAAACGAAATTCAAAAATTCAAACTTTCGGTACGTGAATATGAAATAAATTGTACAAAATTCTCACACGACGAACGACATCAAACAAAGAGCAAACAAATGGCTGAAAGAAATAACAATTTTCCCAAAATTGCAGCTGATTTGGGAAACTTTGGAATGATATAAATGTTTATATTTATTTTTATTTCTGTATCTATTGCAGCCTTCTTCATCGTGTTACGGTGGACAACCAGGGACAAATGGTATTCCCGGTATGCCTGGTATGCCGGGTTCCCCTGGGGCACCTGGCCGTGATGGACGCGAGGGGGCCAAAGGAGAGATGGGCAGTCCGGGAAAGACTGGGCCCCAGGGACTACCTGGTGCAGAAGGAAAGAAAGGAGCAAAGGGAGAACCTAATGTCCAGGGCCCCGCCGGCCTAAAAGGAGAGAGCGGGGAGAAAGGTGACAGTGGAACTCCAGGAACACCTCAGCTTTCCTCGCACATGAACTGGAAAGAATGCACTTGGAAACAAGCCGACGGCAAAGACTCAGGTGTGATCCAGGTAAGTGATTTATGTCACTTTATAGTTCAAAGATGCACTTGGATATATAGCATTGACAGTGTGACCACACGGCTATATAATGATTTTCATCCTTTTACAGAACTTGTTTCCTTCTCCCTTCCTCATCGGAAGTGATTATCTATAACCAGCTAATTATGACTCATCAATATCTCCACAGAACTGTGAATTTATGAAGAACTTTACAGACACTGCCCTCCATGTTTACTTTGCTGGTAACCTCAGAATTCGCTACGGTGACGGCTGCTGTAGCCGTTGGTATTTCACTTTCAATGGCGCCCAGTGCAGCTCTCCTGGACCTATTGACGGTGCGTTCTACATGCAAACTGGCAAGAACCACAACCTTCACCGTCACCGCCATATTGAAGGTCACTGTAATAACATTCACAAGGGAAAGGTGCGAGTGGGATTCTGGGTTGGTAGCTGCAATCAAGGTCATAAGCTTGCTGACGCAGCAACAGGCTGGGCTACAATGTCCCGGATCTTCATTGAGGAGGTGCCAAAAGCTCAGCAGTAAACACGCGTTTGACACGTGATCCACTGGACTTTCTAAAAAAAAACTTTAGTATAGTAAGGATAGAAAAACTGCACTTCCGTGTTTTTTTGTAGAAGCGTCCTTATCAACAGATTTAAAACGTCTGTATCAGTTAATAAATAAAGTAAAGGAACATTGTTAAATGGCTGTCTTGTTTCAGTCACAGGGTTTCTGTTAAAGTGCTACTATGAACAAAATTTTTGTTTTTCTTTTCGTCTTTTTCTAAAGTCAATTTGTTCAATAAGTCTATATTTAACTAGCGCGCTAGAATTTAGAACGTTGCGAGCAATATAAGCCTTGAAATAGCTTGCCGAAAATCGTGGAAAACCCGTCCGCCATTACTCGGACGTCTAAAGTGAGCCAGCGACTGTACTGAAAAGCGGATTTACGCATGAGTTGGTCCGTGACGTCATATGCGCATCGTCGCTTCGAGCTTCGAGTGTTCCAAGAGAGAATATACTGAGAATTAACAGGGTTATAAAAGATATTTCTTCGACAAATTCTTCGTCTAGTTTGCCCGGTGGCGAAACCCAAGAGAGCCGCAACGAAGAGACATTGCAATTTAGCGGTATCGTTTCTTATAATGAGAATTTAAAGCCGTTTGACGTCGGTCTAAAGGGCAATGTTTGTATGCAAATACTTCATTCGATCGATGAGGTTTTGGCGCTGTATGCCTACAACGAAGCTGCCGTCTTCTTGTCCAATCGAAGAAGCCTCGAAGAACGAAGAGGAACGGCGATTCATGGACTACGTTCGTTTGAATACATGGTATGATGAGAACGACATTGAATAGTTAGGATAAAATGTCTGCAATGTTTGAATTAATAGAGAGCTCTGCATATATATACATGTAGGTTGCTATTGCCGTTTGCGAAGGATTGAAATGATCTTTACTGTTGTTTTCATTCTTGTAATCTATCATACACGCCATGGGCATAAAATCTATCTCAGCTGTTTATTCCGAAAAAAGCTTTATAAACATGAAATAATGTAAAATTTATACAGAAAAATTAAAGTCAACAAGATGGTGCAGGTGATCAATGGATTTAGTTTCTTGAGTTTTATACAGTTTTACCTTCCTTGACTACATAACAATACAGGTAATAAACCTTTTTAAAACTAAGTGTTTTAATGGGTAATAACACTTCAGACATCCAGCTTCAGCCAACATTCAGTATTCCTGTTTCTTAAAATAAGAAAACCATTTGAATGCTGTATAGAGTCCTTCACTCTATTTTACTGATTATGTTATGAAACTGTCCCACAAGTAGCAGCAAAACTGGGTAGGAGTAGTTTTTCTTATTCATTTCACCCATTTGTTTTCCTCTTGGCCCCGTGATTTTTTGATGATAAAAATAACTCAAACAATATATGCACAACATGGGAACAAGTAAAATAATATTAAGGGTATAAAGTTTTAAGTTCATAAACAGGAACACCTAGACCTCAAACAAACACTGGGACCTTGATCAAACGTTTCCAGTTTTGAACCGGCATTTAAATGAAGCCTGCGTTGAGTCGGGGTCTGGCAGCTACTCAAGAAAATATTTTTTTTATGGTATCATATGCAATATGACAGTGGCTCTTTCTAGAGAATATTACTGGCAGTACATTGTGCATCTGCAGTATGTGTATGTAATTGAGAGTTCAATTTTGGGACTAATCTTGTGTCAACTTAACGTGACTGTAAACAAGCCAGCTCCGTATACCACCCTAAATAAATTGCTCCCTTGATGCAAAAAGGCAAAGTCTGCATGCAAGCCTGCTTGCCCATCAGGCCAAAGCATATCTTGGTTTAAGTAGGACATACATGTAATGACACTGGTCTGGGCTTGCGCACTGACCATTAGGTCACCGCACCTAAATAGGGGTGTCGAATGGTTAATGCGAGACTTTGCGAGACGGCGGGACTGATATCTTTTCTGCGAGCCCGAGACCTTTTTAGCCTTGTAAAAGAAATCGAGACTCCGAGAAGGCGTCAAAGAAAAATTCGAGACGGCGAGACCCCTGAAATTTGGCTAAAATTTTGCGAGACCCGCAGTTTTTGAAGGACCATTCACCACCCCTCTAAATCAAAACAACTACCCCATTGCTATGCAACATTTTTATTTATGGTACAGGTTTGACTGTATTTGTTGTCGGCTTCGCAGTTCGTGTATACTCTTTAAATAAATACATATATAATGGTTGCAAGGGTCCTGTGTGACCTCAAAATTGCCCTCTTGTTACAAAAAGGCAAGGTCTGCATGCAAGTCTAGTTGCCCACCAAGCAACTAGACTTGCATGCCCTCGTCACACCATCAATTTGCCAGTTCCCATTCTACACTTGGAGAGGAGGCACCATGAGAGTAGTCTTGCCCAAGAACACAGCACAATGACACCAGTAAGAGTCCACACCTGAACCGCTTGATCCGGAGTCCGACAACTTACACTTAGGCCACCTCACCTCAATCAATACAACATTTTTATTTATGGTACAGATTTGACTGTACTTGTGTTAGAAATTATGATGGATCAGCAGCTCAGGGGTTCTCTGGCACATTCACATGATTTATTGTTGGCTACTACATTCTCAACTTATGAACAAAAAGAGCATGCCAAAAATAAATATATTGCAAACTTAAAATAAAGAGTAGCTAGGATTTCAACGGTGCTCTGTTGCACACAGCATGAGTGATTGGCACAGGTCATAATTATAGCTCATGGCCCCTGTTGTACTTAAATATAATAAAGATATACTGAGTAAAATCCGGATAGCATGTATGTCTCTGAGACAGGCTAACACTGTTCTATCCTGAGATTACTTCTCAAAAAATGTTAATGAATACCATAAGTGCACAATGAAGTACAGTCCTACTGTAGTGTTTTATATTGCATGGCAGAAATAAACAAGTGACCAACACTGAAGACGTGCTGGTGAGTTTATTAAGACTACAGTGTATACAGAGGACTACAATGGAAACATTTTCAGTACATATAATCAGTAAAAAGATATTGCTAAGCTTTGCATCCTCTGTATGTACTTTCACATAATGTACCGCCTCGTGCGAATTTATTTAAGTTTATTTGTACAATACAGGATATAATTCAGGAACATACAGGCCGATTTGCCCAAAAATTACCTTTTTGACATGAAGTATTTACAATAAATTTAAAAATGACTATTCTAGAACACGAGAGCTTGAGCAACAGAAGTAAATTACGCCACTCACCCAATGTTTTGCTTCTAAAAAGGAGCGAATACAGTAAACTCACTGTAGATAATTCGAAGCGTTCTATTCTATTCACTTCCCTTGGATAGTTGAAGAAGTTAACCTCACAATGGTTGCAGGGAGAAATATCTATAAAGCATTTCCAAGAGTTCAAGTTTCCCTCAAAGTTATCAGACAATCTATTATTCATCTTGCGTGGTTCGGGCGAGTTAAGATGTCACGAAATTTCGCCTCTTGAAATGTTTTCTGCCACTATGTTGTGCAAAAGTGACCTGGAGATGCCTTGGAGTATGTTTAAAAAACATTTGCGCAGTAGATACGGCTTCTACATCACTACAGATTAAAAAGAAAACCAATGTTTTTCCAGATCGGTCACTCCAGCCTTCGAAGAAGCCATTTTGTTGATGCGCATATGACGTCAGCATGCTCTCGCCCCAACTAGTTCCAGATCTCTATTTGGTCCTCGGACATTTTTGAATCTAGTAATGGCGGCAAGCCAAAGCCGAAGTTTACGCGTGAAATAAGTGGTCTTCCAATTCGAATTTGAACTTAAAATTTGGCAAGGTTACTATTTAATGCAAGTACTTTGAAAAACCGAAGAGAAAAGGGAAGGTAAAATTTTGATCATAGTACCACTTTAATTCATATGTGGATTTCTAACGTGGAGCACTGAAAGAGTATGCCCCGTAAATGCAACTGAAAAACTTGGAGATACTATGCAGTAAAAATTGCCAAAGAAAACCAATAAGTATAATTGTTTATAGTTGACGCAAAATTTAACGATTTCGTCTAGTTCCTTAAACTGCGCCTAAAAATGTGGTCACATTCAGAAGCTCGTGCAACTTCCAAATCATTCATGCTTGAAACCAAAGTTAAATATCACACATTTTTTTTTTATTTCATAGGCCACATGCTACGATAAGTAAAACTCATACGTACCCAGCGTGACGGTTGCACCTTCGTTCGTTTGTTCGCTCCGCGCGCTTGGAAAGGAATCGACTGCTACGCAAAGTTTTCAAGCTATGATTTTTTTTTCAACGAAATTAAAACATAAACCAGAGTGTGTATCAGGTTTGAAATATTTCGGACCGATATGTCTCCTTTGTGCAAAGACTTAAGGAGAATTTCGATTCTCCTTTTTTAATAGAGACATTGAAAACTGGCATCTTTCTTAATAAAAAGCATTTCATCCTCATGTTATCAAGATCGAAAGTGCAAAACACACATGAATTACAATTCAAGAAAAATTCCTGCAGCTTTTTGCCTCTTTCCTTAAAGAATTTCGATTCTCCTTTTTTTAATAGAGACATTGAAAACTGGCATCTTTCTTAATAAAAAGCATTTCATCCTCATGTTATCAAGATCGAAAGTGCAAAACACACATCAATTACAATTCTCGGGGGTGGAAGAGGAATAACGGAATAAGAATAACGGCTATTTTTTAGCTGGAATAATGGAATAATGGCTTTATTTTTCAAGGAATAATGGAATAACGAGTTTTGGAGGGAATAATGGAATAATGGAATAACGATTTTATTTTAAAATAATAAATGATAGTACAATTGTGCCATGTCCAGTGGTGAGTTTAAAATGATTGAAAATGAAGCGAAGAGCCAATATAACAGCATAAAACAGTTTCATTCCGTTTTGCGATTTTGCAAACCACTGCGTGGTGAGTGTGAGAACGCTCGACTCGACAAGACCACGGCCGGATCAAGGTTGTTCAATTCAAAAGGTCAGTCCTATTGTCTTTCTAAACAATGGAAATAATTATAAAAGAATGAACACTTCTAAGACATCTTATTTCACATTTCTTATTGCTGGAGAGAATTTCTATATCGGTGGACCGTTCGCAATGCGGCTGTTTTTCTCCAAGATATTGAATTGAAGCTTGCGCGCGGCAGTTGCTTTGCATTGCTGACTCCGATTAGTTTCAGTGACTTTTAAAAGGCATTGTCGTTCTTTCTAAATATTCTTCCATTAAATCGTTACCTTACTTGTCACTCAATTTTTGCAGTTACCTTACATTATCTCAGTGTCGATCAGTGACATGGAGCGGACCGATCGCGACCAATCTGATCGCCAAAGTCGTAGAAAACACAAGAAGAAAAGGTAGGCTCATTTGTAGAGTTGAATAGTGTGAACTGGCTCCAGAAGTTTAGAAAAGAAAATCCAACGCCCGCACGAGTACGTTGCCGGCAAAAAGAAAAGAAAAAATCAAAACAAAACACTTACGTAAGTGAGAGATAGAGTATCGAAGAGTAGCCAAAGAGTAAGACTTATTTTGTGTTCCTAATTAATTTTTGAAAGTGTTAAAGAATGTATTAGGCTATGCTCTATAAAACTAAAGAAAGGGTCCGAAAAATCGGCAACTCGTTTAAACTAATAAATTGCGCTTAGAATACTGTTACAGAAAAGGTATTTTTCATGTAAAAATTTTATTACATGCAGAATACGTAAGAGTAATCAAGAGAGGTCAAGGGGAAGAACTTTATCCAGAAAGCAAGAGAGATACAGAAGCTCACCCTCTTGCAGGTTTGTTTGATCTTTTGTTCTTACGTTTATTGAATGTTATTACGGACTGGGATAAAAACTTTTTTATGAAAGTGGTATGGTTTTTAAGTTTGTAAGCTGTTTAACCGCAACTTATACCAAAATATTGTTTAACAGGTCACGATCGAGGTCACAATCAAGGTCACAATCAAGGTCAAGATCAAGGTCAAAATCATGGTCACAATCTTCTCGTGCAAAGGTCCACAGGTGTTTATCTATCTTTGATTGCATGATATACCCTAGTTTCTTTTTTACTATTCTAATACTCACCGGCAAGTCTACACAAGATGGAAGAGCAATAACTGACTCCACATTTACAAATTTATGTCAGCTATACATTCTTTTTCAGCTTTTTTATGTGAATTCAAGCAATGACTTCCGTTAGCAGTGGCTGATAAAAATTATTTCTTGTGGCCATTATCTATTAATGTGTTTCCTTGTATTTTTTTTGTGAATGCCGTTTTAGTAGATACAAGAGTGTCTCGAGGTCAAGACCAAGATCAAGAATAAATTTTCTTAGCAACAGGTAAAACTCAAGGTTTGATAAGGTGTTTCAGTTAAAATCATTTGCAAAACCATTTAAATTATTTTTTAAGCAGCTCAAACCAAATACAGTTCAATAATCTATTTAATAATAATAATATAATTTAATTTAATGAAAGTGGTGGATGGAGTGGTCGACTTTCTTTTCAAATGAGAAGAAGAGAATCGTAAAAGAACTGGAAGGAGGTCAACGCAGGGCCCTGATCAAATCATTCCATATGCCATCCGAAGATCATTTGTACTCATGCACAAGTCCCTTGGGCGCTTGGTAAACCTCTTTGAAGAGATCCATGTAAGTTCCATTACACAGAAAATCTATTTGCATCTTTGGTTACCCTAGGTATAGAGTCTTTCTTCTCATTAATGCGCGAAGATGATCCCATGCCAACACAACTGGCTTACGGAACCAGAAGATCAACTTGCTTAAGGGAACTAGACAAACGCATGTACGATGGAGAATTTGTCTACTTCACTGGCCCATCTAGTTATTACCCAGAGAAAATTATTCATGCATCGCCACCACCTTACCCTTCCAAGGTTTCAAAGCTCCAACAAGGAATCAGTAAGTTGTCTTTGACTGACAAGCTAACCTTGCACGACTTTGCCGGTGTTTATGGTCGAAGTGTTCGCCAGAATTCTGTTCGGGAAAAAACGAAGGAGGAGACATGCCATCTTCCCTACGAGGTGTCGTTCCGTCTTCAAGCTGAAAAATCGGGAACAGTAGTCCATACCCAGTCGATTGCCACCGATGGTGGAGGTGGCATTGTAGAGGAAGGTGATGACAGGGATGATGTTCTAGGAGTGCGTCAAAGTTTAATAATGCCTTATAAAGTGCTGTTTTCGAAAGGTGATGTAGTGGCTGTCAGGCATGCTAGAAAAAGGGAACAGTGGGGATTTTTCCTGGCATTGTTGAACAAAGACCTAGTTGTAAAGCAAAGATCATCCGTTGACATTGTTTTCCTAGATGGAGCTATGGATATCACATGGCTTGAGAATTCGTCTTCAGATGACATATTTTTCTTTCGCGAAGGAAATAGGGACACGCATAATTCGCCATACACCGTCATTGACAAAGTTGACGTAGGATTAGGTAAGGATGATCAAGGGAGATTTTACATCATTTGCCAGGCAGACGTGGACAGACTCGAGAGGCAGTTGAAAGGAGGTCCAGATAGCGACGTCGCTTCAGAATCATCCGATGATGAAGAAAACGGTGAGCCCGAGTCATTCGAACCAAGAGTTTCTGTAACAACTAGAAGTGGTCGCTTGACCTCGAAACTGAGGCTTTGTTGAGTATTTATCCAAATTTTTTTCGTGACAGTGTACATTACTTGTGCATTGATGAAATGGCAACACCAGGTCAGTCGAGAATACAGTATGTAGCAAATGAGAATGGTCGTGTTGATTATTGTGGCGATCGGTAGAGTTTCAGTTATTTGACTTTAATTTATCGGATCTATAGGTTTCTTTATCCACTCAGTTTTCGGTGGCTCGTCAAGATATGTACTGTGGAATGGTTTTTAAGGCTACTCAATATTTTACGATTGAAGTTGTTAGCCGATTTTTTTGTCATGCAATTGCTATTATAGGATCAAAGGAAAGGTTTTGTAAACTGTTTTGACTTTTATATCACGTTAACACGATACACGATGTCAATAGTCTGACTCCAGATTTGCCTAAGAGAGAGGCTGATACGGACGACTATTCAGCTTGAGAACCGTTAGATGCTAATGCGGTAGGCGGCAACGACAGGAAAAGTTAGTTACAAGTGCATGGGTTTTTACTGGTTTAATTTCTGACGATCAATGTTTAGATTTTGTCCTCGACCGTTGTTATGTTATCTACTTCATTGTGGCCGAAATCGCCGGATTCGAAACTAATATAAGCATTAACCTGTAGAGCGGAATCGTGTCTTTTTGATGTTCACAGCTAAGTTATACTGAAGAACGACGATTTATTGTTACCTAGTGGTTATAAATGGAACGCAGTCTTGTTTATATCCTAAAAAAATAACTGGAAAACAGTTAAAGGTAGAAGTTTGCCATATAATCGAATAAAAGCTACTGTTTTTGATATTCTTGAGTTTAACATTAGCATAATCCAGATAACTCCAAGAATACTGCAGACGACTGTCAGTTAAATGAAGGTAAGTTAAGCTTATTTTTGCGGAATAAATAGACTTTGTCGAACGGAATAATGATCTTTTCGTGCCTGGAATAATGGAATAACGGAAATTTTTGAGTCGGAATAATGGAATAATGGAATAATCAACATCACATTATTCCTCTTCCACCCCCGACAATTCAAGAACAATTACGGCAGCTTTTTGCCTGTTCCCTCTTTTTTTTTTTTACATGCCTATTACTATCTCTTCCTTCTTTAATTTTTACATGCCTGATTACAGTCATCCTCGGAGACCCAGGGGCAGCTAGTCGGTGCGAAACGAAGTTAACCGGGTAGAAATCATAGCTAGGGACGAAAGCTTTTAATAAGGGCAGAAAGAGACCCATTTTGCGCACTTATTAAAATCTTTAGTCGCTACGATTTCTGCCCGGTTTACTTCGTTTCGCCCTGACTAGCTGGGTCTCCGAGGATGACTGTAAGCAGGCAAGTCAAAATTAAAGACGGAAGAGGTAAAAGTAGGCTCGCTAAAAATTAGAGAGAGAAGAGTAAAAAAGCTGCCAGAATTTTTCTTAAATTGAAATGCCATGTAGGAAGTGTTAGAAATGGAAAACTAGAGAGTAAACATTAGCCTTAGTAAGTCTTGGTGTCAAAATATTCAAACCTGGTTAAGTTGGATAACAATGCTTTCCATTCTTCCATTTATGTTTTGTTCTTCTGATTTCAAAATGGTCGAAATCGTACCTAAATAAGTTGTTTCCTTTAATTCATATAAAATCGAAGTCACGCTGCACTGTTCTAAAACAGTCTGTAAAATTTTGTCTCCTTCCTTTTCACCCATCTTGCACTAATTCTGCTTTAGTTTGTATCAGCAAAAAAAATTCGTGTATTTGTAACTGCTAAAATAGATCTCAGATATATTATTTTTCAACCTGAGGACTGACTGAAATATCATATAACCTCGTATCTGTGGACAATCGACACTGACATATTGTCATTGGCGAACTGATGATAATTGTACTTTAACTTTACTTATGTGGATTTATTTCAACTTTGATGATCGGGACTTGGTCGTTTAATAAGGACACATCAGTTACACGATCTCGAAGGAGTACAACTAAAAAGGAAGGTCATTTTCAAGTCTAAAATTAACTAAAAAGTATCGACTTTTTGTAATAATCAAAGCAATGTCAACCATGGCAGACAAAAACAGCACCGCAGGGGGTGGGAGGTGGGTGGGGTGGTCAAGTACTGCTACAGGGTTTATATACAGGGATGCTGCACCGGAAAGGGGAACTTTTTCAGGCATTTTCATGCATATGGAGGGATAGAAATTTCACGAGTTGAAGTATTGGAAAAGGACAACAGGGAAATGCTATTTAAGGTATCAGTGTACCCCATTTAAAATGACCATCATGCGTTGGAGCTGCCTTACCGTCTGTTAATTAACGCAAACCCCAGCAAAGTATATATTTTCTGAAAGCTTAGGAAATGTAGATTACGGAGATATATTTACTTTAAGGGTGCGTTTCTTTGGGAAAAATCCAAATCCGGATTCTTGATCCAAAAACGGATTTTGCGTTTCTTTACCTATATCCGAAAATGGATTAACCTTGGATCAATGATCTGAAGAATCCATACTTCGAGTGGATACATCAGATCATATCTGAATCCGGATTTTTAGGATTCATGATCCGTGCGTTTCTTTGGGAAAGGATTCGAAGAAAGTACCTTGGCCCAGCGGTCTTTGCTGTGAAAATACAGGTTCGCTTTTTGTAAACACTGCCATACAGAAAGTTTTAGGCGGTTATTTCGATCAAAATACAAAAATATTTCACGATAAAAGGAAACGGTAGCTTCAGATAGGTATGTAGTATCATTTTAAACGGGATACAGGTTTTCTAGAACAGCCACTGTGTGCCTACGGAAGTTGTATCCTTTTGAAATTGTCACGAGTGAAATTTGCACTGATCATTTCGCAATCATTCTTCGCTTTCAGATGCTTTCTCGCCACATTGTGCTTAATGCTAAAGAAGATCTACTTCGACGTGTGGTTTTTGTAAAAGATTTTATATGCTTAAATTATTTTAGCTAGGATACATTCGACGAAAAATAAATTTGTGCTGATATTTTATGTTCTGTGCGAAATGTGTTTACGGGGTTGTCATGGCAAAAAATCCATTTTCGGATTCTTCGTTTCTTTGGGAGCAAAGTATCCGTGTGATCTGAGATCAATGATCCAATTTTGGATTTTACCAAAGAAACGCACCCTTAGTAACAATATTAATGTTATCCAAAAAGAGCGTGTTATTTCCAAAAGTACAGAGGCTCATAAATCGGGTTTGTTTCCGGACAAATTTTTTAGGGGGAAAAAGCGATTAGCATCGCTATCGGTGTTCTTCACACATTTCTCTAAGAAACCGTGTCGGGGAATATTGATTACTTGTCTGGTTTGTTTTTGACACGCAGTTAAACTTTAAGAGTGCAAGGAACAACTATTATCTGCGTTAAAACAGCCATAACTTTTGAAAGGCCATCCCAATAAAATGTTTCGTTTCCCATCGCCCGACCGACCCATTTTTTTCGAAAAGTAAAAAAAAAAAAAATTCCAGATTCACTAGTTAAAGAAGCAAGTACTTCAATTTACAAGCACACGATCTTGTTTTATTAACAACGATTGGTATATGATGTCTTTGTCTTTAATAAACATCGATACTACGTTATTTAAAGACTGTTTAGACATTTGATAAGGAATAACGAACGAAAAGACCACGTTTTCGAGTTGACTTTGCAATCAGGCTTTCTTACTTAGCAGCCCGGCCTTCTCTGGAACCCAAGTTTTTTTTTTTTTTTTTTTTTTTTGCCAGATCGACCGACCCATCATCACAAAAGACAGGGCGATGGGAAACGAAACATTTTATTGGGATGGCCAAAGAGGAAAAAAGTTAAAATTCGCCGACACATTTTTGTTGCTCAATTGTCGGGCAACATTCTTGCCAAATTTCAGCGAGAATTGTTGAAACCCCATTGAAAACGAACTTAAAATGCGCGCCCCTCTCTTCGAAAATTTGTTTACGAGATACGAAGAAAAATGAATTTTGGGGCGTACTTCCGCTTTTATGAGATTAATTACACAAGACGAATGAAGGTTCATTTTACTTTAACAATAGAACTTGTTCAAAGCGGTGTCAAATGTTGCTTCTGGTCGGAAACAGTCTGTTGCATAATTTTATTTCTACCGCACGCTTTATAACAATTTTCGTCTCAGTGCAACAGTTTTAGAAATGTTAAATTTAAAACAACAAAAACGTGGAGTCGCAAGCATCGTAAAGGTCCCAAAGTAAGCCGAGCAACTGGTCGTGATGCCGGGTCGTGGCGTTACCGCTTCAAGCGGCGAAAATTAATTCGCTGACTCGCTATCTACTAGTGCATCTGCCAAATTTTTAGTCTTTTCTCGTTGTTGCAGCATTCTTTGAACATGAGAAAGGAATGGAAAAATTTGTCTTCCTTCCCGTCCGACAAACTATGCATTTTGCCAGCGCAAAACACTCAAAGCATCTCCTCGAAAGAATTGTGATAATCATGCAACGGTAGATCGCTGCGTTTCTTTAGACAGCCTGTTGACAGCTATCAATATCAAATAAGTTTTTCGCTCATAACTTTGTGTAGAGTCAATCTTTTTTCATGCTTTTTTTTTAATGAAACGTCTTAATGAGATCTACCCGAAAATACCAAAATATATTTTTCTTTATAATGGTCAATTTTGGGGTACACTGATACCTTAAAGGGCTTTTTAATATATATCCGACGGCACATTCATCTAAGTGTTTAATCCTAGACTTTTCGCATCAGTAACCTCTTGAAAGAGTTTAAGTGAAAAGGTTTAGAAAAGGGAGTTAGATTTCTACACGGCAGGTATACACATGTGAAAGAGGGGACTATAGGTGGTTTTCACTGTCACGCCGCGTAAAAATAAATCCAAAACTATTGAGTAAAAAAAATCAAGAATAATACAAGTTGTAGAAAACTATTATATAAACTACTTGTCCAAGTTTCAGGTCTGTTCGTTATTCCGTACTCGAGTTATCCGTCAAATTGTTTCTCGCAAATTTAGAGAGCACAGTATGGAACCGCCATGTTGGAGCCCAAGCAGTTGGGCTCCAACATGGCGGCCGGAAATCAATGAAAACATCTGGCATTAAATACTGCTACAAAAAGCGGTCGGATCACCCTCATGAACAAGTTAACATTCACATAAACACTTCTCGCTAAACCTCAACTGTTCAGATTGTCACAAATTGCAGAATAAGGCATTTTTTTTAACAAAACGTGACAGCCTTCTGGCGGCCATCTTTGATCTCGTGTGGCGTGAAACTCCGAAATTCAAAATGCTCTTTCTTAAAGATGGCGAATGATATCGAGCTAAAAACCCTCAACAAGATATATATTAAGAAAGTCTATTAGGCAGTGAAGGATAAAAACTCAGGGGTCTTGCGATTTTGGGTTTTAGAATTTTGATGACGTCACGTGAAAACCAAGAATTTTTAATGAAAGGTAAGCGACATATGAAAGGGCAAGGGTCCCAAAGGGGCTAAGGGCTCATGGACCCAGAATGCCAGGCTCCAGGACTCCCAAAAAACTGGGTTCCGTGCTCTGTGGTAAATGTTTATTAGGGCTCCACCGCGAAAATTTAAGAAATTCCCCTCCCGGCTCCATCACACCCGTTTGGAAACCTGAAAAGCTCGTTTCTCTCAAAAATGGTTTATAAAAGGGTAAGGGCTTGGACCTCCGGGCGTAGCTTTCCCATTTAAGCTTTGTTGAGAATCTCCCTTCCAGGGAAATACGAAATCTCTTGTTACAGGACAATTAGAAAATAAATCATTTTCCGCAGTGTACTAAATCGTTTTGTATAATCAAATCGGAATTTTATCACATCAAAATAAACTACCATCTTCCTTCAGTTCGTATCAGTAACAAAGGAAGTCCGAACTGTCATTTGGCGTCTTCCTGTAGTCACATTCTCAGCAAAGCTTCGTGTCAGCCTCGTGTCAGCCTCGTGCCAGCTTCGTGTCAGCTTCATCTTAGTCTCGTATCAGACTCGTGTCAGCCTACAGTTAAAAAGCAACTGGTTTTCTAACCAATCATTCTGTGGCTTTTGGATATAAATTAATAACGTTAACGTGTTCAGCTTATGGCTTTCATTCAGTTTTTCATGTGCTTGAATTTGTAGCAGCAACTGGTTGGAAAGAGCAAAGCACACGGTGTACTAGTGTATGTCTACAAAGTATGCTTATAGTGAGCTTTCATTGCTTTCGTCCATGTGGTGTTTAATTTGTGACTGTTTCTCTTTCTTCATCTATTATTTAGGTTGTTTCAATCCAGACACAAATTAACTGGAGCACTCTGAGGTAAGTATAGTACTTAAACATAACGCCTCAAGAACTAATGATACGCAGAACTGATACATTTTAAATCTTCAAAAATAATAAGGTGATCAACAACATATGCTGTTTGCATAGCGTAGAATCATGCTTTTATCACTGTGTTTTTCACATCTTAAAAGGCTTAAGGTGGCTCCATAGGGTTTCTTGACCGCGCGAAGAATGGGTACGAGCTTGAAATGCCGGCAAATCAAAACAAACATGGCGGCTTCACGCGAGCGTGAAATTTTCAGCGAGAAAACGCGAGACTTGCTTCCTGCCAATGAAACAACACCCGTGCTTTCCTGTGTTGAGCAGATAAAAGACTTTACAACACCCTAAAAAGGTGTTTACAACGTCCGCGGTGCTTCTGGCCGCTTTTATAAAGTTCGTACGATCGAAAGCAAAAGAGAAAATAAAGAATAGTCTCCGCGATTGTGAGATACTTCGAGCAGAATTTCAGAGATTCTGCTACATAAAGGATTAAGGTATGTCTCTAACTAACCTTTGGGTTGAGAGATATTCGCACAAAAACCGACAACAACGGGGAACGCTCGTCTTTACACATCAACTCGTATGGTTCGAAAGTTCGCGCATGCTCAAATAGCGATCTTGGACAATTTCTATTCTGATGACGTAATTGTAATTCGGGCGAAAATAGAAATTTTCCCCTGGTATTTACTAGAGTTTCCTTCGGTGAAATTCCTTAAAATTTGGCATAGATGTGATACCTTTTTAACTGCCCTTTTTGCCGTTTTTTTAAAAAAATTTGTAAGCCAGTTTATTTGCTTAGTCAAAAAAACACAAAATAACCAAAAACGCAAAAACGACCTGGACAACCCCTACTGTTTTTGTTTTTAAAAGTTACTTCTCATCAGATTCAATCCGTTGGGAAAATTTAAAAATTTTTCACCGAAGAAAATTAAAGAAATTTAAGATCAAAACCATAAAAACATCAAAAAGTAGGACTTTTTGAGTAGGTGTAGCTCAAAAACAAAGGCCGTTATTTTAAAAAAGAATAATGCACAACATATTCTAGTCCTTGTTTTTAATATTTCGGCAGCTTTTATTTAAATAGTTTAAAAAATAACGCGAAAATTATCTCTTGATGGATATCACTTGTGCGCGCGCCGTAATATCTCAAAACCCTATGGAGCCACCTTAAAGTTGCTTGTCTTGGCTCGATTGTTTGCTTGTATTTTTAAAAGGGTTAAAAAAACTCAATCATTCAAAACTCTAATATTTGCCATCAAAATATTGACTCAATGATGCTTGGAAGTGTTCTTGGTATTTTTTACACTCTATATTTACTTATGCGTTTGTTTTGTTTCGAGAAATTAAGCCTAAAAGAATAATTATGTTATGTGTCTAAGTATTAGTTAAGTGCGCCTTTCAAGCGTCTTTAAGGCCAGTTTTGAAAGAAAAAAGACCTGAAGGGCCTAAAACAAGATTGAAACATAAAACTTTAAAGATATGTAAAGGACCATTTTATCGACATGTGCTAAAGCAGAGCAAGACCGGTACCTTTACCGGCAGTTTAAATATTTTTATTCATGGAACTTGTAGCCAATGGTTTTTATATTAAATGAAATTTTTAGCGGAGCTCCCAAGGCGCCGAAGGCGCCTTGTGCGGAGCCCCATAGGCAGGCAAATGGTATCCTATCGAACCGAGAAATTTTGGTTGTCGCGTACGTCCGATAGTACGTACGCACGGATTAGGCCTGGGGACGAGGTTGCCCGTGGCTAAAGAAACGTCAGTTAGGAAATTACAAACAGCAAACAGAGCTCGCAAGGCAAGGCAAAATGTACAAAAGGGGTAAAATTACACAGCGATACTACACGGCAAAATATCTGAGAGGTTTATTATCCAACTGCTCTATTTTGTTAGTCTTTATTCATGTGTGAGTGTATCGAAGCCTTTACACCAAAAAAAATGCTCTCGCTCGATCGCTGCACGGTTAAATTCAATTTATTGGTCTCTGGTCGCATTATTTGTAACCATAAAACGAGCAATTGACGTTATCTTCTATCGACTGGATGATGTGGACGTTTTAGTTTGATCTAAACGAAGTTATGTTATGAAAATTAACGCGGGAAAATTTGTTGCGCGGTGTTCACTGTGTAGGCTGAATGAAACCGCAAGCATTTCTTCCTGAAATATTTTTCGCACGATGTCCTCAAATGTCATTTTTATCCTGTGAAATTGTGGAAAACGAAAAAGGTTTACGAGACTCGAAATAATTGCGAATGATATTCCTTGTGCAAGTCCAGTTTGCTTGTTTCTGTTGTTTGCGGTTGAATCTACGGCTGTCAGCATCAAGAATACAATAACTTTAGCGAATGATTGTGTTAAAACGGAACCTACCACTGCATGGACCAGGTCCTTTAAAGAACAGAACAGGACCCTGATGCAAGGTAACAACTTCTACTGAATTGCTGAACCTGATTTTATGACAGAAAATGTCATGTTGTTTTTACTTTCTGAGCGCAGTTTTGATAGATTCTGTCTCGGCAAAGTTTAGATCAATCGGTAAATACTTTGCCGCTTTCAGTCGCTTTAATATGTAGTACATTTAAGCCCCTGATTTAAGCTTATGCTCACATGTCAGTTCATTTTTTGGTTGTTGTTGTTGTTGTTTTTTTTTTAGTTGTTTTTATTTTGCTATGGATGTGCTGATTATCTATTGCCGTAAGTTGATTTTCTTTGGCCGTACATAAAGTCGAATTATAATCCCTCGCCGTGTGGCCTTGCCGTGATGAGGGTTTATTTCTTATTGCTGTGAGTTTATTCCGAGTTTCAGCCGTAAATTTTCTCGGCATAAGAAATTCATACATTATAAGTGACGTTTTTAGAAGTGTTGAGCGACGACAAAGCACTCAACAAAATTAATCATCTAAACTAAACTTGTACTGAGAATCATGTTTACAAGATCTAGTTCTAGCGTATAAAGGTGTGAATACAAACTGATTAATATTTTTGTTACGTAGTTCAAATAATTGTTTTCCTTTTGTAAAGCTCACTTTTACACTGAATACCTATGATTTAAAATTTGCCTGATTTATCCCAGATAAGTTTTAAATTTGCGTACGTGAGGAACCCATTTGAGTGCACCGATGTTAAGACAACTACAGGCAAGAAAAGTGAGACGGAAATATCTGTCGAAGAAATATATTGACGTCTCTGGCCGTGAGTTGTTCTGCCTCGAGATTATTATTTTTGTTGAACCGTAAGACATTCATTTTAACCATGATCGATTTAAATTTGTCTTGCACCTATGGGCCAGCATTTACATTTCTTTCTATTCTTAAAAAGCAGTGAATTAACATTAATTTTTAGGCCATTGAGTTGTTCTGCCTCGAGATTATTTTTCTTGTTGTACCGTAAGAAATTCATTTTAACCATGATCGATTTATAAATTTGTCCTGCACCGGCCTATGCGCAGCGTATACATTAAAGCTTTGACCACATATTTATCAGAATGGAAACATTGTTAACTCCAGTAAAAAATAAATAAATGGGGAGCTCCGCTTTTAGGCTTGCCTAAATCTATATATTAATATTTTTCAACATCCCTGTAGCCCAAAAAGTAGAAGAGGTTAATAATTTCCGTTAGCAAAAGCGGGGAGATAACCTTTCCTTTCTATTGTTACATATACCAAACTGAACAGCAAAAACGTAAATGGAATTTAAAAATCGTTGTAGTCAGTCACAGTTTTACCTTCGTTGTATTGTTAATTAATTAAAAACCAGCCAGTATTCAGGACTGAAGCTTTATGGCCTGGGTTAAAAATTACGTTTCAGCGTTACTTTTCGGGCGCTGCCTCATCTCGTCAATTTTGTTATGCAGTCCAGAAAAGGAAAGAAACATTGCAATACAAACAGTGAAACAATCCAATAACAACAGAATTCTATTTCCACAGACTAAACGATATTAATGGGAAAATCTCGTATGAAGAACTCGCCGATCATGTCATCTCTAGAAATCGCGGACCTCCGAGTCCGCGAATAGTATGTCCTGCGGTACATTGACCGTAGAAGCGAACGCAAGAATTACAAAGAAAATGTACGGAGAATGAAATGTTTTATTAAATATTTCTTGACAAATTAACAAATGTAAAAATGTGCAAGCGGAACGCAATAGATTGGTGTATTAAGAACCACATTGTACAAGAATTGAAGTGCAGACTTCGAATTTCATTTGTATTCATAAACGTTTTCTGCGAACAGTTTTTGAGACCAAAATTATAAGGCGTAGAGGAGGAATGTATGGCGAAAACCGAAAACTTAAAGTTTATAAACGGGGATTATCGGCAAACTGAATGTGATCGAAAAAATGTGCAAGCAGATTTGATAAAACTATACATGAATCTAACTCACCAAACGATTTACATCTCCTTCCGATTAGATTTCATTTGTATCTTTGCCGTTAGAAAACCACAAAAAATCGCATACTGTAAACACACGGCGGCAGTCCACGTTGAAATCCCAAAATCCGCTGTCTTTGAGCTACGATATTTCAGCCGTCTTTGCTCCAATTTTGCCGCAAAAGCCATCGTTTGAAAGATCTTTTGCTCCAGTTTTATTATCAGGCAATATTTTTGACCAGTGGTTTTCCTACTGCACAAAATATTTCTCTGTGTAGGCCGCATTTTTGTGTACCATCGTAGATGTATATGAGCCCAGAGTCAGGCTTTCGAATCAGCGGCTATTACCAAGTTTCGTGAGCGGTTAATGTAAAATGCATCAAAATTCGCCGACTTCAATGTCCGCGATTTCTAGCGATGGGTGTGTGCTGATTTTTGTGCTGTTTACTTTGGGTTCAGCGACGGCCAACAATGTCAGCAGCAAACAAAATGACAACAAAGTAAGCTCGTTGTGTTTTTATAAATAGTAGCTACCTCTTATAATGGACTTGATTTTTTTGTGACACATCACAAAGGTCATCAAGGTACTATAAATTTTCCATGCTGTATGTTATTTCTTGTTTACCGTTATGTTTATTATCCTATGTAATAGCTTTACAGTGCGAATACTCGAACCGGGACAGTTGGAACAAAGTTAACCAATCACAACGCTAATTGAGAACAAAGAATGGCGACCTTTTTTAGAAATGGACCAATAACGTCCAAGACCGCAAACAATAGATTTGCAACAAAATTTAAACAGTCAACAACGTTTGAAACAGTTGCGGACCTCTCAGGAAACTTGCCTTGTATTTGATTGGATAGTTTCGATCCTGAATTTTCACTGACCTCACCGAATTTTCAGTAGCGCTCGTAAAACCGTAATCAAAAGTTAGCTTTCACAGGCTGAAAAATTCTTCAAAAGAAATTTTCTGATAAAATTGTATTGCTCTTCGTTGGTGATAGCACAGTAAAGAATAACGAAGGACGCTTTTATAAAACGCGAAACGGGATGGAATTGTTTCAAAGGACGTCTCAAGTGCCTATTCCGTCGTATGCAGTCTTTTGTCGCATGTGAGCAGAAAGTGAATAGAAACGTTCTAGATTTCATGTTTGAAAAGTCAGCTGTTTTCACTCTTCTAAGTTACATACTCGCGTTTGTTGTGATTATTTTTTGTTTCTGACGAAAGACAAGGCAAAAAAGATTTGGGATGCCGCCACAGCGACAACTGACCTTGCATATTTTATTAATGGCAATTTTGCTTTCGCCGCATGAAATGAATTTTCTCCCATAAAAGTTTCAGTGACTTTAGCCTGTGGTAATTTTATAAAACCACAGAAAGATTGAAGACTCAATGACGAAACGGAACAACCTCCTCGTTCACGAAAACCGTGTGTTTACAAAGTTGTAACAGTAGATAACCGACAGAAAATGAGTCCGTGGCAACAAGCGAATGACCTGATGTTTACATTTCACGTGGCCTCAAATCGTGTCAAAAAATGTAAAGTGGTAACTTGTGGACAGTTATACGGCATTGACCGACGATATAAGTATTCTGTTTTCGTGAATTTCAAAGTCATACGAAGGTGTAAAAGCAATTTGGTAACATTGGCGAGGAAGAGTTTCCCTAATGGTCGCGGGTCGCGGGTCGCGGATTTTAAATAAGTCGCGGGTTTTGAAAAAGTCGCGGGTTTTGAAAAAAGTCGGGTGTTTTTAAAAAGTTGTGAGTTTTCAATAGAATGCATTAATTTCTCAGTAGAATTCATTCAAACAAATTTAAACCGGTTGCAAAGACGCCGGTTTTAAAATGATCGCGTTTTCTTAGGAACTACGTTACGAAGTAACGTTGCGATTAGACAATCAAATTGCGAACTTCGGAACAAACTTCCCAAACTTTGCCGACTGAACTTCTGAACTTCCCAAGTTTGCAAGTTGAGGAGGAACGAGACACGTTACAAAGTGGTGGCAGAAATATTTCAGCGATTCTAGCTGCTCGAGTTTCAAAATAGTTGTTTGAACAAGCACGGCGTCGGTATCAACGTTCTGACCCACAGTAAGTATAAGGATTACATATACCGTCCGTTGCATCATGTCCTGAAAAAAAAAACATTTTCAAATTGGGTATCAAACATTGCATGATTTGCAATCAAGCTTTTAAGTTTGAAAACAACGTTGCGCGCGAGCGATCATGAAGTTGAACCAAAGTATTCATGATTGAACGCGTACGGTTGATAAATATATTTTACTAGTATTCTGTGGCAAAAACTCTTTAAAATATTTTTAACTGGCGCAGATTTTAAAAACCCTTCTGTAGTTATGTTGACAGAAATGGTTTTGCTTCGCTAAACCATGGGAAGAAAACACGTACCATAAAAATAGAATTGAGCCGTAAACGTGTCGCGACTTTTAAAGGAGAAGTTCACTCCAGAATGGCCATTTATTTTCTTAACGCCAATAAAAAGTTAATACAAAGATACGTTATCCACCAAAATTTCAGCCTCCAATGTGCGCTATAACCCTACTAAATCTTTCTTTCAAGTAGCCCAAAGCTTGACAACTGAACGCCGCCATCTTGGAGCTGGTAATGTATGCGTGACGTCAAAGAGCTCAGCCTGAAATTTGGCGGGGAAATTTAAATACTCGAAACTCCTTATTTCTTAGTATTGGCTTTTGTTTGTCAAAATGCCTGTTTGTGCAGCACCATTTTGCTCACACAGAGCTCCAAGAAATACAAAAAGAGGTGTTTATTTTCACCGTCTTCCGATATTTAAAAGAACAATTGCTCAAAAGCGGACAAAAATATTTGCGTGTTCCGAAAACTATGTGGAAGACTGCTTCAAAGTAGTTTAGCCGGATGCAGTCCTCTGCGTGGAAATACCCACAAAAGATAGAAAAGCCAGACGCAATATAAACCATTTTTAAGAAATCTTCTTCTTTAACTCTCTTCAAACGACATGCAAGCGAAAGTAGGCGAAAGAATAAGGAAAGAATGGAGGTTAGTCATTTTGCTTACCGTGTTTTCTCAAATCAAACACCTCCGGCGTTTATTTCAAACTTGGCGGGGTCCGGTGTTTATTAACGAAGTGCAATTTTCTGTAATTTTTTCAGTCCCGAGAACCACGATTTTTCTCGTCGTCCCGGCCGACAAACTGCTCTTGGGTCTCCGAGGATTATTTTTACCAAAGTAACAGTATTGCATACGGCACGTGCATGTTGCAATCAAGATTTGTTACAAACCGAACTGCTGAACATAAACAACCAATGAGTCCATAAACGGCAATGTCGCCAACGTCCTCCGCAGTTATAAACGTTCACTGTTATAAACAACAGTGCGTCAGTCATGACAACACGAACGCGAACATTGCTGTTTCATTTTGTTTACAGCATCCATCCTAGTTATATTACGCCGGACGTTCCTTGAACATTATAAAAAAATACCAAAGAAGCAAACCGTACCAGTTTGTCGTAGCAGTGCTATTTAAGAGAATATATTTACTTGTTTGCTCGACTGCAAATAAACGCCGGGACCTCGATCAAACGTCCCGGCGTTTATTTAAAGGTTAGCATTTTTGACCCGACGTTTATTAATACGAAGCCGGAGTTTAATCGGTGACCCGCGTTTAATGGAGCAAATACGACGACGGCAAATAATTACAGCATGAACAAAAATTGACTTAAATTGGCAACAACACTTCTCAGAATAGAAATAGCAAAACGGGCTCAGTTGTTAAAAATTTTGGATGCAATGACTGGGTTGTACATGTAAATAAATATAGAAGGAGAAAAACACAGAGAAAAAGATACAAACAAGTAATAAGTTAAGTTAAAATTTTGCTTGATCTAAAATGAAACAATTCAAACATTTCTAGCTCAGTCAGTCAACTATAAAATGACATAAAGTTCACTTTGGGAGTTGCGATCTTATATTTGATCCAGAAGAGTTTCTCTGGTTGATTAAAAGTCCTCCCTGAAATCAACTAAAAAGTGAAATAACATAAACGCATCATTGGTTGGTATTGCGTCTGGCTCTTTCTTTTTTGTGTGTGAGTGTTTTCACGTAGGAGACTGTATCTGTGATCTTCTTCAAAGCAGTCTCCCGTATAGCTTTCGGAACACACAAATATTTGCGTTCGCTTTGGCAGTAAGTTTTCGTCCCTACCCATTCTTATTGAGTGATTTTTCTTTTAGATATTGAAATACGGCAAAAAGATTTTTGTATCTCATTTGTATTTTGACAAACAAACGCCACTACAAAGAAACAAGGAGTTTCGACTATTAAAATTTTCCCGCTAAACTTCAGGCTGAGCTCTTTGACGTCACGCATACATTACCAGGCTCCAAAATGGCGGCGTTCAGTTGTCGAGTTTTTGTTGTTGTTTTTTTTTTTTTTTTTTCTTCAAAGAAAGATTTCGTAGGGTTATAGCGCACGTTGGAGGCTGAAATTTTGGTGAATAACATATCTTTGTATAACCTTTTTATTGGCGTAAAGAAAATAAATGGCCATTCTGGAGTAAACTTCTCCTTTAATTCAAATTTGTCTGACTCTTTCGCATTTCAATGTATAAAATTAATTTTACGCGAAGATCGGTGAAGCTGTCCAATTTCATTCGGTTTACAAACGCAGGAGACTTGACATTGAAGTTAAAGCCTCACAAAAATTTTAAAGATGTATTTGCTGTATATAAAAAGTTAAATTTGACCAAATTTCCGCCGACGTGAAATTTATTTATCGATAGATCGCTCATGCGAAACGACGTCAGGCTCTTCAACTTCAACCAAATATTTTGTAACTCTAGCCACTGGAATCGCTGGAACATTACCGCTGCTGCCATGTTTTCTTCACCTGAATTTTCGACATGACCATGACTTTCGAGCAATGTCTTGTTCCTCCTCAACTTGGGAAGTTTAGCCGGGCCAAAGTTGGGGAGTTTGTTCCGAAGTTCGTAATTTGATTGTTTAACCCGCAAAGTAATTGGCTACTTTGTAACGTAGTTCCCAAGAAAACGAGTTTAAATTTGTTTGAATAAATTTTACTGAGAAATAAATGGTTTCTATCGAAAACTCGCAACTTTTTAAAAACACGCGACTTTTTTCTAAACCCGCGACTTTTTCAAACCCGCGACTTATTTAAAACCCGCGACCCGCGACCCGCGACCCGCGACCCGCAACCATTAGGGAAACTCGGCGAGGAAGTGACTCGCATCGATTTCAAGGCAACAGACAGAGCAAAGCTACTGAAAAGCTAGAGCGAAATGAAAATAATTACGGCGTAAATTTGATTTCACAGTCTTCATTTTATTTCCGGAGTGAAAATTTTCAAACAAGAGCGAACACAGTGTGGAATATTCAATTCACAACTCCTGGCCGTAAAAAGAAAATTCACGGTTCGTAGTTTGATTTGTAAACTTTTCGCGAAGATGATATTGTAACATACATCTTATATAACTTGTCTAACTTTATTTATCTACGATCTCTACCTACGACCTCTTGAAAATTAAGGATAGAAACTAACCAATCAAAAACAAGGCGAGTTTCCTGAGAGGTCCGCAACTATTTGTAACGTTGTTGAATTTTCAAATTTTTCTGTAAATCTATTGTTTGCGTTCTTGAACGTCATTGGTCTGTTAACGAAAAAGGTCGACATCCTTTGTTCTCAATTAACGTTGTCATTGGTTAATTTTGTTCCAACTGTCCCGGTTCGAGTATTCGCACTGTAAAGTGCGATGATTCTTTCTTATTTGTTTATTAAATTCCCCGACACAGGTCACATCTTGTTACGGTGGACAACCAGGGTTAAATGGTATTCCCGGTATGCATGGCATGCCGGGATCCCCTGGGGCACCTGGCCGTGATGGACGTGAGGGGGCCAAAGGAGACCCGGGCAGTCCGAGAAAGACTGGACCCCAGAGACCACCTGGTGCAGAAGGAAAGAAAGGAGCAAAGGGTGAACTTGGTGTCCAGGGCCCCGCCGGCCAAAAAGGAGGGAGAGGGGAGAAAGGTGACAGTGGAACTCCAGGAACACCTCAGCTTTCCTCGCACATGAACTGGAAAGAATGTACATGGAAAAAGAGTGACGGCAAAGACTCAGGTGTAATCCAGGCAAGTGATTTGTCACTTTGTTGTTCAACAGTGACGTGGGTATATAGCATTAACTGGATAACCACACGGCGGCACGACATTAGTGATGAAATTTTAATTTGACACGATTTTCCTCTCTGGTCTATTCAATGAAATAAAATAATTACTAGTATTGCTATGGGAAAATTCTTCTACCTCTTGTCTCAATTGCTCAAAAACGGAATGGAAGGTTTTTAATGAAAGGGGGCGGGGGACCTGAACTTGCAGTTAAGGATATTGGATGCCATATCGCTGTATGAGTCTGCTGCACTATCTAAGTCTGTTTGTCTCTAAAAAACGAATCATTTATTTACTTTAAATAATATTATATTGGCATTACTAATTACTTTCTTTAATTTTGCGATATTTTCATCTATCAGCTGAACTTGTTTTCTGCTACCTACCTCGCAGAAATGATTTTCTTTATTATTTAATCGTAATGGCTGATAATTATCTTTGTAGAACTGTGAATTTATGAAGAACTTTACAGACACTGCCCTCCATGTTTACTTTGCTGGTAACCTCAGGATTCATGGATGTGACACCTGCTGTAGCCGTTGGTATTTCACCTTCAATGGCGCCGAGTGCAGCTCTCCTGGGTCCATTGACGGTGCGTTCTACATGTGGCACGGCAAGAGCCACAGCCTTTACCGTCACCGCCATATTGAAGGTCACTGTAATAGCGGAGCTCCACGCGCCGAAGGCGCGTAGCGTAGCTCCATTGGTAACATGCGGGTACAAGGGAACAGACAGGGCAAATGGTATCCTATCGAACCGAGAAATTTTGGTGTCGCGTACGTACGTCCGTACGCACGGATTAGGCCTGGGAACGAGCTAGGCTCCGGTGGCAACCCGCGTCTTTTGGCGGGAAAAATCATTACTATCAAGGCCTTAGCAAAAAAGTTTTTTAAAAACGATTTCTACTCAGCTAAGCTTTATATAGTAGGAAGTTTTAAACGCGAGGGAAAAAAAAATAATTCTTAGCTCTTGTTGACAATGTTAGAATTACATGAAGGGGAGACTAACTTGAGGAAGTCCGCTGTGTGAAAAGTAAGGAAACAATCTCACAGCATGCCGATTTACCAAGCGTACGCATGAGTTCACTACTAAGCATGAAGACTCCTCGATTGAAAAGCACACGAAGAACTCAGTTTTAAAGACAGTTTATTACAGATACATTATTTCTGGATATATTCCTCGTTTCACCCGCGATGACAACCATAGTTAGTAGAGGAGTAAAGATTGTGGCCGATCGAAATGGAAAATCTTCCAAGCTTCTTGGTGAGTTTGAAGCAAAGACGGTCAAAGACAACATTCCTTTACGAAAACAAGGTGAGCTATTGATGTTCATTTTTTAACAGATTAGAAAAGTCTTTGGTACTTAGATTAACCAGCATTCAACCTAATACACTGTACATCATTTTTAAACGAAGCTGGGTTCTAGCTCTCAGTCGTGTACCGGTATGTCAAACAAGGACATAGACTTAATGAACTGAAATTCGTTTTGTATTCGTTTTGAGTTGTATTCAAAGCATACCTTACTTCTGGTTTTTCCTATCCGCGTTAATTTGTTTATTCTGTAGTTAACTCACCGAAGTAGGAAGAACACACCACTTTTAAACATTGGAAAGAGTACAGAACAAGTAGAGAACAAAATTTACATGAAAATTTGTAAGAATGTGGTCGAGTCAGATGCAATACAGTATGGGGCCCAGTTCTCGGCCACTATAGACGTAAACTAGTATTTCTTTTCTCAGAATAACCAAAGAAACTTGAAATTTCTCCCAGAGCTTTCTACATTATTCAGCTTTTTGGTGTAAAGCTATCGACCGGTTAATAATTAATTATCCCGAACAATAATAAAAATAAAATCTCCTTTTGTGGGCCCAGTTCTCGGCCACGCGGCCCAGTTTTCGGCCACCAAAAAGCTTATGCGTAATTTCCGTATAAAAAGGCTGGCTAAATTGCAGAATACCCCGCAAGTAAAGCTGTTCCGCGTAGCCACCGAAAATGGCTACGCGGACCGTCCGATCAAACGCTACTGGGAACGAAAGTAGTAAGAATAATTTTCTCACTCGTCAACGTGTTTTAAATCGCTTACTTAAAATTTTTGTCGGGTGTATTTTCGCGGTGAGGTCCACTTTAGTTTGCTTGCGGTTAGTTTCACTCCGGTTTGCTTGCGGTTAGTTCCACTCTGGTTTGCTTGCGGTTAGTTCCACTCTGGTTTGCTTGCGGTTAGCTCTTATTAATCGGGCGTGTCGGGCGTGGCCGATTTAAGGTTTACCCTTTGGTCGTCCTAGAGCGTAGTCTCCTGGCGCGGCCAAAAAGACGGGGATAGCTCGGGGTTGCTACAAAACCGCTACGGGTGACGCATACCGCAATGGTTTTCATTTTAGTTTTGACAGGAAATCGTTGCAGGCACACTTGGTCGACTTTTGGGTTAATGTGTAATCAGGTTGTGTTTTTTTGCTTCGGCGGAAGGACAGAGAAAAAAGCTTACGGTGCAAAGTACAGTATGGGGCCCAGTTCTCGGCCACTTTTGACGTAAACTTGTATTTCTTACCTCAGAAGAACCGCAGGAACTTGAAATTTCTCCCAGAGCTAGCTACATTATTCAGCTTTTTGGTGTAAAGCTATCGACCGGTCAAAAATTAATTTGCCCGAGCAATAATAAAAATAAAAGCTCCATTTGTGGGCCCAGTTCTCGGCCACCTTGGCCCAGTTCTCGGCCACTTTTGACGTAAACTTGTATTTCTTACCTCAGAAGAACCGCAGGAACTTGAAATTTCTCCCAGAGCTAGCTACATTATTCAGCTTTTTGGTGTAAAGCTATCGACCGGTCAAAAATTAATTTGCCCGAGCAATAATAAAAATAAAAGCTCCATTTGTGGGCCCAGTTCTCGGCCACCTTGGCCCAGTTCTCGGCCACTTTTGACGTAAACTTGTATTTCTTACCTCAGAAGAACCGCAGGAACTTGAAATTTCTCCCAGAGCTAGCTACATTATTCAGCTTTTTGGTGTAAAGCTATCGACTGGTCAAAAATTAATTTGCCCGAGCAATAATAAAAATAAAAGCTCCATTTGTGGGCCCAGTTCTCGGCCACCTTGGCCCAGTTTTCGGCCACTAAAAAGCTTGTGCGTAATTATCTGTAAAAAAATGCTCAATTAATTTTCACAGTCATAAAATCACTCTGTAAACCTATTTATACTATATCGATCCCAAATTATTTTTATGATGCTTTGTTTTACTTTAGAAAAGAAGGATTTTAACGCGCCTAGTTGCCTATGTGCAGGTTCTGGCAAAACCGCATTGTGTGACCCGTGCATTTAGATGATTTATTTTGCAGTGAAAAGGTCTTGAAAGATTTAGGTGTTGTAGAAATAATAGACAAGACAAGAGTCAGCTCAAAACTTAGAGATAAGATTGAACTTTATTTTTAAAACGTTTATTTCTTTCATTCTGGCAGCAGCAGATGAAATTATATTAAAAACCAAGCGCTAAGCTGTGATAGCGAGCAGGGTGGCCGAGAACTGGCAAATACGCAAACGTCGCAAGAAAAAATTTCGAAGTAAATTAAGACCAAAAAATACAACGGTTCAACGAAAAGTTAACTAAAGTAGAAAGCTGAATTATTCTACGTTTCACATGCCAAAAATTAGCTCGTATGGTGGGGGCTTTTGGATAAAATACGAATTTAACTACATCCATGAATTTGGAGCCGTAAACAAACAACTTTTTCGGGAATGCAAATTCACCTACCTTCGCGTAAACTCGACGTGTGAGCTTTCTATATCGAATTGAACGATCAAACTCAAGATACCTAAAGCACATGAATCAGTCTATCGTTTGAAGGAAATACCTTTTTCTTTTGATTCAACTGGAGTGTGAAAAAACGCGTTAAACACAAAGTGGCCGAGATCTGGACCCGGCCGAGAACTGGGCCCCATACTGTACTGATATTCACCATTGTGAAATTGCACTTACTTTGACAAGTTAAAGTTATTTTTGTAAATGAAAAAGGTAACGTCATTGATGTCACGCAGTGTTTTTTTTTAGCAAACTAGATGGTTTGCTGGTTTCTGACTATGAATGGGGGTGTGATCTTGCGGTATATTTTTTGAGCCTGATTCCGCCGTAAAACTTTTTTTTTATTTAGCAAGAACTGTGTCGATTTTCATTTCTGAACAATTGGTCGTCAAGTCGTTTGTCACAAAGAGTAGAATGTTTGTACAGCATGTTTTGGAATTATTTTAGATTTGGTTAGTAAGACGCTTCTGAAGACCTGAGCAAAACATTGGGAATGTACAATATTAATAGGAACTTGAATGGAATTTTTCACAAGTTGGATAAAGGTATCAACTGAAAAAAATGGAATTCAAAATGAGAACTTGGATTTTGTTGTAATTAAATTTTATCGCGGATTGGATGCATAATATCACGGCTTTGAAAGTCTTCAAATAATTAGAAAGGTTCCTTTCTTCCTTTTGATCTTATTGTTATTTTCATGTATTGATTATTCGAAAGTGGTTTTCGTTGATACGAAAAAAAAAACGGGTTTTCACTGAATTGCTTGAAGTATTTTTAGACGTGATAATATTGGCTTAATCAAATTACATTGTGCACGAAATATTTGTTATTCTTTTGTCTTGAAACTTTGAGGAAATTGAAATTTTTGTTTGACAGTAGTGTATGAACGGCATTTTATAGAACTGAATAAAAAATAAGAAACATTGATAAAGGTTATTTCAAAGATTTATTTTGCCTGATTTTGAAGGGTTTCAGGAGTTTTAAAGAGTGCTGGTAAACGGCTGTATGTTGTTTGTGATTACGGATCTTATTTAGTTTCGAACGCTCTAATTTTTGAAAGGTTAAAACAGGTTAAAACCGGGCGGTTTCATGAGTTTTTTGGGTAGAAAGGTACGGTGGTGGTCAAAAAAAATGTTTAGAAAGGAATGACTGTAGTAGCACGTAAGTCGGAGGTTTGCGTGAGTCACGGGGTATAGTATGCGTGAGCTGGATTTCCGGCGTCATAACGGCATGTTTTGTTTACTGAAAGATACACTCGACGTTTAGTTAGCTAAGTCGGCTTGGGAAACTATTTTAAAAATGAATGTTGTAATAGTTAATTAATAGTAATCTAGAATTAACCCACTCTCGATTGGAGTCTGTTCTGGATTCGCGCTACCTTTTCGCCGCGAAGGAATTTTGTAAAATTTCGCTAGTGGAAAGAGGTACTGTAAGAACAGTATCAATAACTCAAAAGGAGGAACTTCTTTGTAGCTCTGAATTAAGACGTATGATAAAATTTTAGAATAAGAAACTTTCGATATATGGTTTTCATATTGTTTTTGTCAATTTCCTTTTGTGGCAGATTTTTTGAGAATCAGCTTTTCTTTCGTGTGATGACAGACACAGGACAGAACGAGAGGTGGATGAGAAAGATGCCGGAGATGAATAGGCACCGAAAAACGACAAGAACCGTCAAGGACTTATCTTTAGAGGGCGGGGAGTTTTGGCATACTGTATTTCGAGGACTGGACTGGACTAGTAAAACGCGGACTAGTAAAACGCGGACTTGTAAAACGCGGACTAGTAAAACGCGGACTCAGGTAAAACGCGGACTTGTAAAAGGCGGACTAGTAAAACGCGGACTAGTAAAACGCGGACTTGTAAAACGAGGACTAGTAAAACGCGGACTTGTAAAACGCGGACTTGTAAAACGAGGGCTTGTTAAGCACGGACTTGTAGAACGCGGACTTGTAAAACAAGCGCTTGTAAATCGGATAAAACTAAACGGTTTAGCGAGCGAAACAATTTGTGTTTGAAGCTCTTGTGTGTTTCTTCGACGGCATTTTTCTAGCTTTTTTGAGCACTCTATGGTCTGTTTTAGCGTGGAGATGTTTTTGCAGTATAGCACATGTTCGTTCTGCAAACCCCTACTAAAACAACGGGATTGATGCTATGAGTTGTGTGCATATGTTTCTTTCTTTCCACTACTTGACGTCTGTTGAGTGCAGTCGTTTGTATTGCTCGCACGAGGTAGAACGGGGCCCGTCCAGAAATCAACAGTCAATCGTAAATAAAGGTGACGGGCCTACACGACTCCTACGTTCGTGACATTAGAATATTTGCCGTTAAATGTTTAAATTCGGTCTTTCGACCTTATTTGCTTCTGACTTCTTTCTGAGGGTACTGTTTTAATTTGGGGGCAGTATGTGGTAAATAAAGGTGACGGGCCTACACGACTTCTACGTTCGTTACATTAGAACATTTGCCGTTATATGTTCAAATTCGGTCTTTCGACCTTATTTGCTTCTGACTTCTTTCTGAGGTTACTGTTTTTTTGAGACATTATGTATTGAAGAGAGCCGTAAGATGATTGTGGCCAAGGAATTCGAAGTGTCTAGAGGCGTTTTACAAGTCCGCGTTTTACTAGTCCGCGTTTTACTAGTCCAGTCCAGTCTACAAGTTAAAGACACATCAAGACCACCCCACTGTGAATTGCCATAGCACAGACAAAATTATAGTCAATATCTTATGTGTTTTTAAGAGAATTACATAAGAACCAAGGCATGTCTTGTCTTGCCTTACATTGACATGCAATAATTTGGAAATGCTAAGCTCGTAACAGTTTAAGACAGAATCCATCAGAAATTTGAGTAACATTAATTTTAGTTACGCAAAAATTGAGCACCAGAATAATTTAAATCCTTGTGTTCTTTCATACCTTGTTAAAGGCTTGACATGTGATAACACCAACATAACACCAACAACAGTTCTTTATCAGTGGGGATTGAAGAAAAAAATGGAAACATCATCACACAGTTGACCCCCATGCAAAAACACTCCAGGATGTCACGGGACTGTTTGGTGTCCGTCTGCCAATTTCTAACTTCAAATTCCAATGTTAAATTCACATTCAATTTTCAATAGTTCTTAGTTGTCTAAATTTTACTAATTCTTTTAAAAAAACTATCACCTGCCAAACATCCCCCAAAATCACTCAAAAAATTACAAAATACCGCAATACATAGATACATGGGATGAGTGAAGTTTCCTTGGATTCCTTGAAACACCAACAAGATATTTCCGTTTAAGGTGGCTGATAATGGGTTTCAGTATTTCCCAGTCCTTATACTTTGGTTCAGGACTATAAGCCTTCATCAATTGCTATTACAGTAATGGTATGAAACAAATGTTCAATCATTCATCAACAAGTTGTGATCATTTTCTTGACAATAGTAGTTCCCCGGTAAACAGTTGTAGTACTGTCCCATCAAAGTGCAATGCCTGGAAAATACCGAAAAGCACACGACCTTCAGGTGAAACCGCACCTTACAGTATTACCAATACACTGCACTTTGCTAAGTCTTAAAACTTTACATTGTCTAGTCGTCTACTTCAATCGTTTATTTGTATTGTGTGAGATACATTTATAAATTGAAACCATCATGTCATTAAGTAATAATGCAATCTCGACAACGTTCTAGATATTATATTATGCACACTAATACAGCTCATGCAAGCCCTGTGACTTACACAAACACAGTCGGACTGAGTGCTACTTAAGTAACTGCTTCGTGGTTTCTGCTGTACTGAACCCTGCCTTTCAAGGCAAAGCGCCCGATTTTAAGCTTCTCAAGCTTCTCAATGTTCTTGTTTGTTTGTAAAGGAAGCACACTAAAACTAACTAAAGCCGTTTGTTCGAAGGTCGAAAGCTATTGCCGTTCAACCATTCATTTTATACGAAACAGGACGAGGTAAGATTTTGACAATTATCGATTCACTGTGTTATTAACTTTGTTGTTTCTCGTTGTTCGTCGCAATTTTGAAACACAAATAGTTTTATTTGCTTGATGGCATAGACAAACGTTTGTGAGTGATTTTCGAGTGTTATGAATAAATTTCGACTGCGTAGACGCGTAGACGCGTAGCCACTTTACTAGTAAACTTCGAGAGTTATGAATAAATTTTGACTGCGTAGACGCGTAGACGCGTAGCCACTTCCTAGCAAACTTCGAGAGCTATGAATAAATTTCGACTGCGTAGACGCGTAGACGCGTAGACGCGGAGCCACTTTCCTAGTAAACTTCGAGAGCTACGAATAAATTTCGACTGCGTAGACGCGTAGCCACTTTCCTAGTAAACTTCGAGAGCTATGAATAAATTTTCTCGGCGTTTACGCGTAGCCGAGTAGCTGGCTGCACAGTGTAGCTAGAAATGCGGGGTATTCTGCAATTGCTCCAAAAGGCTCAATTAATTTTCACAGTCATAAAATCACTCTGTAAACTTATTTATGTTGTATCGATCGCAAATTATTTTTATGAGGCTTTTTGCAGGTTCTTGCAAAACCGCAGAATTGTGTTGTGTGACCAATGCATTTAGATGGTTTACTTTGCAGTGGAAGGGTCTTGAAAGAGTTAGGTGTTGTAGAAATAATAAACAAGACAAGAGTTAGCTCAAAACGTAGAGATTTAATTGAACTTTATTTTTAAAACATTTCTTTTTTTTTATTCTGGCTGCAGTAGATGAAATTATATTAAAAACCAAGCGCTATCACGAAAAATTAAATAAACGCCGTGGCGTTTAATCGAATAAATATGGTACATAAAAGAATATAGCACAGATTCTAAAATGTTATGCGAAAGATCATGAAATTTTCTTAAGTTATAACAACCAAGCTGATCCTGAAGTTATAATGTAGGATAAGGGCTTGGAAAAAAATAAATTCCAGATTGCCCTGTGGTTAACAAGCAGCTCTCAAATTTTGCTTGCCTAGGACTGTGCATGATTATGTTTCTTAGTAAACTTGTGACTGTATAATTTACATGTAGACGACTTGCCTGGGCCTTTTAACCTAAATTACGCAAACAGGCACGAAAAATTAATTGCTTGACAGAAAAATCTACTTGCCCCAGATAATCAGAGGGTACTTTTTTAGCCCTGTGGCTATGAGCCTTGCTTTCTGGAAGGTTGCACATGACTCGTACAATTCTTTAAGCCTTTCAAAGTTTTCCAACTTAAAGCAGTGACTAAATCAAATATTTTTGCCAATTTTTTTTCTACAAGAGAAGTAGGATTAGTTTTTGATCGTGAAAAAAATAAGTTCAAAATGGGCCTGTCTGCGATGACTCGAGGATTATATAATTAAAAGTAAATAATACATACATGTATTATTTATTTACATGTACAACAAGTTTTTTGAGGTCAATTTCGGTGAGAAGTATTTATGGAGGGTGTAAGATGCAGTTTGAAGTTATCATTTATTTTGGTAAATCTGTTGTCTTTCTAAAACTTGCTGTTAGGATTTCCATACTTTTTGCCAGGATGCAAGTTAAGAATTTTACAGGTTTTTGATATGTATAAATTTTGTTTTCAGCGCAGGGAAAACAGTCAAGGGGTGCAGTTAGTGAAATTGGTGATGCAGGTAATCATTACATAAGTGTCAGCTTATACCTTTCTTTAGCTAGATATTAAAGAAGCTCCATGACACATTAGTGCATGAAACTTGTTTTTCAAGTGTAAAACTTTTGGGTGTGAAAAATGGTATGCGTTTTAACCCCTTGGTAAGTTTACATTGTATATTTCCCTAAAATCCTCGTTCAATTGAGGAATTTAATATACACAATTTATATGTAACAGCACATGTACATAAAATGTTTTTATTGTTCAAGTAAAATGTTTTCGTTGTTCATACAATGCACCCCTCCCCCACCGTGGAGGAGGGGTATGAGGGCAAAGAACCAACAAGATCTGCTACCTGACCCGACAAAATACCGGAATACTTGTAATGATTTTGTGGGAGAAGTGCAAATTGACCTGTTGTGTTTGAATTCCTTTTGTTAATACCTTAATTAAACCTTAATAGCTAATAAGCTCAAGCCCTAACTTAACATAAATTGTCTTGTTGTGGTACCAGGCAAATGAAGAAATAGAACTTAAACTCAGCTGAAATTTTACGTGAACACAAAGACTTAGTAAAATTTTAGAGCTGTTTAGGCCAGAAAAGCCAGCTGGGCTTGTTGATGAACCGGCTAAGTGTTTTCTTAGCTACATCCCTGATAAAAGTTTTAGGGAGAATATGTAAGCTTTCCTGGACTTAATCACAGTACTTTCAACAGCACCTGTCAGAGATAAATAATTATAAGAGTCTCAAAAGACACATCATTTTGTAGGGAACTCTTGAATTAAGCCGGTGTTTCACACCCCAAAACATTCATCAAAGCCTCGCCATGTGCCGGGTCTTTTTGATAGCACTATTAGTGTCTTCAGTAGGTAAAACAAGGTTTTGCTGACACATTCATTCTGAAAGGACTTTTTGGTTCTAAACATACATGTATCCCCCAACACATTCCCTGGCCCATGCAAAAATTGGAAAAATAACTCTCTTTTTTATGTATCTGTATAATGTTCTGAATAAATTCAATTAAAATTATAAATATTCATTTGATGTCAATGATCATCAACAAAATGGTATCTGTTATTTTCCCTTTTTCAGGGTTAACACGAGTAGCAGAATTTCCACAGAGAGTTGTAGACACAGAGAGAGAGAGAGATAAATGAACAATCAGAATATATTATTTCTTCATTGCATGTACAACTAATACTTATGTACTCTGTGTGAAATACAATTTATGTGGTCAGGTGTAATTTTAAAGTTAATGAAATAGAGCCAGATAAGGCTCATCCATGTACGTATTTCTTAAGGGATCTCTGACAACACAATATAAAAATCATCCGGCTACCCAAACATTTGTGGGAGGTTTGGTGACCTAATGGTTATTGTGCTGGACTCCGGATCGAGCGGTCCGGGTTCGAGACCTGGCCCGGGCACTACGTTGCGTTCTTAGGCAAGACACTTTACTCTCATAGTTCTTCTCTTCACCCAGGTGTATAAATGGGTACCGGCTTATTTACTGCTGGGGGAGGGGGGGGGGGTTAACCCTGCGATGGACTAGCATCCCATCCAGGGGGAGTAGAAATACTCCTAGCCGCTTAATAATGCTGCAGAAACCTGGTTACGCTCCAGCCTGATGAGCAACTTGGCTCAACAGCAGGCTTTACCTACCCAAACATTTAATTCCCAGTGCCCACACTGTGAAGAACAGTAATCATGATAATGAGATACACAGTTCATCAATCTCTAAATTAATCTCACATGTTGCAATACAATAATAACTGATAAAATATATGTTGTTCATAGGCAAATTTTTACTTCACCAAAACCGAACTCAGTCATTAAATAATAAAACATTAAACACAGCTGTTTTGTTTTGTGGGTGTGTCTCACAGATTAGTTATTTGTTGTTATTTATAGTATCGGGAAATAATACTGTCACTGTTCCAATAGGGCCCCCGTTTGAGGGGGGGGGGGTGGGACAAGCTACATGCAAAACTTTCCAGTTGTATGCTATGTACAGCTATAACATACCAGTTATGGTGGGTGTATGGATATTTTCTAGAGCAACGCTTTCTTTGTTCTAGTTTCTCTTTGAGAGTTTATATATCTTTGGGAGGTTATGCACAAACTGCTAGATGATCATCCTCTTTTGATTGATCAACTATTTTTACTTTTATTTGGTGCTGTTGTTCATGGTGAAAAACAACACATAATATATATAAAGAAAATAACACGAATAAAAAATCATTCTAAAAAAAATGTAAAGGGCATATAACCGGGGAGCTCCGCTTTTAGGCTTGCCTAAATCTATATATTAACATTCACAAGGGAAAGGTGCGAGTGGGATTCTGGGTTGGAAACTGCAATCAAGGTCACAAGAATGCTGACGCATATACAGGCTGGGCGACGATGTCCCGGGTCTTCATTGAAGAGGTGCCAAAAGCTCAGCAGTAAACACGTGACACGTGATTCACTGGACTTTATAGAAGAACTTTAGCATAGTAAGGATAGAAAACACTGCTGTGTTTTTTAGAAGCGTTCCCATCACAGATTTGAAACTTCTGTATCAAATAAGAAATAAAGTCCAGGAACATTGTTAAATGGCCGTCCGTGTTTCATTCACGTCTCCTGATAACTTATATGTGGATTTCTAACGTGGAGCACTGAAAGAGTATGCCCTGCAAATGCAACTGAAAAACTTGGAGATACTATGTAGTAAAACTATCGAAAAAAACTAATAGGTATTAGTAGAAACTCGGCTGTGTTCTATTGGAAATCCGCGAATCTGATTGGTTCTCCCACTGATTTCTATTCGCCGATAGAAAACAGTCGCGCGCTCGCGTAGCTCTTTAAGCGGTAAATTTTCTTGATTTTTGTCTTCAAAGTGCACAACATTGTAGGTTTTGGACTGAAATCCTTTAGAGCGATAATCCTTTAGAGCGATAAATCCTTCTATGAGCGATAGTCAACTCGGCTGCGCCTCGTTGACTATTTGCTCATAGAAAACTCGGGCTTGTAGTCTAATTGTTAAATATTGTTTACAGTTGAGGCAGAATTTAACGATCACATCCAGAAGCTTGTGTGACTTCCAATTGCAAGTCGTTCATACTTGAAACCAAAGTCAAATATCACGCATGTTTTTTATTTCATTTTATAGGCCACATGCTTAGATCAGTATAACTCATACCCAGCGTGACGGTTGCACATTCGTTCGTTCAAGATTGAAAGTGAAAAACACACATCATTTTAATTTCAATTCAAGAAAAATTCTGGCAGCTTTTTGCATCTACCCTTTTTAATTTTTACATGCCCGCTTACCCAGGGGGAGCTAGTCGGGGCGAAACAAAGGAAACCGGAAAGAAATCGACTAAGGTTTTTAATAAGGGAAGAAAGGGTGAGGGCTTGGTCCTCGGAACTTACCTTTCCCATTTAAACTTTGTTGAGTTTCTCCCTTCCCGGGAAAAAGGATATCTCTTGTTACTAGACAATTAGAAAGTAAATCATTTCCCGTGGTGTACCAATCGTTCTGTGACAAGGATCGTTTCACCCCAGTTAATATTTCCCAAAGAGGACTTTGCAGGATCAAATTGTAATTTTATAAGAACAAAATTAAATACCCATTTACTTACAGTTCGCTGACTCAATTGGTAAAAACACGTGTTTGTAACACTGTGACAGATCTGAGTGATAAAACGGAAGCAGAATAAGAATTATTTTCCCTCCTTGTGGAATTTGCAAAAACCTGTAGTACTTTCTAATTACTTTTTTTATCTGCATAGTGCATTTTACAGTCTAGCTGATCTCTTGTGTTTTCGATATGAATTAAAGCAAAACGAGTGCTGGTTTTGAATTGCATTTCCCGCATCACACAAGACTTCTATTTCCTGTTGCTGTAGTTTGCGCTGAGCTAGAATCTTTTGATAACTATACTACTGGAGTCAGGTGCCAAGACCCGAATCAAACTGAAATCGACAATTTAATGTATATTATTTTGAGGCAGTTGTCGTTAGCTTTCCTCAGTTCCGTGTATTAAATAAAACGCTTAGAACAAACGCGTCCATCTTCCTTTAGTTCGTATCAGTAACGGAGAACGTAAAAAAAAAAAAACGTTTTCCTCTTCCTTCAGTTCGTGCGTGTCAGCAACAAAGAATGTAAAAAGAGAACGTTCATCTTCCTTTAGTTCGTATCAGTAACAAAGGAAGTCGTTTCTTTCATCTGGCTTCTTCCTGTGGTCCTTTGGTCACATATTCAGCAACGTTTGATCACAATTGATGAACACATTATAACAGCCTCTTGTCATTGGACAGTCAAAAAGCATCTGTTTTACGAACCAATCATTTTGTGACCCTTGGCGCTTAAATCTGTAGCAATACGAACGCGTTAAGCAACGTAAATACAGCTTATGATATTCATTTTGCTTCAGTTTGCAACAGCAGCTGGTTGGAAAGAGAAGAGAACAAGCTGGACTAGTGTATGTGCACAAAGCTTGCTTATGGTGAAGCTTTCATTGCTTTGATCCATGTAATATTTAATTTATAGCTGCTTGTCCTTCATTATTCATTTCTATGTTGTTTCAATCCAGACAGAAATTTAGAGCACTCACGCTTTAGAGGTGAGCACTTAGACAAAACAACTGAAGAGAAACCGGTACGTACTTAGGTCCTCTAAAATAGTGAAGTGATCAACAATATATCTTGTTCCTATGTTTAACAATAAGTTAGGATCGCTGTGACATCTTTAGGTCCTTTAGAGGCGTTCAATTGTTTGTCGTAGACTCCGTTGTTTGCTTGTCATGGCGTTGCATAATACTTAGCCCGGGGAAGTTAATCGATAAAAATTGATATCGGAAAATCATTCGATAAATCGATATCTATCGATGAATTGATTTTTAAATGATACCGATTTTATCGGTCAATCGAAAAAAGTCGATACTCACACACCGACGAAGAGTTAAATTTATCGATTTTATCGGATTCATCGATAGCTTTAGAATCAATAAAAATCATCCTGTTTCCATTGAGGGAGCGCGTTTGATTGTAACTCTGAATGTAGATTTCAATGGCGGAAATGAAATGATCTGTTGACAAGCACTGTACAAAGACAAAGGAGACTGCATCATGATTTTATTACTGATTTTATTGTTCGATTGGGGATAACAAACGCAAACGTAAATTATTTTTCTTTTTCCGGCTTCTCATTCAAGGTTATCGCCTAAATTTTCTTTTTCCCCGGGCGCGGCAACAATAAAATGCAAGTAGTCTGCATTTTCACGGATAATATCAGATCGTGTCCGCCCAGTTTTTATGGATTTTTGAAGGATTAATCGACTTTTATCGATTGTTATCGATTATCGATATTATTGATTGACTACCCCGTACTACCCCGTACTTAGGCATTTTTTCTTATTTTTACGTTCAAAGTTTTTTAAATTCCACAAGAACTACGTTCACTAACGTTTGCTGTTGCTACTGCTACAGCATGATCAATTCAGAAAAGTGTAACGCAGCGTACCTTCCTAAATCAAAATTATAACAAAATTCTCGAACGCGATTGGTTATCAGCAGCCCGATTTAAGCACTTTCATTTTTTTCTTCAATTTGTACTTGCTTGGCACTCTATATTATTAAGATGATTCCTTAATTTTGTAGCGCGCATCCATTCTGTGCAGAATTTTACACGTACGGTAATTAACGCGCACATACACAAAATGGCTGTTTTTTGTTTTGGCTCGCATTATAGATAAATCGTCGTTTTCGATCTCGGAAATACGCACGGTGACCTATATCTTTATTGCGCAATTTCTAAGTTAAAAATTAATAAAAAGTTGAAGAAAAGAGTTTTAGCTAGAAGCTTCCACAGAAACGTTTCTACAGGGCGCTAATTTTGACTTTGAAAACAACGACCCGAGGATTTTTTTGAGTCGATGCCATTTGATATCGTGTGATTTTCCCATGCATCGTTTCATACGCTCGAGACTTTCTATCTATTAGGTGTATTTTTAAGTTTACTTCACTAAACTTTGCTTCCAGCTTCTGCAAAATGTAACGTGGACATGTAAAATAACACGCCTGATTAGATACCAGTACAGGCATAATAAATGGGGTAACATTGGACCCTTCTATTTCTTTTGCGAGCATATGACCTTTCTTTTTATGTACTTTTCGAAACAGCGCTTCGATATTCAAGTAAAGTTTTGTAAAAACGTTCGACAACTATAATTTCTTAGGAATCGCCTTAACAAAATAAGGTTTCCTTCCATATGTTGAAAAAAAAAAAGGAAAATGCGGAGCACTTGTTGAGGGTCTATTTTCAAAAGTGTTTAACGAACTCAATCATTTAAAATTCAAATATTCGCCGTCAAAAGATTGACTCAGTGACGTTTGAAAGTGATGCTGGTATGTTGAAGAGATTTTTAGTTACCGTCTGTAGCCAATAACAATTCAAGTTGTATGGTGAAGCTGTTAGGTTTGAAAAATTATGCATTAAGCTTTTTTGTCGGTTAGCCTGAAACTAATGAATTAAAAATAAGAAAATAGAACGGTAAATATTTTCACTGTTGATGTTCGTTTAAACTTATTTTTTTTTTTTTTTAATTTAATTCATTCACAAACACAATAACACTTAATACACGAAAAGAAACTACGTAAAATATTACTTACATTAACAACATACATGAAAGAAAAATTTAAATTAATAAATAAAAGGGCGACTCCTCTGCCTAAAAAGGTTTCCTTTTGCCTATTTTTACATCAGTTCATTATTATTATTTTTTAACAATTATTATACGCGATAGCTACTTCATATAGTTCAGTTTGATTAACAGCATTTACTAATAATTAATATTTAATCCTAAATTTTATTTATAGTTAGTAGTTGATAACTTATTTTGCTGAATAAAAAAAAATTGAATAATAAAAAGAACACAAAATTAAGCCAAAAATCACCATTTTGGGTGTAGGAAAGAAAAAAGGAAACGATTGCTTCTTGGTCAATAACGAATTGGGAGACAGGATTAAGAAGATTATTTTTTCTTCAAACACTTTACACAGTGGAACCCCGATATAACGATATGCCAAGGGAGCAGTAAAATAATATCGTTATATCGAAGAATCGTTATATCGAAACTCCCTATATAACGATATGGCCGTAAAATAACCGAAAATATCGTTATATCGGGGTAAACCTAACAAATACTGCATATTAGAGGAGGATAAACTTAAGAAAATAATTTTGATAAGAAGGCTTAGAACACAGTAACATTTTCGTATACAGCTATTTCAGTTAACGTTGTCCGGATCAAAGCTTAAAGACAAGACTGAAAGGCAGTATGGGTAGAAGGAGAGGGCAACTGCACGTGCTGAATATTAATAACATGGCGATTTGACAAACGCGAATTTACACGTTTTCTATTTCTTCAGACATGTGAAACAAGGTGGTTTTAGCCACACTGAATTTAAGAAGAATTTTCAAAACTCGGAGCCAAGTGACATTGAAAGTAAAGCAACAAAAAGTCTTCCTGAGAGGAAAAACAAACTCGTGAATTCTCCACGTGCAAAAAACAAACTTGTGCATCAAATGAAGCTTATATGCAAATTTGTAGTGAATACCCAGAACGCCATACGGTCTTGCCTTATAGCTTTAAGCTTTGACCCGACAACGTTTATTGAAATAGCTGTATCATCGTACAAAGCTGTTTTTAGAAACGTTAGAGATGACACGATTACCGTAATGTTATTGGCGATGCATTAAATTCGATGTTTTGCAAATAAAATGTGACTGTGCAGTGATAATATCGTTATATCGAGAGGATTTTACGTTCGGTCCGCTAAATTCTCATCGTTATATCGGGAATATCGTTAAATCGAATATCGTTATATAAGGGTTCAGTCCCATACATTTTACCGTAACTTTTGCGACGGACTGGTAAGAACAAGACTCTGGGTCAAAGTTATAAACACCAAAATGAAGGGCGAATTTCGATGTATTTTTATCATGTAGTCGCTTTGATTTCTCGGATGAAATTACACCAATATAGTTATTCCACAGGAAGCTACAATGACGGAAAAAACTGCCAAATACAAATCAGCAATGGAGGACCTTATCTCATTGGATGCATCCATGACAATAGAAAACGTTCTAGCGAATAGTATTTCGCGTTAGAATGAACAATTTAATACGCTGTTTCGAATTCACAGACTTGTCCTGACGAGATAGGTCATTAATTAAACGAACAACAATAGAGGAAATACATTCCTACTTTGGTTTTTGAAGTGAGCAGCGACAAGAATAATACTAAAGAATTTGGCAGTAGAAGCTTGCAGTTGCAATTGTGTCTTATTTTATCATGTTTGAGTTCTTCTCTCGCTATGATGCAGTTCAAGTTTTACCGTATGGGTTTTTTTACGCTCCTTTAGCCCCGAGGCGTGAGGTAAGTTATCAACATGTCAGTATTTAATTTTAGAGATGTCAACCGAGTTCCAAATGTGTTTCAAGTGCTAAATTATTTTGTATTACCGGAGAATTGAAAAAAACAAAAACCGATCGATAACAAAGGCAAATTAAATCTTGCGGGCCTTTTATGGGTGTATTGCGCCGAATTCCCAAAATCTTATTTTATTTATATAAAAAGGAAGGTTTTTGATGTTTTCAACAATTTATATTCATGTTTTATTCCGATTGAGTGCTTTCTGAATTTTGCATAATTACGCGGAGCCAGATTTATTGATGACTTTTCATGACGCTTATCTGTTAAAGAAAAACGTGATCCCGACGTAGATTTACCAAACTTAGTACAGCAGCCAAAATGACTTCTGTTGAACTAAATGAGAAAATTTATCCAAAGTAACGCCAGGGCTTGCTCAATTTTTTAGCAAAAATGTTTGATGCAAAGAAATCGAATCCACTATTGGAAACCAACCTTAAACTTAACTGCCGAGACTCTGGGATATTTAGAAGTTTTGATTCTCCAGAATATTGTATCTATTTTACTTTATTATAATCGGTCCGGCATCAAACAAGTTTTCAGACATAAACAATCGTATGATGCAGCAAGTGGTTACAGACGTAGCATAACACGTAAAATCATTATTCCTGTCAGAGTAGAATATCGCTGGATAGTCGGGACAAAAAACAGAACGACTAGTAGATTTAGCTTGAGGCTGACCTGTTCTTTGCTTCCAAAACTAATTTTTTGCAAAAATATTCTAATAAAGGACAAACGGCTGTCCTGTTTTGGAATTTACGTCATATAATAGCCTCAACCTCGAAGTGCGCAGTTATCTGAAGTTATATTTTTAAGTCAATGAATGCATATATCGCTTGCTTAGATCGATATGCTCTGAAATCATTTGATCAGTGGAATCATTCAAGCTTTAAATAAAGCATACGCCCCCCAAAAAACTTAAACTCAATCATCTCATTACAATACAAGCGCTAGCAAATGGAAGAGCTTGGCTCACAAAAAACAACAGGTCTGTCGATTTCTTAGTACAAAATAAATTGAAACTTTTTCGCCATTTTAATAAAATGTATTTCATCGCTTGGCGAGTTAATGAAATTGGCATTTAAAATGAAGATACAAAACTTATAAAGAACATAGCAAATCAAACCGACGGAAGATTACATTTGGCCACCAAACAGTCAAATCCTGATTCTGGCCTATATCATTGCTTGTTATAGTGTAACTCAGTGCGCATGCAATTGTCTCGGCAGACATTTAAATCAAACACAAGCTGAAGCCGTTTCCCTTGAGAAAAGTACTTTGCGGTTTGCGTAAATTTAACTGGATGCATACTCTAAGGATCAAGTTTATAACAAAAACTCCATAGTTATTTTGGATAGATTTTGATTGTTGGAATTTTAAGTTATCAATGATAGCATTTAGTTAAAATTTCTACAATGGGCAAACCTCTTTTATCATCTGAAATTTATTAACTTTTACCTTAATACTATATTTTTAATAATGGTTTTTTGAAAACAATGCGAGAAATTCTTCTAAGAAAAATATTTTGAGAGCGGTTTGAACTGAAGCTTGCAGACATTTTGGTTCTTTGTCGCGGAATAACAGTGATCTCACTGAGGAAATGAAACGTGGCAAACCAAACAAGAATGAAAGGCTTCATACTATTGGACAAATCTGCCACTAAACAAAACGGTGTTCTAGCGAATAGCAACACACGTTAGAATGATGTTGACGTTCCGTAAACTTGTTCTGACGAGAAGTTTATTAAACAAAAAAAAATCGAAAGACTGCCTAGCTGCGAAGAAATATTATTACTTCAGTTTTGAACAAAGACAAGAAAGTGAAGAAGTTGAAGTTTGCAGTTGTGTTATAGTAATTTTTGCTCGTTTAGTTGTTTCAATCTAACACTCGACTTTCTCTTCTATTCACCATTTAGCTCATTGTTATCTTTCAAACAACCAAGGAGCTGAGTTATTCAAAAGGTAGGTCTTCATGATTTATTTAGGAAAAATAATCGTTAAGTAATTGCTGCTGTAAGAAAAAAATAATGCACCTATTTTTAAAGAAAATGCAAAATCTGTAGACCGCAATAATTGAGACTAAGAAACACAAATCGAAGGATACATTTAGTTATTTTACGATTTTATCAACTAAGAACAAAACGAACTCTGAGCGTTGTACAAAAAAATTTATATAGGCCATTTCTGTCGTTTTACAAGCATTAATCGATTTTTCGCGAAGTTTGAAATCGAGGGAAATAATCAGTACCCTCCTGGAGTTGGTTTTCTTTATGGACTCTGGTTTTCCTTTTTTAGTCTCAGCCAACATAATTCCAAACAGAGCTTCTTGTTCATAAAAAGTTTATTTGAAGAAGAAAAAATCTATTCTCTGAATGAAAGAAACCGAACTGATGTTAATATTTTCTAAAAAAACTTTAAATTGACAATAAGGAGTAGTTTTCATCATATTGAATCGAGCCGTTTAGTTAAAAAGCAGTTTGCAAAAAAGGTATTTTTCTCGAGTTGGCTTTTGGCATTACAAATTTGCCTATCATATGTCCTTTTAAAATGTAGTTTGTGTTGCAATTTCTTGATTTTTGTATTAACATATTTCACAAAGTGTCAAACTGAGCTGATTGCGCTTTTAAGAGAATTCTCTTTGTGGAAAATACCTTAAAGTTACATCGGATGTTTTGTTGGTCTTGGTAAGAAAATTAATTTTTGGTCGTTTTGATCAAGGACGCGCGCTGCTCGTAATGTTCAGTTTTGTCTCCAACTGGTCATTTCGGAAATGACGAATTTTACCGCGTAACCTTTCGTAAAAAGGGGGGAATTGATCAGAACATAGGAGTTTTTTTATTGGCCAGTGAGTAAACTTTCTCACAAAAAGGACTGCTCGTTCTATCTGTAGCAAAATGAAAATTAAATTAAAATTTAATAGTTAACTAGAGAAAACAAATGAAGTTTGCAGACAGTTTGGTTTATTCACGCGGAATAACAGCGAAATAATTATGCAAAGCGAACTGAATGAGGAAATGAAACGTGGCTAGCTAACCAATCAAGAATATAAGGCTTGATCTTATTGGAAAAATCGACGAATAAACAAACTAATCTAGCAGATAGCAGCATACGTTAAAATTAAAATTATAATTTAATGTGTCTGTTGTTTTCACAAACTTGTTCTGACGAGAAGTTCATTAAACAAAGAAACCAAAAGTTTGGTTAACTTTGACTTGAAAAAAATATTTCCATTTCAGTTTTGAACTGATGTAAGTAAGCTTAGAAGCTTGTTGTTTTTGGCGATTCTTTGCTCGTTTTGCTAACGCTTGATTTCCTCTTCTGTTTTACCATTTAGCTTTTTGTTTCCTATCACGCAACCCAGTAATTTGAAAGGTAAGCGATTTTGACACGTCAACCGGTTAAATGTAATCGCGAATGTTTCGAAAAGGATATACTCATTCGTTGTTTTATTGAAAAAGACAATGCTTGTAGTGATTCTGTTTTTCGAATTTTTTGCTTGTATTGATATCAAGTCCTAACATTTTCTTTTTTTATTATTTTTTCCCTCTCAGACAAGACAGTAACTTGGAGGTAAGTGATTCTGAATGTTTCGAAAAAAATACACGTCAGTAGTTTTAACGAAGAAGGAAAATGTGAACAAGTAGCAAGTCACACGTCTGTCCATAACAATCTCGGTTGCACGGTCATTTTTTTAGTCACATCGCTTAGTATTTATAACGTTAGTTTCTGTTGAATAACTGGGAATTGCGTTTCAAATGCTTTCACCAACTATTGATAAAGCAAACACAAGGGAAGTTAGTTAAGTAGGGGAGATGTATTTTTTATTTTGAACATGCAGCGACAAAAAAGTTGCACAAGCTAAGCTGACGGTGAAAGCATGGAGTTATTTTTTTTCTTTCCTTCTTGTTTCTGATGTTAGAACAAACATTCAGCACTTCCTTTCAGTTAGCTTATGTTTCGCTCTCCCATGGCCAGTCGTTAAATAAAAAGAGTTTAATTTTTGGACCTTTTCGCTAGAATTGAAGAAAAGAATTGGCAGTTGTAAAGAGGATCATGTCTGCACTTTAAGTAAAACCATTACTTTGAAGGGAAAGGCAAAACTAAACATTTTTACGAACATAAAAGTGTTGTGCAATATCATAAGATATTCTCAATGAATCAAACCAATTATACAGTTGCAGCTAGTTGCAAAGTTCCTTATTTCGGTTTATCAGTATGTGCTCATGCCAGTTAAATTTCGGAATTTATAAAAAACGTGCATCACCTCGAGGAAGCGGAAAACGTCCAAATATTTTACACTTTACCGTAACAAACCGGCTTTCGAATTACACCGAAACAAAGCTGTTAAAAGTTGGCCTTAAATTTTTTAGGGTTGGGCTTGTCCCACAATATTAGTCAGATTTTTCCTTAAAATTTAGACTGTATTTTGCTATCAATTTGTTTTGTATTATTTATCAACCCAAGACACTGAGAAATCGCAGGAATTGCGTATTGAAGACTTTACGCAGGCTTCTCCGAGCTTTTTCCAAGTGACCCATTAGTATTTTTTACTTAATCAGCTTTTCGACCTGTCGTGAACTTCATCAAAGCAAAGCAGAACAAATTTATGACGCAAGATTCATTACAGGCAATTGAAAAATAACACGTGTAATCTTCACGACTACTTATTCTATTTTGGTTTTAGCAAGTAATGTTAATCAGTTCCCCAACATGCTTAAACGCGAATCTCGTAAAATATACAAAACACGTAAGGTTAAATTTCATTGGACAACTTAGACACTTTCCAGCCAATTAGATTGCTCGATTTATTTTAGCGTTTGCACGTGATCACTTAAAAAACGTGTTTTTATACATGAGACTCGCTCACTAAGGACATGGAAAGATTTGTCGTATTCATAGCAGTATCATTTTTCTTCAATAACCGCAAAAGCAAGGTAGGTTTTTTGAATTATTTTGCAACTTAGGTGCTTTGAATGTTGAAAACGCAACATAGTCGAAGACAATTTTCAGCGTAATCCCACTTTTTAGTGTGCCGCGTAAATGGCTCGATCGTTGATCGAACCGTTCTCTTTTCCACTAGGTTTTGCCAAGCTAGCAATTTTTTAAAAAAGCGCGGAATTGAAAAAGTATAAGAGAAACAACCGCCTGACTCAACGAATTTAACTAGAAAAGCTACAACAACATCGAGTGTAAATGAAGGAATCCAAAAAAATTCAAAGCTTATTTCCGGGGGTGGGGGGGGGGGGGGGGGACGGATTTTTGGTCTCGCTTAGGGTGTTCCGGGAAAAACGCCAATATTTTTAGCCATAATGGTCTCGTTTAGGGTTACACACGAAGAAATATACAAATATAAATTCTATTCTTAGTTTTTCGGTATCTTTCAGGGGTCAAGAAAAGCTTGAGCCACACCCAGATTGGTCTCTTTTAGGGGTTCTTTTCAAAATTTTCGACGAGCATCCCCGTCCGTTTCATATAGGAGTCCCCCCCTCCTGGAGCTAATTGCAACTGAAATATTGAATTCTGCTGATTGCACTGTTATTAAACCTCGCTTTTCTACTTCTACAGGTCACAATTAAGACGTCAATAATGAGAATCATGTTATGTTTACTGATTTTACCGCTGTTCACTTTCTGCTCTGCGACGAATAGCAACAGTAGCGGCAAACCAAGTGGCAACACAGTAAGTTCAGTATATTTAGCAGTTTCCCTATTTCTCTATGACTGAGCAAAACAAACCTAAACGAAATTCAAAAATTTAAAATTTGCGGTACGTTAATATGAAATAAATTGTACAAAATTCTCATATGACGCACTGATTCCCTGACTGATTTTCACACTATCGGATCGTAAATGTAACCTAAATTGACTGTTTACACATTTATGCCAAATTTCTTTTCACCATCACAAACGACATCAAGCAAAGTGCAAACAAATGGCTGACAGAAATAATAATTTTCCCAAAATTGCAGCTGATCTGAGAAACTTTAGAATGATATAAATGTTCACATTTATTCTTACTTCAGTATCTATTGTAGCCTTCGTCATTGTGTTACGGTGGACAACCAGGGACAAATGGTATTCCCGGTATGCATGGCATGCCGGGTTCCCCTGGGGCACCTGGCCGTGATGGACGTGAGGGAGCCAAAGGAGACCAGGGCAGTCCGGGAAATACTGGACCCCAGGGACCACCTGGAGCAGAAGGAAAGAAAGGAGCAAATGGAGAACCTGGTGTCCAGGTCCCCGCCGGCCAAAAAGGAGAGAGAGGGGAGAAAGGTGACAGTGGAACTTCAGTAACACCTCAGCTTTCCTCGCACATGAACTGGAAAGAATGCACATGGAAAACGACCGACGAGAAAGACTCAGGAGTGATCCAGGTAAGTGATTTATGTCACTTTATAGTTCAAAGATGCACTTGGATATATAGCATTGACCGTGTGACCACAGGCTATATTGTCATCCATTTACTGAAGTTGTTTTCTTCTCCCTTCCTTATCGGAAGTGATTATCTATAACCAATAAATAATGACTCATCAATATCTCCGTAGAACTGCGAATTTATAAAGAACTTCACAGACACTGCTCTCCATGTTTACTTTGCTGGTAACCTCAGGATTTATGGATGTGACGACTGTTGTAGCCGTTGGTATTTCACCTTCAATGGCGCCGAGTGCAACTCTCCTGGGTCTATTGATGGCGCTTTCTACATGAGAATCGGAAAAAACCACAACCTTCTCCGTCACCGCCATATTGAAGGTCACTGTAATAACATTCACAAGGGAAAGGTGCGTGTGGGATTCTGGGTTGGAAAGTGTACCACTGGCCACAAGAATGCTGACGCTTACACAGGCTGGGCTACAATGTCCCGGATCTTCATTGAAGAGGTGCCAAAGGCTCAGCAGTAAACACGTGACACGTGATCCACTGGACTTTGTAAAATAACTTTAGTATAGTAAGGATAGAAAAGCTGCACTGCTGTTTTTAGAAGCGTTCTTATCAACAGATTTGAAACTTCTGATCTGTATCAGCTTAAAAATAATAAAGTCCAGGAACATTACTAAATGGCTGTCTGTTTTTTCAATGCTTTCTTCAGTTTGTACCTACTACCTTGGCGCTCTTAAATGTTTTCTGCTTTTGTTTTTATTATTAAGATAATTTTTTTAAAAGTATTGCATTGCGCATCCTTGCTGCGCACATAGACAAAATGGCGGTTTTTTTCTACACGGCTTGCCTCGCGAAGGAGATAAATCGTCGTTTTTTCGTAAATAAGCAAGTTACCTATATTTTTATTGCATATTTTTTTGTGCACAAATTGCCCTCTTTAACTAAAAAAAAATAAAAAAATGTTCGGAAGGAAAAAAAGATCTGCCTAAAAGCGTTCACAAAAACATTACTCGAGGACACAAATTACGACTCCAGAGGACTCGAGAAACGTTTTGAGTCGATGTCGTTTGAAATTGTTTGATTTTTCCATACATGATGCATTACATTGTTCAATATGCTAGAGGCTTTTTAACTATCAAGTTATTTTTCAAGTATACTTTACTGAACATTGCTTCCCGCTACCGAAAAGGTAACGTGGACCAGTGAAATAACCCTTGTGATTAGTATCAGTAAAAGCCTAATTAGAGTAAGATTGGTCCATCCTGTTTCTTTTGCGAGCATAGGACCTTTTTTTATTGTATTCTTTAAAACACTCAGTGCTTATTAGGAACATTCATGAATAGTTAAAAAAAACTCGCTCGAAAACTTTTATTTAAGAGGAATCACTTAAGAAAATAAGTGTTGCATTGAATATTATGATAGCTTCTACATGTCCCCTTCCATAATTATGATGGATTGTTTTTCACAGCCACGCTTTAGTAAGCAGAAAAACAGACACTTGTTAACAGTCTATTTTCAAAAGTGTTTAACAAACTAGATCATTCAAAACTCAAATTGGGCTTGCTTTTTCGGTTAGACCGAAGACATTTTGTTTATCGATATCTCAATTATTAAAATGGATAAAACGGCAGGTGAAACCAATTAATAGAGAAGTAAGGAAAAATATGTAGTTTCAGCAAATAGATTTCAACAACTTTGGTAGCGTTTCGTATATAAAAGAAAAATTAAAAGCGCGCGGTTCGATGTATCTTTTTAAAATTATAAAACTTGAGAGAGTGGAATACATTCACTGTCGTTCTCTACAAAAACTCAAATATTCGCCACTGATGAAAATATTACTTGGCTTCACACTAGAAGCCAAGTTAGTTTTAAGTAAACACTTGACTCTAGTGCACTTGAAAATCTCAAGTCGCATTTTACAAAATCTGGCTTCACACTTGATGACAAAGTATATTACTTGAGGTACTAGCTGTCAATCATCTTCAGAACCGTGACAATGCTGCACGCCGCTTTCATTTGGCTTCCATTTCCCATTGGTCAAGTGCGTTCTCAAGTGTGGTGTAGATCATACTTGGCGGCGTACTTCGGCTTCTTTTAACTACGAAAGTTTCCATGGTCACCAAGTAAAGTTCAAGTAAGTAAGTTTAACCCCTTCACAATCAAAGTAGGTTCCAAGTGTACTTAAATTATACTTACGAGCTCTAATGTGAAGCCAAGTATTGACTCAGTGAGGCCACGAGAGGAAGTATACATGTACTTGACATTTTTCGCCTGTCACGCACGTGTAAAACTCTTCACGCGAGCCAAGATTCTTTCTGCAGACAGCCTTACTTGATACCCAAGCTTTTGTTTCTGTCCTGAAGCTTGATGATTTTCATTTGTGACCGTTCACAAGTACGCAGTCTCTACAATTAATATATTCTGCCCTGATTAGTTCCCCTTACACATCCATCGGGTAATACAATGACGGACGATGGTATCGGAATGGGTCTTTCTTTCTTTCTTTAAATGAACATTTTCTATTTATCTTATCGTTTCGATAAATTAAAATATAAAACTAAAAACTAAATATAAAACTTATGACAGCTCAGAGTCTGCAAAGAGTTTGTTTATATTGATTACATTAACATCGCAGTGTTCGCGATTACAAATACACAAACAAGCCGTTTAATTTGAATAATTGAAAGGTAAGAAAAGTGTTATATCAAACAAACTTAACATTGGTCATTGTTAACCAAATCTTATTTTTTTCAAATAACTTGACGTCTTCACGTTTAATGACACAAAACCAAAAATCACCTTCTTCATTGGATGAAGAGAAGTGCTATCGCAAACATTTTTGTCAAAAATGTCAATAATACACAGTTAACAACAATGCATTCGTGCTCAACGACGAACTGGTTGGAACAAGATTCTAAGTCAAAGTTCTAAAACCAAAATGGAAGAAAAAAATTTCCAAGCGCGAAGTTCGATGTATCCTTATCAAGACTTCAGAGAGTCTTTACAGGTACGATCATTGACTACCCTTTTGGTTCAAGTGATTTTCTGTTTCTTCTGTTGAACAATAAGTGCGTAGCTTGGCGAGCGCGGATGTTCAAATAATTTGTAAACAAATTTGCCATCATATAACAGTGATCTAAAATAGATCGGTGAACATTACGTTGCAAGGCAGTATAGTAAGCACGTAGTTTGGTCGCTAGATCGGTGAATATTGCGTTAGATGGCAGGACAGTGGAATCCCGATTTATCGAATCTCCATCAAGGCAAACGAATATCGGTTCGAGAAAGCAGGGTTATAACTGCAGTGTTTGTCTAAGTGAAGCCGGGGAGACCTCTTTTATTTCAGTCGAGTAATCGAGAGGTCCGAGAAATCGAGATTCCGCTGTAGTTACACCTCCCAGTACACATATCCCCTTATAGGATTTCGTTTTTCATGAATGAAGTTTTTTAGTGTCTAAACATTCGGCATATAAGTGTTCGTTTGTTGAATAAGGCTTAAAACATAGTCATGCACCTAGCAAGTCTGGTGAATAATCAGGCCCATCTGGACTGAACACACATTGACTTATTATCTTTTCTTTCTTAGAGTTCAGACGTCGACATTGTTGGTAACTATGGTTCAGGTTAGTTTACAGAGTTTCGCTAAGTTAAATTTTTCAGACCACAGAATGTTTTAATGTGTGTGCTGGAATGAGCACAGTAGGTCTATTATAGATGAAGGATAAATCGACGTTTTTTTACAGTATATATTAATTCGTGTACGTATTTCGTTTTACAACTTCGTATGTTTTAGTATGTCTTTGAATGAAGCAGTGCGAAACGACAAAACCTCCTTGCAATTGATCAATGCTGAAAATTGCAATTTCTACGTCACAATGAGGAAACAGTGAACGGCACTTGTTTATGCTGGTAGACGCCATACAACCTCAATGTCTAATCAATTGCTTTCTTTCTTTCGTTTTATATCATTACCTGTACCGCACAATGCCCGGAAGAAGAGACGAATTAACTAAGCTGAATTCTTACAATTTGTGGAGGCGCGAGATCTTCAAATCAATGTACGCAAGAAGATGACCTTTGTGATTTTGTAAACATGAAATTCTTTGCTTGCAAATCAAAGCCATTGATCAATCTTTGTGATTTCACGGTAACTTCTTGGACCGAGGATTCTATCCATTGATACATTTTTACACAGTCTACAGTTGCTTTGTCACATTAAATTTAGTAAAGGAAAAGAAACAACAAAAACGTTTCCGTGTCAAACAAACACAAACATTAGAACCGAAATATTCACGATAGAAGAAATATGAATGACAGTCACGAGTAAAAACGCTAGCGAGTTACTGCGGTTTGTTAGCTGGCGACATTTGTACGAATATCGCGACTGAGCAGAAACTTGCACCTCATTATAAGAAAAGCAAGAAGGGAAAAAATATTAGTTTCCATCTGCTTCCAAAGTTAGTTGATTTCCATATGAACAGTCAAATGAAATGTCTGTCTCAGTAAATAAAGCATTTTTCTAGTTGAGGTAGACCTGTTTTGAAATGTAAAGCTAGCTAATGTAATTATGCCGCAAGATCGAAACATTTTACGCTGTTTAGGGTTCACGTTTATAGACAATAAAGGGAACGCACTCTTAATCATATTTCTAGATTGAAATTTTGCAGTTAGAATACTGATGAATGAAATCGCCTGTAAACAAGAAATTAAATAATTATCTAGTAATGTTCCAAAGATTATTTACTTGGGCCTTAGGTTTTAGAAACTAGCCTTTTTTATAATCCAGGACACGATTATTTTTTTCTTTCGCAACAGAAAGTCATTGTTGAGGATGGCTTTGGTTTGTTTGAATATTGCATAGCAGCAGTAACTGACGTGACAAGAATAAAAGGCTTCATCCTATTGGACAAATCGACGACTAAACAAACTGTACAATGTAGATAGCGAATAATATTGCTTGTTAGAAAAAAAATAGATATTGCGTTGTGTACATATGTTTGTTGTTTTCACAAACCTGTTCTGACGAGAACCTCACTAAACAAACAGAGGAACAGTGTGCAGTTGAGATGTATTTTTTTAGCTTGAAGAAGTTACGATGTAAGTTTGCTGTTATTTTATCTTATTTTTGATTTGTTTTCTGGCCTTGATGTTAAATCCAACATTCATTCTTTTTGTTCCTCCGTTTAGCTTTATGTTTCCGCCTGACGACACAGACGCTGAGTTCATTCAAAGGTAAATGATTTAGTGTTAAAACTTAGATGCATGCAACTAAAGTACGATGGCAGTTTTAGAGACAGAGAATAAGGGTTTTAATTTTAATGCGCGCACCTTAAAATGACGTTGCTTGAAAAATTCAGAAAACAAGAAGTAATTAATTTGCAGACAGCCCTTTGCGTAAAATTGAACTGTTCCGTTAATCTTGACTAATTTAGCAGCTCAGATTTTTAATATTTCAATGATAAGAGGCAATTCACGTTCATGTTCATGTTAAAATATCTCTTTCCGGCTCTGCATTGCTAGGTTGTCTAGGTTTAATGTTTTTTTTTTTTTCTGTTAATGGAAGATATTTTCCGTCAAACAAGTTAGTCCGGCTCAAGTTAATTTCATCAAACACACGTACACTTCACTGACATTTTTTTGATGATCCACGATATAGATTTAATGGATCATTTACAGCTTTAACGAGTTTTTTTAGCGAGTGACTCTGATCAACCCCTATCTTTCAACTACAAGGTCTAACTTTAGAAGAGCGATTTTTTAGTGGAAAACAATAATCCTTATAACAAACTCAAAGGAAACACAATTCTTATGCAGTGAATTACTTTAGACCAAAATGTGTAGTAAATATAAAAAAGATGATTTAGACCAAAATGTTTTGATAAAACAGTGTGTACGCGTACATTTTAACCCAGATAAGGGACAAAGATATTGCACTTGTATAATCAAACACTCGTCTAGATTCATGTTTTACATCAAGAACTGCGCTTCGCTCAGATTTCGCTAACCTGATAACCACCTCATATAATACTTAATTATATATACAGTCGAAGCTCTCTTCACTCTTGTATGTATGTACTCTTGTATGTATGAAAACTCAACTGCATATCGTAAACATCACAGCTGTGAAACTACCTTGATCACCCTGGTCGAGGCATGGAAGAGGGCAAGGGACGAGAGTCTTGTCGTGAACATTCTTTCCACTGACATGTGGCATTTGACTCCCTACACCCACCATTGTTGTTGAGTAAGCTTAAAGCATACGGTTTCCAGGACGGACTTATACAACTCCTGAAAAGCTACCTTAGTGACAGATACAATCGTGTCAAAATGGGCAACCAAGTCAGTTCGTACAGGTTGGTGAATAGAGGCTGTCCCCAGGGCTCTGCCCTGGGGCCGTTACTATGAAACATTTTTCAGAACGACCTCCCCTTGTGCTTAGCAACCAGACCATCTATGTATGCTGACGATCATCAGATTTACCACAGTGGTCATGATCTAGGGGAGGTTACATCTAAGCTTAGTGAAAGTGCGGATCAGGAAACAAAGTGGTACGAGTCAAACTTGCTGGCCGGAAACCTAAAGAAATATCAGACGTTAAACATCGGCTGCAGCAAGACAACTGACTCAGGCACTAGTGCAGTGATCTATACTAACAATCAGAAAATTAAGACCGCAGATACTCTTAAGCTTTTAGGGGTAACTATTGACTCCAAACTGAAATTTTCGGAACACGTTAGCTCAGCCTGCATAAAGGCAAGTCAGAGAATCGGCGTACTAATGCGACTAAGGAACTTAATCCCCACTAAGGCCAAACTTCAGTTATACAAGTCAGCTGTACTACCATACCTTACTTATTGTCACCTAGTGTGGCACTTTTGTAGAGCTAGCGATGCACGCAAACTTGAACGACTACAGGGAAGGGGCTTGAGGGCCGTTTACAAGAACAAGCATGCTAGTTATACTGATCTACTGGAGAGAGCCAAGTTGCCAACGCTAGCGAACAGGCGTTTACAGGACATATGTATTCTCATGTATAAAGTTAAACATAGATTATGTCCAAATAGCATCTGTAACATTTTTAACGAGCATAATTCCACGTATAACCTGAGACAATCAGATTTTTCTACTCCTAGATACAACACTGTTACTTATGGAAAGCACTCTTTGCGTTATGTAGGACCCAAACTATGGGGAAAACTTTCTACGGCTGACAGATCAGCCAAGACTCTGCAGGCTTTCACAAACCGTATTCGCAAAAAAGATATAACTCCCTTAATGGACAGCGGCTGTAAGGGATGCATCCTATGCTGTACTTAGTGCCTCTCAAGTCAAAACATTATTATAAGATTTTAACATTTTTTACACCATAGATTATTATAACATTTTTATATGACTTATATATATTTTTATTGTATTTATATTTAGTATTAGTGTAGCTTTTAGTTTTTAGCAGTGTCCCCTAATTAGTATGGTTTTATTTTCCAGGCTATAAGGCTTTGACACTTAAATAAAGTTTCTTATCTTATCTTATATTAAGCTCTCTTAACGGACACTCTCGTAAGCGGACAGCTCTACTTACGGCCACCTTGTTAGAAACCCCGTTTTAACTCCCATACAAACTCTGTATTTTTACGTTCTCGTAAGCGGACATTCCCGTAACCGGCCGCGGACACTTTCAGAGATAACGACTTAGACTTTTTCTTTGTTTTTAAGCTCCCGTAAGCGGACACCCGAAAGAAAATCCTACTTACAACCTCTGTATCCTGTTTTTATCAATCAAATTCACGTCGCCGTTTGTGACAATGATTTTACAGTAATTACAGGACCACATTTTAGTGCTTGTTTTGTCGTCATCCACGTTCGTCCAGTTATTGTTAGCTGGGCAAGCTCCCGTAAGCGGCCATCTTCCCCTACACCTCTAGCGGCCGCTTACAAGAACCATTCTCGTAAGCGACCAGCTCCAATTACGGACACTTTTTTCGCGTCCCGAGGGTGTCCGCTTACGAGAGCTTCGACTGTATATAACCTGACACTCTTTCTTAAATTAATTCGGCAAAAATTAAATTCATTTTAGAATTCACAGCAGCCAAACAGAATATATTGAACTTTTTCTAACAAAGGCGCACGAGTTATTTTTTAAAGACTATATTAAACAGTTCGTGCGCATATGCTATTTATCTGATTTTATTTTATCGCAGAATTAAATTCTATCTTCTAGCTTGTAAAAAATAATACTGTGCAACTGCTCTCAAAACTAGAAACTTGTGACTCACACTCATTCCTGAAAAAAAAAAAAGACTGAGCAAATACAAGAATATAAGCTGTTATTCCATTGGACAAAAAGCAGAGGAAAGCAAACAGTTCTAGCCAATAGTATTGCTTGTTGGAATGAAAAAAAAAATAATATGCATGCTATTTCACAAACTTGTTCTTACGGGAACCTAAAATCAATAAACAAAGCAAAAAGGTTTGCTTGCCTAAGAAAAAAGTAGATCATTTCAGTTCTGAACAGAGACACGAAAGGATTGTAGAAGTTGAAGATGTAAGTTTTATTACTTTTTGGATTCTTGTCTTCGTTTTAATGTTAGATCTAACACTCGTTTTTATCTCCTTCCCCGTTTAGCGTGTTCATTTTTCCATTCAGACGATACAGACGCTGAGTTACTTCAAAGGTAAGTGATTCAATTTACTCTACGAATCTTGTTAGAACATTCATTTTCATTATAAAAATACTACTGCTTAGATTTCGACTAGACAAAGGAAAGAAAAAACTATATACCCAGATATAACCAGATTTTTAAGTTGTCAGTATTGTACTAAATTCTCTACTCATCCTATTGTGAATGGATTTTTAAAAGTTGGTTTTATTTAACAACTAAGGCTTTCAGATTTATAATTCAAAGTGGGTCTAAAATCCGTAAAAGCAGACGTTCTTAATGAGAAAACTTCGCTGCTACTGCTCCAGAAGTACAAATGTTAAATTAACAATCAATTTTTTTTTCCCGCGACTGAAAACCCTTTACTCCAGTGTTAAATCGAATGTTTGCTTTTAACAATAAAAAATAAGAAACAATATTTACAATCCGGTAATCTAGATAATTTATACAAGTTCTTATACCATAAATGCTGCTCCTAATTTTTTTTTACTCTGAGCAGGCTTTTAAGAAAATGGAAAATTTAGCATTTTCTTTATTGGTTACTTTGTAACTATATGACCAATTGGCCTTCTTGTCTTATCGATACGTTGTTTCATGAACTTGTTCAGTCAGAAGCTCGATGTAAGCGTTTCAGTTTTCAAACGAGCACTTGTTTCCCCGTAAGTTTTGCTTATGATCTGGATATGTTTCAAGAAAACAGAAATTTTGTCGTCCCGCTCAGAAAAAACTGACAAATAAAATGTGCAAATTCAAATAAAAAATAGGAACAGCATGTGACTCTCGCCCATTGGTGAAAACAAAAAGATTGTGCAAATGCAGAAATATAAGCTGTTATTCCATTGGACAAAAAAAAAAGAGGAGAGCAAACAGTTCTAGCCAATAGCATTACTTTTTAGAATGAAAAAACAATTAATATGTATGCTGTTTAACAAACTTGTTCTGACTGGAACCTATAGCTAAAATCAATAAACAAAGCAAAAAGGTTTGCTTGCCTAAGAAAAAGTAGTTCATTTCAGTTCTGAACAGCAACACGAAAGGACTGTACAAGTTGAAGATGTATCTGTTATTATTTTTTAGATTCTTTTCTTCGTTTTAATGTAATATCTAACACTCGTTTTTATCTCTTTTCCCGTTAAGCGTGTTAATTTTTCCATTCAGACGATACAGGCGCTGAGTTACTTCAAAGGTAAGTGATTCAATTTACGAGTCTCGGTAGAATATTCATTTTCATTATGAAACACTACCGCTTAGATTTCGACTAGACAAAGCAAAGAAAATACTGATAAAACCAGATTTTTAAGTCGTCAGTATTGCACTAAATTCTCTACTCATCATATTGTGAATGGTTTTTCAAAAGTCGGCGGTTTTATCTAAGAGCTTAGGCTTTTGGTAACATAATTCAAAATGGGTCTAAAACCCCGAGAACGCAGTTTTCAAAGGTTCTAAATAGAAAAAAAACCGCTACTGCTGTTCAAGAACTACAAGCCAGTTTTTCACAATTGAGTCTTTTTGTGCCCGATTGAAAACATTTACTTCAGTGTTAAAATCGAATGTTTCTTTTTAACATTAAAAAGAAATAAAAAATAATAATAATAAGTTACGTTATTCACAATCTGGTTGTCTGGATAATTTATACACTTTCTTATACCGTCAATGCTGTTCCATTTTTTTTAACTCTGAGCAGGCTTTTAAGAAAAAAATTGGAAATTTTAGCTTTTTCTTTATTGGTTTCTTTCTAACTGGCTAATTGGCCTTCTTTTCATGCGATACGTTGTTTCATAAACTTGTTCAGTCAGAAGCTCGATGTAAGCATTTCAGTTTTCAAACGAGCACTCGTTTCCTCATATACTCTTCTTATGATTTTGATTTGTTTCAACAAAACTAACCTGAGTTTGTTAATGTTCAAAGCCTAAGTATTAGTTAAATGTGATCAAGTTCGGTGTATATCAGGCCAGGTTTCGAAGAAAATGAAACCAAAACCGAAACCATCACAGCACCTTAAAACTAAGAAAGAAAAATAAAACTTTAAACTAATAAAAGCCCATTTTATCGGCATCTGCTTATTGCGCGGAACAATATTTTCCACGTTCAGTTTAATTAAACCTTTATTTGGGCAATGTTTAGGCATTGGTCTATATTTTAAACTATTTTTGGTCCCTGTAACAAAAAGTATATAAATGTTAATTTTTCGTCTGTGTGCAGTTTGCAAATGATCTATCTTGCCTGGCGACACGAAGGCAGTTCTTAAATCCGTTTTAACACGAAACTCGTCAAAACAAAACAATGTAAATTAACATGTCAGACTCCCAAGATGACGTCACAGCCAATTAAAATTATGTCATCTTGTAGAGTAAGCTAAGGGCTTTCTTCTCAGAGCAAAATAATTTCGCTACGCCTTAATATAACGAAAACTCCGGGGAGGGGTTCCATCCACCCCCCCCCCCTCCCCCCCCCTTGTACGATGATGGGGGTATGAGTTTGCTTGTACGTCCGAGGGTTAAAAACCAGAAATGAAACATGAAACTTCAAACTAATAAAAGCCCATTTTATCGGCATCTGCTTATTAAGCGGAGCAAGATTTTCACCTTCCGATTAATTATCTTTAAGTCCCTGTAACAACAAAAGTATTAACTTTTCGTCTATGCGCAGTTTGCAAAATGAATCATCTATTTTGGCTGGTGACACGTAGGCAGTTCTAAAATTCGTTTTAACACGAAACTCATCAAACTGACAAAACAATGTAATTTAACATGTCAGACTTATAGTCATTGGTCAGTTTATAAAAAATCTAATAAAATGTTTTGATACATTGCCGGAGTATCATTGCCATTTAGATGCTTACTGGTGCAGTTAAGTTAAGGTAGGAAGGCATTTTATCGACTTGTAATCTTCCACACTGTAAAGGTAGGAGTTTTTCCTTGCTCTAGTAAGTTAACAAACGATTCAAGGAAACATGATTTTCTTCTTGCCTAATTTTCTTTTTCTGGTAAGTTTTACAATAAGGTTTTATCTCGCAAAGCCCGTAGACATTGTCAGGCGTACCATTCGATACTCAATTCGTGTGAGCCTTTACGTCATCGATTACTTTCTAACTGTAGTCCAACCAGTAGGCCTTCTTGTCTTGTTTCGACTTGTTGATACCCTGTTTCCTAAACTAGAGTCTCAGTTTTACTTCGTTATTGTTAATTTATTACCAGCCAGTATTCAGGACTGAAGCTTTATGTCTTGGGTTAAAAATAATATTTCAGCGCTACTTTTCGGGCGCTGCCTCATCTCATAAATTGTGTTATGTAGTCCAAAAAAATAGTGAAACATTGCAATACAAACAGCGAAACAATCCAATAACAAACAAATCTAATTCCACAGACTAAACGATACCGATGGGAAAATCTCGTATGAAGGATTCGCCGATCATGTGGTGTGTACTGTTTTCGGTGCTGATCACTTTGGGTCCAACGACGGCCAACAATGTCAGCAGCAAACCAAATGACAACAAAGTAAGCTTGTTGTGTTTCAATAAATAGTAGCCTGCACCTCTTTTAATGGACTTGATTCAGGTTTTTGGTGACACATCACAAAGGTCATTTAAGGTGATATAAATTTTCCATGCTGTATGTTATATCTTGTTTACCCGTATGCTTATTATCCTATGTAATAACTTTCAAGTGGGATGATTCTTTCTTTTTTTGTTTATTTCATTTCTCGACACAGGTCACATTGTGTTACGGTGGACAACCAGGGACAAATGGTATTCCCGGTATGCATGGCATGCCGGGTTCCCCTGGGGCACCTGGCCGTGATGGGCGTGAGGGGGCAAAAGGAGACAAGGGCAGTCCGGGAAAGACTGGACCCCAGGGACCACCTGGTCCAGATGGAAAGAGAGGAGCAAAGGGAGAAACTGGTGTCCAGGGCCCCGTCGGCCAAAAAGGGGAGAAAGGTAGCAGTGGATCTTCAGGAACACCTCAGCTTTCCTCGCACATGAACTGGAAAGAATGCACGTGGAAAAAGGGCGACGACAAAGACTCAGGTGTGATCCAGGCAAGTGATTTATGTCACTTTATAGTTCAACTATGACGTGGGTATATAGCATTAACTGAATAACCACACGGCGGCACGACATTAGTTATATAGCGTCCTTAACGTGTGATGATAACAAAATTTTACATTGACACGATTCCCCCATCTTGTCTACTAACTGAAGGACATTATTACAACAGTGGGAAACTCCTCCTACCATGCCACTTGTCTCAATGTTTTAAAAAAGGGAATTCGAAGGGAAGTTTTTTTAATGAAGAGGGCGGGCTACCTGAACTTGCAGTTTATGCAAATTGGTTACAATAACGCTGTATGCGTCTGCTGCACTATCTAAGTTTGTTTGTCTCTTAGAAGCAACTCATTTATTTACTTCAAATTATATTATATTGGCATTACCAATTATTATTACACTGTATTACTGATTATTATTATATTGGCATTACTTATTACTTTCTTTTACTTTGCGGTATTTTCATCTATCAGCTGAACTTGTTTCCTGCTCTCCATCTCGCTAGAAATGATTTTCTTTATTAATTAATCGCAATGGCTGATAATTATCTCCGTAGAACTGTGAGTTTATGAAGAACTTCACAGACACTGCCCTCCATGTTTACTTTGCTGGTACCCTCAGGGTTGGCTTTTGTGACGGTTGCTGTAGCCGTTGGTATTTCACCTTCAATGGCGCCGAGTGCAGCTCTCCTGGACCTATTGATGGCGCGTTCTACATGAGAACCGGCAAGAACCACGACCTTCACCGTCACCGCCATATTGAAGGTCACTGCAATAACATTCACAAGGGAAAAGTGCGAGTGGGATTCTGGGTTGGAAACTGCAACACTGGCCACAAGAATGCTGACGCGTACACAGGCTGGGCTACAATGTCCCGGATCTTCATCGAGGAGGTGCCAAAAGCTCAGCAGTAAACACGTGACACCTATTCCCTGGACTTTGTAGAAGAACTTTAATATAGTAAGGATAGAAAACTACGTTGCTGTTTTTGGAAGCGTTCTTATCAACAGATTTGAAACTTCTGATCTGTATCAGCTTAAAAATAATAAAAAGTCCGGGAACATTACTAAATGGCTGTCTGTTTTTTCAATGCTTTCTTCAGTTTGTACCTGCTACCTTGGCGCTCTTTAATTTTTTCTGCTTTTGTTTTTATTATTAACCCCTTGCCTACCAGAGCCAAACACACTAAGCAACCGGCGGCCATATTGAATTTTTAATGAGATTCTACATTTGGCTAAGTAATGGCATCTTTTCAGTTAAAATATTAAAGAACACCTAGATAAAACATTTAAAATGAATTCCTCTGGCTTTTCCTCATTCTCTTATTGTACGGTTGACTCTAACAGCTCCCTGGCGAATTCCTTGACCACGTGCGATCGATCGAGGCTTCTTCTTCGCCACCTTCTTCTTCTTTTTGTTCAGACTCTTCAGAATCACTTGGCTTAAATTCGCTGTGACTTAAATCGCTTATATCAGAGTCGCAATCGACAAAACTTTCAGCAATAGCTTCATCCGTGTCCATTCTGCCTTCACGCACGCAAGCCGCCATGTTGTACATTGTCCGAGGGAAAAGCAATTTTATTGGGTCAGCGGTGTTTCACAAGTAGTGCCAGACCTTTCTCAACAACCGGGGATGAAATATTCAAGGCATCGTGAACAACCAGGCTTTCAGCGATGTCCTTTGGTTGAGGACGTATATATACGTCCTCGGTCGTTGCGTGACAATAGAGATGACGTATATATACGTCCTTGGTAGGCAAGGGGTTAAGGTGATTTCTAAGTATTGCATTGTACATCCTTGCTGCGCATCATAGACAAAATCGCGGCTTTTTCTTCACGGCTTGCCTCGCGAAGGAGATAAATCGTCTTTTTTTCGTAAACAAGCAAGTTACCTATATTTTTATTGCATAATTTTTGTGCACAAATTACCCTCTTTAAGTAAAAAAATAAAAATAAAAAATGTTCGGAAGGAAAAAAAAAGATCTGCCTAAAAGCGTTAACAAAAACATTACTTGAGGACACGAATTACGACTTTTTAAAAAGAGGACTCCAGAAACGTTTTGAGTCGATGTCGTTTGAAATTGTTTGATTTTGCCATAAATTATACATTACATTGTTCCATATGCTAGAGGCTTTTTAACTATCAAGTTATTTTTCAAGTATACTTTACTGAACATTGCTTCCCGCTACCGAAAAGGTAACGTGGACCAGTGAAATAACCCGTGTGATTAGTACCAGCAAAGGCTTAATTAGAGTAACATTGGTCCATCCTGTTTCTTTTGCGAGCGTATGACCTATCTTTTTTATTGTATTCTTTAAAACACTCAGTGCTTATTAGGAACATTCAGGAATAGTTAAAAAAAAAAAAACTCGCTCGAAAACTTTTATTTAAGAGGAATCACTTAAGAAAATAAGTGTTGCATTGAATATTACGATAGCTACTACATGTCCCTTTCCATAATTATGATGGATTGTTTTTCACAGCCACGCTTTAGTAAGCAGAAAAACAGACACTTGTTAAGAGTCTATTTTCAAAAGTGTTTAACAAACTAGATCATTCAAAACTCAAATTGGGCTTGCTTTTTCGGTTAGACCGAAGACATTTTGTTTATCGATGTCTCAATTATTAAAATGGATAAAACGGCAGGTGAAACCAATTAATAGAGAAGTAAGGAAAAATATGTAGTTTCAGCAAATAGATTTCAACAACTTTGGTAGCGTTTCGTATATAAAAGAAAAATTAAAAGCGCGCGGTTCGATGTATCTTTTTAAAATTATAAAACTTGAGAGAGTGGAATACATTCACTGTCGTTCTCTACAAAAACTCAAATATTCGCCACTGATGAAAATATTACTTGGCTTCACACTAGAAGCCAAGTTAGTTTCAAGTAAACACTTGACTCTAGTGCACTTGAAAATCTCAAGTCACATTTTACAAAATCTGGCTTCACACTTGATGACAAAGTATATTACTTGAGGTACTAGCTGTCAATCATCTTCAGAACCGTGACAATACTGCACGCCGCTTTCATTTGGCTTCCATTTCCCATTGGTCAAGTGCGATCTCAAGTGTGGTGTAGATCACACATGGCGGCGTACTTCGGCTTCTTTAAACTACGAAAGTTTCCATGGTCACCAAGTAAAGTTCAAGTAAGTACGTTTAACCCCTTCACAATCAAAGTAAGTTCCAAGTGTACTTAAATTATACTTACGAGCTCTAATGTGAAGCCAAGTATTGACTCAGTGAGGCCACGAGAGGAAGTATACATGTACTTGACATTTTTCGCCTGTCACGCACGTGTAAAACTCTTCACGCGAGCCAAGATTCTTTCTGCAGACAGCCTTACTTGATACCCAAGCTTTTGTTTCTGTCCTGAAGCTTGATGATTTTCATTTGTGACCGTTCACAAGTACGCAGTCTCTACAATTAATATATTCTGCCCTGATTAGTTCCCCTTACACATCCATCGGGTAATACAATGACGGACGATGGTATCGAAATGGGTCTTTCTTTCTTTCTCTAAATGAACATTTTCTATTTATCTTATCGTTTCGATAAATTAAAATATAAAACTAAAAACTAAATATAAAACTTATGACAGCTCAGAGTCTGCAAAGAGTTTGTTTATATTGAATACATTAACATCGCAGTGTTCGCGATTACAAATGCACAAACAAGCCGTTTAATTTGAATAATTGAAAGGTAAGAAAAGTGTTATAGCAAACAAACTTAACATTGGTCATTGTTAACCAAATCTTATTTTTTTCAAATAACTTGACGTCTTCACGTTTAATGACACAAAACCAAAAATCACCTTCTTCATTGGATGAAGAGAAGTGCTATCGCAAACATTTTTGTCAAAAATGTCAATAATACACAGTTAACAACAATGCATTCGTGCTCAACGACGAACTGGTAGGAACAAGATTCTAAGTCAAAGTTATAAAACCAAAATGGAAGAAAAAAATTTCCAAGCGCGAAGTTCGATGTATCCTTATCAAGACTTCAGAGAGTCTTTACAGGTACGATCATTGACTACCCTTTTGGTTCAAGTGATTTTCTGTTTCTTCTGTTGAACAATAAGTGCGTAGCTTGGCGAGCGCGGATGTTCAAATAATTTGTAAACAAATTTGCCATCATATAACAGTGATCTAAAATAGATCGGTGAACATTACGTTGCAAGGCAGTATAGTAAGCACGTAGTTTGGTCGCTAGATCGGTGAATATTGCGTTAGATGGCAGGACAGTGGAATCCCGATTTATCGAATCTCCATCAAGGCAAACGAATATCGGTTCGAGAAAGCAGGGTTATAACTGCAGTATTTGGCTAAGTGAAGCCAGGGAGACCTCTTTTATTTCAGTCGAGTAATCGAGAGGTCCGAGAAATCGAGATTCCATTGTAGTTACACCTCCCAGTTCATATATCCCCTTATTGGATTTCGTTTTTGATGAATTAAGTTTTTTAGTGTCTACACATTCGGCATATAAGTGTTCGTTAGTTGAATGAGGCCTAAAACATAGTCATGCACCTAGCAAGTCTGGTAAATAATCAGGCCCATCTGGACTGAACACACATTGACTTATTATTTTTTTCTTTCCTAGAGTTCAGACGTCGACATTGTTGGTAACTATGGTTCAGGTAAGTTTGCTAAGGTTAATTTTTTCAGACCACAGAATGTTTTAATGTGTGTGCTGGAATGAGCACAGTAGCTCTATTATGAATGGAGGATAAATCGACGTTTTTTAATAACAGTATTAATTCGTGTACGTATTTCGTTTTACAACTTCGTGTGCTTCAGTGCGTCTTTGAATGAAGCTAGCGAAACGACAAAACCTCCTTGATCAGTGCGGAAAATTACAATTTTACGTAGTAACAATGGACAAAAAGTAAACGGCACTTGTTGATGCTGGTAGACGCCAGACAGCCTTAATATACGATCTATTGGCTTCTTAAGACAACCTTATGTTTTAAAACATTACCTGGGCCGCACAATTTCCGGAAGAAGAGACGAATGTGCTGAATTCTTACAATTTTTGGAGACGCGAGGTATTCAAATCAGTTAACGCAAGGTGCTGTCCTTTGTGATTTTGTTAACATTTAATTATTTGCTTGAAAATCACAACAATCTCATCTTCGCGATTCAAACTTTGTAATAACTGAGGTCGACCTCGACAAATGCTGTCACTTCGTCGAACGAGGATCCTATCCATTGACAGATTTTTACACTGTCTGCGATTGCTTTGTCAGATTAAATTTAGTAAAGAAAAAGAAACAACAAAAACGTTTCCGTGTCAAACAAACACAAACATTAGAACCGAAATATTCACGATAGAATAAATATGAATGACAGTCACGAGTAAAAACGCTAGCGAGTTACTGCGGTTTGTTAGATGGCGACATTTGTACGAATATCGCAATTGAGCAGAAACTTGTACCTCATTAAAGGAAAAACTAGAAAGAAAAAGTATTAGTTTCTTTCTACTTCCAAAGTAAGTTGATTTTCATATGAACAGTCAAAAGAAGTGTCTGTCTAATTAAATAAAGCTTTTGTTATAGTTAAGGTATACCTGTTTTCAAATGTAAAGCTAATAGATTTTAATAGATTATGCCGCAAGATCGAGAAACATTTTACGCTGTTTACTCTAAATCAAATTTCGGGATTGGAATTTTGCATTTAGAATAATGATGGATGAAATCGCATGTAAACAAGAAATTGAATAATTACCTCGCAATGCTCTAGGCTTAGGTTTTAGAAACTTATTTTGATTTTTTAATAATCCAGGACTGGAATATATATTTTTTTATTTCGCAACAGAAAGTCATTGTTTAGGACGGCTTTAGTTTGCTTGAATATTGCATAGCAGCAGTAACTGACGTGGCAAGAATGAAAGGCTTCATCCTATTGGACAAATCGACGACTAAACAAACTTTTCAATGTAGATAACGAATAACATTGCTTGTTAGAAAAAAATATTACGTTGTGTACATGTGTTTGTTGTTTTCACAAACTTGTTCTGACGAGAACCTCAATAAACAAACAGAGGAGGTCAGAGACATTGTGCAGTAGAGATTCATTTGTTAGCTTGAAGAAATTACGATGTAAGCTTTCGCTTCTTTTATCTTATTTTTGATTTCTTTTTGGTTTTGATGTTAAATCCCACATTCACTCTTTTTGTTCTACCGTTTAGCTATCAGCTGTTTCCCGTCTGACGACACAGCCGCTGAGTTCATTCAAAGGTAAATGATTTAGTGTTAAAATTGAGATGCATGCAACTAAAGTACGTCGGCAGTTTTAGAGACTGAGAGAAAAAAGGCTCTTAATGAGCGCACCTTATAATGAAGTTGAGGGAAAAAAATCAGAAAACCAAAATAAATTATATGTAGACAGCCCTTTACGTAAATATTAATCTTGACTAATTTAGCAGCTCAAATTTTTATAATATTTCAATGATAAGAGGCAATTCACGTTCATGTTCATGTGACAATCTCTTTCCGGCTCTGCATTGCTAGGTTTAATGTTTTATTTTTTTTCTGTTAATGGAAGATATTTTCCGTCAAACAATTTAGTCTGGCTCAAGTTGATTTCATCAAATACACGTACACTTCAATGACATTTTTTCGATCATCCACGACACAGATTTAATAGATCATGTCCAGCTTTATCGAGTTCGTTTAGCGAGTGACTCTGATCGACCCCTATCTTTTAACTACAAGGTCTAACTTTAGAAGAGCGATTTTTTAGTGGAAAAAAATAATCCTTATAACAAACTCAAAGGAAACACAATTCTTATGCAGTGAATTACTTTAGACCAAAATGTGTAGTAAATATAAAAAAGATGATTAAGACCAAAATGTTTTGATAAAACAGTGTGTACGTGTACATTTTAACCCAGATAAGGGACAAATATATTGCACTTGTATAATCAAACACTCGTCTAGATTCATGTTTTACATCAAGAACTGCGCTTCGCTCAGATTTTGCTAACTTGATAACCACCTCATATAATACTTAATCATATATATAACCTGACACTCTTTCTTAATTCAGGAAAAATTTAATTCATTTTAGAATTAATTCACAGCAGCCAAACAGAAGATAATGACCTTTTTCGAACAAAGGCGCACGAGTTATTTTTTAGAGACTATATTAAACAGTTCGTGCGCATGCTATTTCTCTGATTTTATTTTATTGCAGAATTTTATCGTCCAGCTTGTAAAAAAAATAATACTGTGCAACTGCTCTCAAAACTAGAAACTTGTGACTCACAGTCATTCGTGATTTAAAAGACTGAGCAAATACAAGAATATAAGCTGTTATTCCATTGGACAAAAAGTAGAGGAAAGCAAACAGTTCTAGCCAATAGTATTACTTGTTGGAATTAAAAAAAACACCAACAATTAATATGTATACTGTTTCACAAACTTGTTCTTACGGGAACCTAAAAAACAAGGCAAAAAAGTTTGCTTGCCTAAGAAAAAAAAAGTTGGTTATTTCAGTTCTGAGCAGCGACACGAAAGGATTGTAGAAGTTGAAGATGTAAGTTTTATCATTTTTTTAGATTCTTTTCTTCGTTTTAATGTTGGAGTAACACTCGTTTTATCTCCTTCTCCGTTTAGCGTGTTCATTTTTCTATTCAGACGATACAGGCGCTGAGTTACTTCAAAGGTAAGTGATTCAATTTACTTTACGAGTCTCGGTAGAATATTATTCATTTTTATTTTGAAACACTACTGCTTAGATTTTGATAAGGTAAATCAAAGAAAAAACTGATATAGTCAATATTTTAAGTTGTCTGTATTGTACTAAATTCTCCCCTTATCATAATTATTGTTAATGTTTTTTCAAGAGTCGGTTTTATTCAACAACTAAAAATATCGGTAAAATATTTCAAAATAGGTCTAAAATCCCGCAAACGCAGTTTTCAAAGGTTCTAAAATAATGGGAAAACTTCGCTTCTACTGCTCCAGAAGTACAAATGTTTAACAATCGAGACTTTTTTCGCCCGACTGAAAAAACCTTGCTTTAGTGTTAATCGAATGTTTCTTTTTAACATTTCAAAAAATAAGAAACATTATTTAAAATCCGGTAACTGGATAATTTTTACAAGTTCTTATACCATAAATGCTGCACCTAATTTTTTTTAACTCTGAGCAGGCTTTTGAGAAATGCAAAATTTTAGCTCTTTCTTTATTGATTTCTTTCTAACTGTATGACCAATTAGCCTTCTTGTCTTACCAATACGCTGTTTCATAAACTTGTTCAGTCAGAAAGTCAGAAGCTCCATGTTAGCGTTTTAGTTTTCAAACGAGCACTCGTTTCCTCGTATACTCTGCTAATGATTTTTATTTGTTTCAACAAAACGGGGATTTTATCGTCCCGCTCAGAAAAAAAAAATAAAGTGTGTAATTCAAATAAAAAAATAGAAACGGTATTTGACTCACCATTGGTGAAGAAAAAGATTGTGCAATTGCGGAAATATAAGTTGTTATTCCGTTGGACAAAACCAAAGGGAAGCAAACAGTTCTAGCCAATAGTATTGCTTGTTAAAATAAAAATAAAAACAATTAATATGCATGCTGTTTTGCAAACTTGTTCTAACGGGAACCTAAAATCAATAAACAAAGCAAAAAAAATCTGCTTGCCCTTGGAAAAAGGAGTTCGTTCCAGTTTTGGAAAGGGACACGAAAGGATTGTAGAAGTTGAAGATGTAAGTTTTATTATTTTTTGGATTCTTTTCTTCGTTTAAATGTTAGATCTAACACTCGTTTTTATCTCCATCCCCGTTTAGCGTGTTCATTTTTCCATTCAGACGATACAGGCGCTGAGCTTATTCAAAGGTAATACCATTAATTTACTTTACGAGGTTCGGTAGGACATTCGTTTTCATTTTGAAACACTATTGCTTAGAATTATATGATTCAAAATGGGTCTTAAATCCCGCGAACGTAGTTTTCAAAGGTTCTAAATGAGAAATCTTTGCTACCGGCCATTGTTCCAGAAGTACAAATGTTTAAAAATTGAGTCTGTTTTCCCCGACTGAAAACATTTACTTCAGTGTTAAATCGAAAGTTTCATTTTAACATTTAAGAGAAAAAAGAAACTTTATTTACAATCCGGTTGTCTGGATAATTTATACACCTTCTTAAACCGTCAATGCTGCTCAAATTCTTAACTCTGAACAGACTTTTAAGAAAAGAGAAAGCGGAAATTTTAAGCCTTTTCTTCATTGGTTACTTTCTAACTGTGCGCGCGGAAAAATAGGCATTCTTGTATTTTTGATAGACTGTTTCATGAACTCGTTCAATCAGTTGCCCATAGCATTGAGCAGAGCAGACTGTACTAGCTGACGTTGCAAGCGTTTCAGTTTTAACACGAGCACTACGGAATCCTTCTTTTCATATACTCTGTTTATGCTTTTGATTTGCTTCAACAAATCAAGCCTACCAGTGAGGTTAATTTAATGAGGCTAAGTATAAGTTAAATGTGTCCAACTAGACGGTGTCTTTTAGGCCAGGTTTGTAAGAAAATGAAACAAAAAAACAACACAGCACCTTAAAAAACCAGGAATGAAACTTCAAACTAATAAAAGCCCATTTTATCGGCATCTGCTTATTAAGCGGAACAATATTTTCACCTTCCGTTTAATTATCTTTATTTGCACAATTTACAGGCATTGGTCCCTGTAACACCAAAATTATTGACTTTTCGTTGACTTTTCGTTGATCTATTTTGGCTGGCGACACGTAAGCAGTTCTAAAATTCGTTTTAACACGAAACTTGTCAAAACAAAACAAAGTAAATGAACATGTCCGAATCCTAGCCATTGGTCAGTTTAGAAATAATCGGACCAATGAAAGTGCTTGACGTATTTCAACACGTTACAGTTAGTAAACGCGTTTTAACGCGAAACTTCAACATGTTCAAAATAAAATAAAAAAGTTAAAATGTTCTGACATAGCGCCGGAGTATCATTTTCATTCAGATGCTTCCTGGTGCAGTTACGTTAAGGAAGGTAGGCACGACTAATATCTTAAACTGTAAAGGTACGAATTTTGCCTTGCTCTAGTAAGTTAACAAACGATTTAAGGAACAGTTGAGTTGGTGCAGTTAAGTTAAGGAAGGAAGGCACTTTACCGACTAAAAATCTTTCACACTGTAAAGGTAGGAATTTTGCCTTGCTCTAGTAAGTGAACAAACGATTTAAGGAAACATGATTTTCGTTTTCCTTGATTTTCCTTTCTGGTAAGTTTTACAAGTAGGTTTAATCTTGCAAAGTCCATAGACATTGTCAGGCGCAGTATTTGATACTCGATCCATTCGTGTGAGCCTTTTCTTCATTGGTTACTTTCTATCTGTATGACCAATAGACCTTCTTGTCTTGTTGATACGCTGTTTCATAAATTTTAGTTATTTGAACGAGAAACTCGTTACAGCGACAAGAGAAGACTGTACTAGCTGATGTTGTAAGCGTTTCAGTTTTAAAACAAGTACCCGTTTCCTCGTTTACTTTGCCTATGATTTTGTTTTGTTTCAACCACCCAAGCCAACGTCTGTTAATGTTTTAAGGCTAAGTATGAGAAAAATGTGTTTAACTACGTCAATGGTCTATAGTGATATAAAATTATTTTTGGTAGTTCCAACGTCTTTGTAACCCCGAAAATGACATTTTGACTCGTCCTCTTTGGGAATTTTGCAAATGATGTTTTTTGGTTGGCAACACGTAGTTAGTTCTAAAATTTGTTTTAACATGAATTGTGATAACAAAACAAAGTAAAATACTGTATACATTTCAGGCTCCTTGCCATTGGTTAATTCAGAAATAATCTGACCAATAAAAGTGCTTGGCGTATTCAGTTTCAACACTCTCCACGAAGTCAGTTACTAAAAGTGTATTAACGGGAAACTTCATCATGATCAAAATAATTATATAAGATAAAATGCTCTGATTTGCCGGAGTATCATTTTCATTCAGATGCTTACTGGAAGGTAGGCACTTTATCCGCAAATCTTTCAAACTGTAGTAAGGGTAGGAATTTTGCCTTGTTCTAGTAAGTTAACAAAATATTTAAGGAAACAGAGTTTCTTCCTTGCCTAATTTCCCTTTTTCAGCTGGTAAGTTTTACAAAACGATTTTATTTTTAAAGGTCAATAGACATTGACAATAGACAACAGTCATGCCGGTCAATAAGCAAGGTCTCTAGAATGATATTGACAGACGTGTTTGCGTATTGCAGAATGATGTATTTTGGATTGGTACACGTAGTCAGTTCTTAAACCCGTTTTGACATGAAAATTGTCAAAACAAAACAAAGTAAATTAACATGTCAAACTCCTAGCCATTTGTTAGTTTAGTAACGATTTGCCCAATAAAATTCCTTGACATATTTCAACACTTTACACGTAATGAGGTAGTAAACATGTAATAACGTGAAACTTCAACATGTTCAAAATAAATTAGGATAAAATGTTCTGACATAGTGCCGGATACTTCACTCCCTGAACTCTCTCTTCCGCGCGTCCTTTATAGAGGCTGAACCCAGGCGCGCGAAGAGAAAGTCCAGGATAACTTGCATGCGCATGCGTCAGTTTTTCCCCCAAAATTAGGGGAAAAACCATATTTGGCAGCACTTTTGAAAACGCGCGCGCACAGATGACGAGTTCAACTACGCGACCGTGTGCTAAAGCTGGATCACCGGAATAACTTTAAAAAAGCCTAGGTTTTCAGTCAGTGTCTACTAAAAGCTAACGGCCAAAACAGAAATCGCTATCCGTCAACTATTCCTAGTTTTGTAGCTTTTTATTGAATTGGTTTTGGACTTAATTGAGCACAAATTTTTTCTTGCATTTATTCGCGCGCTTGATCGCGTAGTTGAATTCATCATTTGAGCGAGCATTTTTAACCAAGCGCGCGCGTCCCAAGCAAGTGACGCCACACTCCTCGCTTCTGATTGGTTCTTTCTGAGCATGCGCATGCAAGTTATCCTGGACTCTCTCTTTGCGCGCCTGGGTTCAACCCCTATAAAGGGCGCGCGGGACTGGACTAAGTGCCGTAGTATTATTTTTATTCAGATGCTTAATGGTGCAGTTAAATAAAGGAAAGTAGGCACTTTATCGACTAATCTCTTAAACTGTAAAGGTACGAATTTTGCCTTGCTCTAGTAAGTTAACAAACGATTTAAGGAACATGATTTTATTCTTGCCTAACCTTTATTTTCTGATAAGTTTCACATGTAGGTTTAATCTTGCAAGGTCCATAGACATTGGCAGACGCAGTATTCGATACTCCATACGTTACCAAGTAATCAGAGAGAAATGCAGTTTAAAAACTGGCGTTATTATTCTCCCTCATTAAAATTTAATATTTACCGTTAACAAAAGAGGGGAGATGACAAATTAAATTTAAAAATCGTTGTAAAGTTACAGTTTTACTTCGTTATTGTTGATTTATTAGCCGCCAGTATTCAGGACTGGAGCTTCGTGGCCTGGGTTAAACATGACATTTCAGCGCTACTTTTCAGGCGATGGGCCTCATCTCATCAATTTTAATTGTTATGCAGTTCAGAAAAGTAGAGAAACATTGCAATACAAACAGCGAAACAATCCAATAACAAGAGAATTCTATTTCCACAGACTAAACGATACCAATGGGAAAATCTCGCATGGAGTGCTCGCTGATCATGTGCTGTGTACTGTTTTTTGTGCTGATCACTTTGGGTTCAGCGACGGCCAACAATGCCAGCAGCAAACCAAGTGACAACAAAGTAAGCCCGTGTCTTGGTTATGAACGGTAGTTCTCTGTTATATTCTTGGTTTTCACGTGACGTCATCAAAATTTTAAAACCCAGAATCGCAAGACCCCTGAGTTTTTATCCTCCACTGGCTATTAGACGTCCTTAATTAAAATCTTGTTGACGGTTTTAAGCTCTATAGCACTCGCTGTCTTTAAGATAGAGCATTTTGAATTTCGGAGTTTCACGCCACACGAGATCAAAGATGGCCGCCAGGAGGGTGTCACGTTTTCTTAAAAAAATGCCTAATCCAGCGATTTTTAACAATCTAAACAGTTGAGGTTTTGCGAAAAGTGTTTATGTGAATGTTTACTTGTTCGTGATGGTGATCTGACTGATTTTGGTAGCAGAATATAATTCCAGATGTTTTTATTGATTTCCGGCCGCCATATTGGAGTCCAAGCAGTTGGGCTCCAACATGGCGTTTCCATATTGTACTCTCTAAATTTGTGTGAAACATTTTGACTGGTAACTCGAGTACAGAATAACGTACAGACCTGAGACTTGGACAAGTAGTTTCTATAGTAGCTTTCTACAACCTGTAATATTCTTTATTTTTTGGACTCAATAGTTTTGGATTTATCTTTTCGCGGCGTGACAGTGAAAACCACCTATTGTTTGCTGGGAATAGCCTCTTACCGATAGTGCTCGTAAAAAAAGCATTAAATACTTAAAGCAGTGCTTGTTTTTGCCAAAAAGTGCTAAAATAATGCTACTTTTAAAAACAAAAAGTGCTCGTGGGTTACATACAAGACTCTGTTTTTGGCCATCGTAACTTGATTAAAAATATGAAACAAACAATCACTTTTTTACGATTTTTTTAAACATAGAGTATAACATTTTTCAGATTTTCAGTAACATTTTTCATTTTTTGCCTTGCTTGGCTGTCTTCCATTGTTCCTCGATGATAACGTGGATGTCGCCATCTTGGAACGTGTGTGATGGACTGGGCTTCTAGAAGGCAGCCGCTGACCTATCAAACATATTCCCTAGGCCTCTTCGGCTCTTTTGACTAAACTGAGGGCAAAATGCATCTGGGAGGCTTTGAACGCCATAAATAAAGTCATATTGTGCTTTTTAACACAAAGTTATACAAATAATCAGTCGAAAATCCAAAATAATGCTAGCAGTGCTTTTTGGGATAAAATGAAAAAAAAAAATGCTCGCGAAGCCAAAAATATGCCAAAAAGTGCTAGCACTATCGGTAAGAGCCTAGCTTGGAAACGAAAGAAAAAAATACGTAAAATCCATAAATATACACCGCAACTATCTCCCAATAATCATCGAAGACATGATTCGATTCATTGACGACAAAGCGGCGTCCAGGTGTGCATTCGTAACTGTTGCTGCCATTTCATGTTTCCTCGTCAGTTTTGTCTTCTTTTGAATTTTTTGTTTAATATTACAAAAATCGTCAAGGCGATATTAATTTTCATTGTTAAATTCTATTCTTTGTGGTTGTTCTCAACTCTTTTTCTTCTTATTCTAACTATTTTATATGATAGCTTTATAGTATTAAGAATCTTTCTTATTTCAGTATTTCATTTCTCAACACAGTGCTCGTTATGTCACGGTGGACAACCAGGGACAAATGGTATTCCCGGTATGCATGGCATGCCGGGTTCCCCTGGGGCACCTGGCCGTGATGGATGTCAGGGGGCCAAAGGAGACCAGGGCAGTCCGGGAAAGACTGGACCTCAGGGACCACCTGGTGTCCAGGGCCACGCGGGCCAAAGAGGAGACAGAGGGGAGAAAGGTGACAGTGGAACTCCAGGAACACCTCAGCTTTCCTCGCACATGAACTGGAAAGAATGCACATGGAAAAGGATTGACGACAAAGACTCAGGTGTGATACAGGTTAGTTGAGCAACTCTCTTTGCAATTCAACGCTATAAAGCATCAGACTAACATGGTAGCCAGGCGACGGCGCTTTGAATAATGTCCTGAGCTTTGATAGTGATAGAAGTTTCCGTTGTAACATTAACAAGTTTTTCCTGATTTTATCTACTCAGTGCATGGAGCACATAATGACTTCAAGATTTCCTTAGCCACTTTCTCAAAAATGGCAGTTTCTATCTGGAGTGGGAAGCATTCCATAAACAATCTCGAGTCCTTTCCTAATTGGCAAGATTCTCAGTCCACTTGCCTCTGTCCAAGTTACATAGCCTTGTCAGCTGAAGTTGATTAAAAAAAATTGGATTCATCTCCATACTTAAAATACGTAGATCGCGCGGCTATGACAACGGAAGTGTGACGGATCGATTGACCAAGTATTATTTAGTTTTCTTCCGACCGGATTTACTTACTTAAAGACGTTATGAGCTCAATTGCTCAGAAGTCACGAACGATTAAACAAATATCAGATAAATATATTTTTTAAAGTGTTTGTTTTGTTCCGTTTTGAGCCTTGTGGCCTTGTGGAATAAAATCTATTCCAATACAATTTGAGTTAATGGTTATCTATAGATTGGTGAATTATTTCTTCGGTATAATAAAATACTTACAGGATTCGTCCAAGCCCAATGTGGAAAGATATTGAAGTTTCGTGTATCTTAATTTCTTTAATTGTTTGAACATTTAATCCTTTCACTGGTCTTGTTTCCATTTCTCTTCCTCGTCTACAGCTAGAATAATTAATCTAGCTGACTGATACTTATCTCCCTAGAATTGTGAATTTACGAAGAACTTCACAGACACTGCCCTCCATGTATATTACGCTGGAAACCTTAGGATTTACAACTGTGACTACTGCTGTAGTCGTTGGTATTTCACCTTCAATGGCACCGAGTGCAGCTCTCCTGGACCTATTGAGGCTCAGTACTACATGAGAACCGGCAAGGACCGCAACCTACACCGTCACCGCCATATTGAAGGTCACTGTGATAACATTCACAAGGGAAAGGTGCGAGTAGGATTCTGGGTTGGAAAGTGTCCTACCATCACCAGAACTGCTGATGCACAAACAGGCTGGGGTACATTGTCCCGGATCTTTATTGAAGAGGTGCCAAAAGCTCAGCAGTAAACACGTGACATGTGATCCACTGGACTTTCTAGAAGAACTTTAGTATAGTGAGGTTAGAAAACAGCACTGCCGTTTTTAGAAGCGTTCTTATCAACAGATTTTAAACTTCTGTATCAGCTAAGAAATAAAGTCCAGGAAGATTTTTAAATGGTTGTCTTGTCCCAGTCACAAGTTTTCCGATAATTCGTCCATGAAGGTGTCTAACGTCGATTACACAAAGAGTATGCCTCACTGTCACAACTGAAATACATTTAATACACACCAGTTAAAGCATCTACTAAAAAAAAGAGATATTATATTTTTTTCGGGTGACGCAGAATGTAATCGTTTTTATTTAAACCGAGAACATTTCCGTGGGCCAGCTTTTTTGTCGGTTCCCTCTTCCATTTGTACATGTGTTTTTCTTTTTAGAATTAATAAAAGAAAAGTATTGAATGGCGGGATAGCTACTCTCCCCCCCCCTCCCCCCCCCCCCCCCACCTCATATGCTGAAACAGAAAAACAAGGACAGTGTCTTTTTTCAAAAACAGTGAAACATTTGGTATAGCGTCGAACTAGCGTGCGCGTGGTCTTGGGTTCGAGCCCCAGACCGGACAAACACTCAGGGTTTTTGAATTAACTAAAGAAAATGTGCTGCTTTGAAATTTACATCTGCAAATGATAATATATTCCAGTCCTCTCGGATAAGGAAAATAAACACTAAGCCCCGTCTCTTGCATCGGCAATGTTATGGTCAACGGGAGACGTTATGAAACCCGCGTACATGGTAGACACACGAGATATTCGAACTTCAACTTACTTTGCCCTTCTTTTAAGAGACAAACTGAAGGAGGAAGAACTTTTGCAGTTCAAACATGCTAAGCATGGAACAGCCTGCAACTTGAGCTAAGAAAAAAACCTTCACATAACAGTTTTCAAAATAGTTTTTGCAGTTGAATTTTAAGAGAACAACATTTTATTGACCATTTTTTAATTTAAGATCTTATTTCGAATACAGATTTTTTTAAATTAGTTTTTAATAAGTAGTTTTTTAATTGATAATTCGTTTCTTATATGTTATTGCATATCGTAGGTTTTTTATTGTGTATCTTAGATTTTTTTTAATACTTGTAAATAGGAGGGGCACGAGTTTGTTAGCTTTATAGCTATTAAGTGTTATCCTCTACCCCCGACTCCCGTTGGGGAACTCGGAAAATCGTTTTCCTAATATTTGACTTGCGACCACTTCTCCACTTATTTTCACTTTAATCCAAGTCACCACTTATCATGTATTCACATTTATCATTTGGACATATTTGAGCCTGCAGTTGGCAGGACATGTGTCACATAAGAACCCAGTATATGACCTCGCTCACCATGAGTCCCCCATAGCTCAGTGGTTAGAACGTCCAACCGGTATTCTGGAAGGTCATGGTTTCGACTCCCGTTGGGGAACTCGAGAAATCTTTTTTCCGAGTATTTGACTTGCGACCACTTTCCCACTTATTTTCACTTTAATCCAAGCATAGTTAATAGAGGGAAGTGGTTAGGAAGCCCGGCAAAGTTCTTTGTTGTATGTTTTTGTTCGCTATTTTGGGGGTTGACCCTGCACAAAACCTGAGAAAATACAATAGGTGGTTACGTGTGTTCATGCAACTAACCATTTGAATCATAGCGATTACGTAATTCATGCATAGTGTATGAGCGCAAAACAAAAGATGTGCAGGGTCGTGGACCTTCCAACATAAATCTTGGCCTCTATGTTTGCTCCTTTGATGTTTGCCGGGCTTCCTAACCATTTTCCTATATTAACTATGACCCAAGTCACCACTTATTATGTATAAATAAAGACGTTACTTACTACTTACTTACTAGAAGACTTCACAATCTGAAGGAATAAATAACATTGCTCTTTAACTACAAAACCTAAACATCGACTCATGCAGACTCGTCAGAACGCTTTTTCCTCAAAGGCTGAAATCCATTGGCTTATGATAAGAGGGGCTTATATATTATCAGAATATCTCACCCCAGAGGCTGAGCAAGCTCTGGGGTGGCGGTTATCGCCACAATTTTACATACAAAATTTTACATCAATCAGTATTTTTATCTTCCTTTCTATGTTAAAATCAAAGCCCCTTTTATATTGTTCCCTCTCTATATTATTGGTCTTTGTTCAAATCTACGGGATGTCATGGTACTCTCTACAGTTCGTAATTTACTGCCTCGTTAGAATAACAAAATGTTCTCAGTCTTGCTGCTTGCTGTCTTCAGTGTCCAAAAAACTTGCTCATCCATTCAAGATCAATTGAAGCAATTATCGCCACGAATAAAAACAAAACAATATAAATAGAAAGTGTGAAAGCTAATTGTTTGATCACGAGCTTACAGAATTACACGATCCAAGAGGCTCGCAAAGTCACTGATTTTCCGCTTCAAAAAATGCATTCCCTTTAGTCTTTTTTTTTTTTTCTGAAAAGCCGTCAACTAAATGCGTTCCGTTTTTATACCAAACGTCTTTAACGTTTTTTAAGTGTAGACGGCTTTATCGTCTCAAACATAAAAACGGCCACTGATCATATAATAGAAATTGGCGAATCAGTCATATGATAAATTCATAAATCAAATGCATATGGCTGTTTTTTTCTTGTTTATATTTTGTCGAGCCTTTATTGTGTCCCTATTCAAATACAAAGAGACAATTCCTCGAATAAATCCTGGATCTAAAAAAATACACTCTTTCTAGATGATAGTTTTGTAAACTACTCCTTGTGGAAAACTAAACTCATATTGTGTTCTTTATATTAGTACGGTTAAAATTTGTAACTGAGTATTTCAGTTTTAAACTTAATGACTGTATTCAAATTTACGAACGAAAGCTGATAAAGTATTTCAATTTTGTCAAAAAGTAATTATTCCACTAAATAAAATACGATTCTCTTTCAGATCTCGCTTACTGACTGAACACCACCGTGGGGCCCAACCTGACTGACCATATAAAGGATGTAGTATCCTTTACAGTTGTTCCTTATCGAATTAAGAGTTAGTAGGCTAGTCAGACAAACACGGACCGTGTTTACTGTGCACTTCAATTACACCACTTATCGTAAACAAACTCAGTCACCCTGAACTGAAACATTCAAGATCGAATAATTAAAATTCTGCAGAAAAGGTTATGGCGCTCACGCCGTATTTCACATTACATCCTCGTAAATTAAAGGTTGCACGACAAAGCTTAAATTATTACTTTGCGCATTTTTGCTACTGGCGCGCATGCAATTGTGTTTTGTGTTGTAGGACATGGTGAGAGAATTGCCGTAAAACCAGAATTAAATAATTTGTGAATGGAAACTTCATCTAATAATTTAGTATGCGAAAGGTTTGTAAGGTAAATTTTTACAGGCAGCAACTGATATTAAACAAGAAAAATGAAATAACATAAAATAAAAAAAAATTAATGGGTCGTAAATTGTGCGTCCGAGCACAAGAGGAAACGGTCTATCTTTAGCAGTCGCTTTGACTTCTTCAGTAGCGAAATTAAAAGACTATAGTGAGACCACAGGAAGCTACAATGAAAGACAAATCTAGCTGCGACAAACAATTCAGCAATGGAAGACCTTATCTCACTGGACGAAACCGTGACAATATGAAACGATCTAGCGAATAGCATTGCGCGTTAGAATGAACATTTTTCTAATAAAATTAAATATGTATGCCAGACTTGTCCCAACGAGAAAGGTCATTAAGCGAACAACAATCTAGGAAAAATATACTCTCACTTCAATTTCTGAAAAGCTACAAGTAATTAGATTCCAGAATTTGGTGGTAAAAGCTTGCCGTTGCGTCTTATCATTTATCACGTTTGAATTCTTCTCTCGCTATGATGTTGCTCGAGTTTTACTGCACAAGTTTTATTTGTCATTCTCCGCTCAGACAACCCCGAGGCGCTGGATTATTTAACAGGTAAGTGATTTGTATCTCAGTTAGATTTAATTAGAGACGGATGTCAACCGAGTTTGATATTCAACTTTTTCGCTGATATTATGTCCGAGATTCAGTGTAAAAGTAAACTTCTTGACTGAGGAGAATCTGAAATAATGTAGCCAAATTTTTCGAACCTTTAATGCCAGAGCACTAACTTATGAATCCCCAAAATATTTCGTTAATTTATATAAGAAAGAGCAGGTTCTCAAAGTCTTCAGTAATTTGAAATTCACGTTTCGTGCTGATCGAGTGCTTTCTGAATTTTGCATAATTACGCGAAACTAAATTTGTAAGAGAAAAATATCCCGATTTAAGTTTTACCAATATACTACAGCACCAAAAAAGCTTCTGATTAACTTAGAAAACAAGTCCAAAGTAATTTCAGAGCAGACTTAATTTTTTTTAGCTAGAGCTTTTAGTGCGACTGAAGAAATCTAATCCGGTGTTGCATACCAACCTTAAACTTACTCAAGACTCTGGAATATTATTATTTCGAATTTTGTGTTCTCTGGTACTGTATCTATTTACCCTAAACAATTCGGCTTAAACATTCACGGTTAAGTGATGCAGCTGAAGTTAAAAGTTGTTAGCCGGTAGAATATCTTTACAGTTAAGATTCAAGAAAAAAAAACATTTCGCTAGAAGACTTGTCGCTTCCAAAACAAAGTAATTCGTTGCAAATTATTCTCGGTCTAGGCCAGTAATCAAAGACTGACAAACAGCCGATATATAGAATCAGCCCTATTTTGAAAGCCAAGTGTACCGTTAGCGTCAACTACGTTCAGTGCGAAGTAATTCTTCAACTAAATTATAATATATTTCAATCAAATAGTTTTTATATTGTTATGATCGATATTTTTTGAATTGACTTGACGAAACCATTCAAGTGAAAAGGGAAAATTTTACTCATTCATATTACAAGCAGTGTTTATCAAGTCAAGGAAAAGGAAATTGAAACGTCGGTTAATCGATTTTTTTATATAACAAGAGAGTAATTGCAGCCATTTTGTTTTATTTTTTTCAGCCAATTTATATCTTTATCTTGCAAAGGTGGTTAATGCAACAGATCAAATCTAGAATCTTGAATTAGTTGTTAAAAAAGCTGAAACCGCTTCCACTGTGATAGTATTCAGTTAGAATTTCTTCAAAGGGTAAACGTCTTTTTTATTATCTAATCTTTGATTCACTTCTTCGTTCACTTGCTATATTATCACTTATACCAAGAAATTTAAAACGTTACTTGTTGGAAGGTCTACAATACTCTGGCGGTTTGGCAGTTTAAGCCAAATTTGAGTGTCGATTTGCGGGAAAATTCGTATTTTTCTGGCGGTTTAAGGTCAATAGATTATCAGTCGCGCGGTTACGGAAAATCATAATTTTATGTTGCGGTTTTCGGTGTTTGGGTGTTGAGCGGTCATTCTCGATCAAACAGAGTTAAGAGGCTCAGAAAAATGAGCAGCTGTTTCATTTTTATTGAAGCCTACTCTCTCAATTCAAGCTTCTTCCTAAACAAAGATTGCCTAGGAAATGAGACGGTTTTCCCGCTGTCTCCCCGGCCCTGTGTTCGCAGGTTACTGAATGGAAAAACAATATGTTCTATTCTTAAGATCTTCTGGACTTTGTGAGGAGAATACGATTACTAGGATTATTGAGCTAACATATCAGAAAGAATATGTTAAGTACTGTTAAAAAGATCGGTTTTGATGATACTCGTTCTGCTATCCAGGGCGGTTTCGGTCTTAAGGAGAAAAACGAAAGCGGTTTGCGGTCTAGGAAGAACAAGATATGGTGGTTCGCGAAATGTACGACCCGATATAATATACTCTCTTGTTGACGAATCCCACGCGGGAAATTCTTCTAGAGTTTCTTTAAAGAAAAAATATATTGCTAGGGTATTGGATTGAAGTTGAAGTTGGATTGAAGTTGGTTTATTCAAGCGGAATAACAGCGATATAGTTTAGTATGAAAAAGTGATCTCACCGAGGAAATGAAACGAGGCAAACCAATTCAGAATGAAAGGTTTCATTCCATTGGACAAATCCACCACTAAACAAAACGGTGTTCTATATAGCTAGCGAATAGCAACATACGTTAGAATGATGTTGACGTTCCATAAACTTGTTCTGACGAGAAGTTCATAAACAAAAAAAATCGAAAGTCGGCCTTGCTGCGCAGAAACATTTTCACTTCAGTTTTGAACAGAGACAAGTAAGTGAAGAAGTTTGAGTCAGTTACATTTGTGTTGCTATAGCCATTTTATTTGGATTCTTTGCTCGTTTAGATGTTTCGATTTAACAGTCGATTTTCTTTTGTGTTTTACCGTTTAGCTTAGTGTTTTCTCTCAAGCAACCAAGGAGCTGAGTAATTCAAAAGGTGAGTCATGATTTATATAGGGTAACTAACCGTTAAGGAATCGCTGCTGTTAGAAAAAAAAAATGCACTTAGTTTTAATGAAAATGCCAAATCGTTCGACCGTAATAATTGGAACTAAGTAGGATCAGTTTGCAAACAAAAATCTATGGATACATGCATTAAGCTATTTATGATTTCACAATTAAGAACGAAACGAACTCTGAGCGTTGTACAAAAGCTTAGATTAAGCCATTTCTGCCATATTTTACAGGCATTTATACATTTAGCGAACTTGAAATCAAGGTAGCTAATCAGTGCCCTTCTGAAGTCGGTTTTCTTAATGGACTCTGATTTTCAGTACTTTTTCGAAAAGGCCTAATATAGTGATGTTTATTTGTTCTGATGAGGAAATTATGAACAAGTTCGCAAATCACATTTTAAATTATAACATTCTCGACTGACTTTTTAGTCACATCAGGTAACAAGCTAAGTGCATTGCATGAATTTCGTCATTAAATGGGATCTGGTTTTAAAAAGCCCTTTTTAGTCTCAGCCAACATAACTCCAAACAGAGCTTCTTGCTCTTAAACCTTTTTATTTTAAGAAGTAAAAAGTCTAGTCTCTGAATAAAAGAAACCGCACTGATGTTAATATTTTCTAAAGAACTTGAAAACGCGTTCCTCAATTTGCGCCATAGGAATTTGATGAATTGGTAATGTGGGGTTGTCACCGTGTTTAATCGAGTAGTTTAGTTACAAATCTGTTTGCAAAAAGGGAATTTTTCTAGAATTCACTTTTGGCCTTACCAATTTTGCTATCCACGGTCCTTTTAAAATTATTTGTGGTACAATTTCTTGGTTTTTGCGTTAACATAGTTTCAGTCTAAACGATTGCGCTTCAAAGAGAATTTTTATGTTCGGGAAATGTTTTCAAGTTACATCGTTTATTGCTCTTGTCTAGAGAATTAAAAATAAATATTTTATCAAGGACGCTTCTCGTAATATTCTGTTCTGTCTCCAACTAGTTACGATGGAATTAAACTTTGACGGCTAACTAAGAGTTTGCTATTGGCCAGTGAGTAAATTTTCTGACTAATAGGACTGCTCGTACTATCTGTAGCAGTATGAAGATTGAAATTTAATAGTTAATATAGTTAATTTAAAGAAAAATATATTGCTACTGAATATGAAGTTTGCAGACAGTTTTGTTTATTCACGCGGAATAACAGCGAAATAATTATGCAAAGCGAACTGACTGAGGAAATGAAACGTGGCGAGCTAACCAATCAAGAATATAAGGCTTCATCTTATTGGACAAATCGAAGAATAAACAAACTAATCTAGCAAATAGCAGCATACGTTAGAATGTAAATTAAAATTCAATATGTCTGTAGTTCCACAAACTTGTTCTGACGAGAAGTTCATTAAATAATTCAAAGAAACCAATAATTTGGTTAACTTCGAAAAAATATTTTCATTTCAGTTTTGAACTGAAGTAAGTAAGCTAAAAAGAAGTAAAAACTCATATATAGCCATGTTGTTTTTTGCGATTCTTTGCTCGTTTTGATGTTAAATGTTAACGCTTGATTTTCTCTTCTGTTTTACCGTTTAGCTCAGTTTTGTTTCCTATCACGCAACCCAGTTATTTGAAAGGTAAGCGATTTTGACACGTCAACCGGTTTTAATGTGATCGCGAACGTTTCGCTAAAGATATACGCATTCATTGCTTTATTGAAAAAAGACAATGCTTGTAGTAATGCTGTTTTTCGAATTCTTTGCTTGCAGTGATATCAAATCCTAACATTTTCTTTTTTATAATTTTTTTTGTCCCTCTCAGAGAAGCCAGTAACTTGAAGGTAAGTGATTTTGAATGTTTCGGGGAAAAAATATACTTCTGTTGTTTTAACGAAGAAGGAAAATGTAAAAAGTTACTAGCTGTAGCAAGTCACACGTATGTCCATAACACTCCCGGCTGCACGATCATTTTATAGTCACATCGCTTAGTAAGTGATAGCGTTAATTTCTGTTAAATAACTGAGAATTGCAATTAAAATGCTTTCGCCTTTCTGATGTTAGATCAAACATTCCTTCTACCTTTTGCCAGTGAGCTTATCTTTCCCTCTCCTATGCACTAACTTAAGTAGAAAGTGTTGAATGAAATTTTTGAACCTCTTCGCAGGAATTGAAAAAAGAGATTTTTCGAAGGGAAACGCAAAACTTAACATTTTCTACTATCATGAAAGCTTTGAAAAAAGTCTGATATCACAAGGTATTCTTTATGAATTAAACCAATTAGATGGATTCAACGGTCCTAGTTTCAGTTTATTTGATCAAGTCAGTAAAAAGGTGCATCACCTAGACGAAGTAGAAAATGTTCTAATATTTTACACTTTATCGTAACAAAAACTATCGAATTACACCGAAACATAGCTGTTAAAATTTGACCTTAACTTATTCACTATTGGGCTTCTCCCACTTTATTCCTCGCGAAGCGAGGCCGAAGGCCGAGCTTAGCGGGGTGTATAATTTTGTCCCTCAAAGGGATCAGGCGGGATGAAATCTCGTGTGGAGTTTACGGTCATATATATTTCTATATATATTTGTGAGCTTGGTGTGTGGCGGAAATGACGTCACACGGCCGCCGCGCGCTGGTGGCCTAATGGTAAGGCGTCGATCTTGAAATCAGATCTTCGGAACTGAGGTCGGGGGTTCGAATCCGGCTAGGGTTTTTTTTTTTTCTTTTTCCTTTTTTTTTGTGGGTTCGAATCCTGAGCCTTTCATTTTTATCGTTTTTCTTTTCGGATTAAAATAACACTGATTTCCACATAATCCCTCAACACCTATTCAGGCTATAAACCCTTCATCGCCATCAGGGGCGCGCGGGCGGAGGCTTTGAATTCTCCTGCCGTTCGTTCTTCTTCTTTTTTTTAATGCCATCAAATAAATGTCCAAAATGCGACTATCCAATAATTTGTCGATGATTTTGAAAATAGCCTGCGCTTCCCAACGCTTTATACCTCTTTACGAACCAGAAAAAGCCACCATCTTCAAAGCAGAGTAGACCCTGGAAACGAGGGTGTCGCGGCCATTCCCGTTACTAGGCAACAATAACAAATCACCGGTTAAAACCGGTTATCACCGGTTACGTGGCCTGAGGCTATAATTTATGCCCCGGGCCACTCGCGGGCGCACTCTTTATTGTGCTTTCTGTGGAGGAGCCCGTGACAAAACAAGCTGTGAGAAAATATGTTGAATCTGGCCGCAATTCCTTCATATTCCACTGGAAATTCAACAGAACAGGACGTACAAGAACAGGTCGGTCGCCAGGGGACAACAAATCATGTTCGAGGGAGATATGCCAACGAAACTCCAGATCAACGTGAACGGCGACTTCAAGCTAATCGCGAACGAAACAGAAGGCGAAGAGCACAACGCACTTCAGAGCAAAGAGAACAGCTATTAGCTCAAAGAAGACAGGCAAGACAGGAGGAAACAGAGGAGCAGAGGAACAGGAGACTGGAATACCAAAGCGAATACACTCAAGGTAGGAGAACATTAGAATCAATACAAGATAGGCAATTTAGATTAAATTTACATAGCTCACATCAAGCTACATACTTAAATAACGAGAATCCTGAACAACGAGAGCGTAGATTACAGCAAATTCGACAAAATACAGCAGACAGAATACAAACAGAAACTGAACAACAACGAACTGCACGATTACAGAGACTTCGACAAAATACAGCGGACAGAATACAAACAGAAACTGAACAACAACGAACTGCACGATTACAGAGACATCGACAAAATACCGCGGACAGTATACAAACAGAAACTGAACAACAACGTACTGCACGATTACAGAGACATCGACAAAATACCGCGGACAGAATACAAACAGAAACTGAACAACAACGAACTGCACGATTACAGAGACTTCGACAAAATGCCGCGGATAGAATACAAACAGAACCTGAAGACACAAGAATACAGAGATTACAATTACTGAGACAAAATTATACAGACAGACTTTCAGTAGAATCAACTGAACAGCTACAGGGTAGATTACAATTAAGAAGGGAAAGCGATGCAGCGCGCTTACAATTAGAATCGGAGGAGGAGAGAAATATTCGATTGCAGTCTGCTCGAGAAAATAGTGCCACGCGTAGACAACAACAACAATTACAGCAACAGCAACAGGAACTAAACAGAGATGATTATCTTTCCAATGGATGGAGAAATCCCGATCAGCCTTTACATCAGCAACAATGGGTTCAAAACGAAATGGCAAATGTTCATACAACGATGAACAGTTTTCAACACCAGCAGTGCATCACATGTAAGGAGACTTGGCCAAAAAAAACAAACCTTACCAGTTCCTAATTTCCAATGCCTCAGATGCAAGCGTGATAAAGGAAATCCCAAATTATTCTCCCAAGAAAATGACATGGATCCAGGTGCTGTTCCACTTGAATTGCAAGGCTTGACAGAAATTGAAGAAATGCTTATTGCTAGAGCTTGCCCAATTATGTGTGTTTAGCGTAAACATGGCGGCCAAAGAGGTTACAAGGGACATGTTTTGAATCTTCCACAAGACATTCAGGGATTCTTGACTAAGCTACCAGCTAATGTTACTGAACTTCCCTACCTTATAATTCGAAGACACGGCGCAGAAAATACACACAGAGATTGCAGAGTAAGAAGACAAAAGGTACTTCAAGCAATCACTTGGCTTAAGGAAAACAATCCTTTCTATGCTGACATTGAAATTGATTATGAAGCTCTGCAGCGCCTACCGATAGATGGTATACCCTCAGATCTCCCAACCACAGATGATCCACAACAAGATGTACAGCAGCACAATGAAACTGGCACTGTAGAGGAACCTCCTCAGAACATATCCATCGAAAATCCACATGACAGCCATTCATTCATTCCACTACCTCAAGCACAGCAATCAGAGCAGCATGCTATAAGAGCATTGATTAACGGTGAAGATCCGCTAGACTGGCCATCAAATGATGGAGAACCAATACATGAGTTCCAGACAGAGGGCTTGGCTACAATGGCTTTTCCCACACTCTTTCCTCATGGAAAAGGAGATCCTACCAAGAAGACTCGTCACAGAGAAGTTTCATTAACAGAAGGCTTTAAGCATCTCATTAAATATGCTGATCTTTCACCAGCGCAAGCATTTACCTGGCGATTTGCATCACACCCGCGATTTCCATATTGGGCACTTAACATGAAACAACGACATCAATTGTTATCACAAGCGCGCATTTACCTCACTCAGAACCCACAAGATGCCAATTTAACAACTGAGGAACTTCGAGAAATGGTAAACCAGATGACAGCACAACAACTCATGAATCGCCTTCAACGATATGTTGCTAAGATACAGGGAACTAGACAGTACTGGCACCAACGTTACCAACTTAAGGCACTAATTACTCAGAAAGGCGCGCCGACATTTTTTTTTACTTTCAGTGCAGCAGATAACTACTGGCTGGATAATGTCCTGCGTACAGAATGGAAATGGCTTCGCTATGAGTGGCAAGCACGAGGCAGTATTCATGCACATGGTTGTGCAAAGCTTACCAATGATCCTGGACTTTGCAATCTTGTTAAGGTAGCTGCTTCTGGATGGAAACTGCAGCAAATTCTGCGCCTCCATGAAGGTTACCCATCTTATCAACAGCTGGCAGATGACTACAGGCCACAAATAGATGAAGGAAATCAAGCCCAAGCAACAGTTATTAAATATGTAGACTGGCTAGTGACGACTATCAACGAGTCTCTGCCACAAGAAAACTGGACTGTACCTTCCCCACACCCATCAGCACTGCCATTTCAGCAAACAGAAAATGAAGACAGCGACTACCATGCTCTGGTAAATTCAGTGGAACGTCACACTAAGTGCAGCACAGCCTACTGTATTAAAGTTAAACCTGGCCAACCACCTGCATGCCGTTTCAATTACCCTAAGGAATGTCAGGATAGCACTTTGATTGATTTCCAGCTCATAGTTAAAGGTGACGACGAGGAACGGGAAATGACAGCAGATGAAATATCAAAAGCACGCGTCAAAGCAACAATTACTACTAAGCGCAATGATGATCGAATTAATTCCCACAACCATGTTATGCTGCAACACTGGAGAGCAAATGTTGATCTTCAAGCAATCGTTGATACCGATCAATGCATCCGTTACATGGCAAAGTATGCAACGAAAGGAGAACCAAGATCCCAGACAGCATCAGACATACTTAAAGTGTGTGTGAACAGGCTTCAGGACAACGACATGGCTTCATCTGCATTACGTCGATCAATGACTCAAGTTGTTGGCGATCGTGACATAGGATCACAAGAAACTGCTCACTTGCTTCTTGGAAAACCATTGTATTCCTCAACATTCGCATTCCTCTGTGTCTCACTGGATAAAGCCGAAGAGTTCGTACTGGACAGGATGAGAATGATAACCAAGGTGATGAAGCACTAGATCCTGCACTCGTTGACACTTATGCTTCTAGGGCACAATGGCAAGGAAATAACCCTGAAATTCAAAATCACAATATTGTGCAATTTGCATCCACTTACCAGGTAACAAAGGGAGAGCTACGACGCCGTAAACAGGAAGTAGTCATCAGGACATTTCCAAATTTCTCTTCAAATCCTTCTGGGAAGAACTATGGAAAATACTGCAAGTATCAGCTTATCAAATACAAGCCATGGTCTGGACAAGTTAGCTCAGCTTGGAATGAACTTGAAGACAATGATGACATCCACATACAATGCTACCATGACTTCCTCTCATCTCCAACTGCTTCAAATTATGTACCTATGTTGGCACAAGAGCTAGAACAAGCCCACAATTACAGTGAACAAGGCAACGAAGAAGAAGATGATGATGAAGACAATGAACTACCAATCATACAAGAAGAACCAGAAGAATGGATGCTGCTGTGTCGGCTAAATCAACACTACGAAAACGATATCGCCCAAACAAATCCATCTCAAAACCAATCACAGTTTGACTGGACAGCAACAGCAAGAATGATGCCTTCTCATTTGGTTCGGGAATCAACAAACTGGATATCGAAACAAAGAAATGAAGCAAGAGAAGATCCCACAGTGATTATCAATCAGCGCCAGCAGGAACCAGTTAATGTCGATACACTCACCACCCATCAGCGTCTGGCCTATAATATAGTTGAAAATCACCAACAGAGCCTAACAACTGACACTCCTCTTGAACCACTTTATATGATTGTTTTAGGTTCTGCAGGAACAGGGAAATCATATCTTATTAATACATTTTCAAACCTTCTAGGCAATAACTGCATATTAACAGGTACAACTGGCATGGCTGGATACAATATTCAGGGATGTACTGCGCACTCTGCAGTACAGCTGCCGGTTCGTAACTACAACAACAATGAGTTACAAGGAGCTGCTCTACAACGCCTTCAACTTCGCCTATCTGGGAAACATTACCTCATTCTTGATGAAATGTCTATGCTTGGACAGAGGACACTAGCTTGGCTTGATAAGCGGTTACGGCAAGCAACTGGAAAACTGCATGTACCACTCGGAGGAATTTCAGTTATTCTTCTTGGAGATTTTGGACAGCTGCCACCTGTTGGAGATAGGGCAATTTATTCTTCTCCCTCTGGGTCAGTTCTAGGAGACCATGGCCATTCCATTTATACCCTTTTTGTCACTGTAGTAATAATACTCATGGAAAATGTTCGACAAGCTGGAAACAACCCAGAAGCAGAAATGTTCAGAGAATTTCTTCTGAACATACGAGATGGAAAAATTACTCAAGATGACTGGCAAAAACTTCAAGAACGAACACCACTAAATGTCAGAATGGAAGACTTTACAGATGCGGTGCGGTTATTTTTTGACAAACAAAGTGTGGCAAAGTATAATTTTGAGAATTTACACAGTCTTGGAACACCTATTGTTCGAATATCAGTTGTCCATTCAGGAAGAAATGCAAGGGCTGCAAAGTCAGATGATGCTGGAGGACTAGATTCAGAAATTTTTCTAGCAAGAGGAGCAGCCGTCATGCTCACATCAAACCTTTGGCAGGAAGTTGGGTTATGCAATGGTGCCACTGGTGTTGTTCAAGACCTCCTATTTCATCCAGACCGCCCACCCCCGTGTCTACCTATTACAGCACTTGTACAATTTCCACAGTACACAGGACCAGCCTTTCTGGAAGACAACCCACAGACTGTACCTATTCCACCACACTTATTTGAATGGGAAAGTGAAGGACAGCGGTTATCGCGACAACAATTGCCACTTAGACCACGTTATGCAATGACAATTCACAAGTCTCAAGGTCAAACATTATCTCAAGCAGTCATCGACTTAGGAAAAGCAGAAAGAGCTGCTGGATGTACTTTTGTGGCTGCATCTAGAGTGCGCTCCTTACAAAATGTAGTGTTCCAGCCAATGTCTTTTCAAAGACTTCAGTCAATAGGCAAGAGTAAACAATTACAGCAACGACTCCACGAAGAAGAAAGGTTGAGACACTTTGCTCAAATTACAGCAGAACAATATCAACATCTCAATGTATAATTAATATTTAATTCCTCATTTGCAAAATCACCTTGCACAAAGAAGACAGATTGTCATCTCTGACTCCTACAAGTAATGCATTATTAAGTATATCCAAGAGATTTCATTCACTGACTTATTACAGGTGGGTATTTCGGTTCATTTCCGTTAAGGTAAACCAAAACATCTTTTGTCAGGTGAGTGACTTCAAATTGATATTAGTGTACAATGAATAATATTACTATAGGAAGATTACAAAAATACAGTGGAAACCTGATTTCTCAAACCGTAGATTTCTGAAAAAAAAACCCTGATAACTCATTACAAAAAGTTGTTTCCCTTGGATTTGTTATACAGTAATTTTAACCCCAATAAAATTGGAACTACCACTTTCTCGAACCAATTTTCGTTTCTCTTGGAGGTTCAAGAAATCGGGATTCCACTGCATATCGCAATATCAGATTACTCACTGTAGCTAATTGCCTAAACATCAATCAGGTAAGTGACTTTCATATAACTACAACTATTGTTTATAAAGTACTGTCAACTTCTTCAAATTAGCGCTTCCCCATCCCCTCAACAAAATTTAACTCCTTGAAAACCCCTTCACCTGCTTCAATTTACAGAAGTTGTGGTATAAAATACTATCAGTGTACAGTGTATCTATAACAATTACAGTTGAAACTTTCTACAGCAACCACCCTCAAGCAAAATTAACTGACCATTGTACAGAGGTGGCTATTGTAGGCATGTTTCAGAAAAAGTAAAGTGTAACAGAAGTTGTGGTATAAAATACTATCAGTGTACAGTGTATCTATCACAATTACAGGGCTGCAAATAATTTTTTTCACTTGAAAGGACATATGTCCTTCGAAGACACCATCTTGGTCGGACAAATAAAAATTGGCGTCGAACATTTTTATTCATTGTTGGCGTAAAATGATTTATGATCAAAAAATTTTCGGGACATTATGTCCGACCACACTTCAGATTTCTTCGGACATGAGCAAATTTTTGTCAGACAATGTCCGATGACCGACTGTTATTTGCAGCCCTGCAATTACAGTTGAAACTCTCTTCAGCAACCACCCTCAAGCACAATTAACTGACCATTGTACAGAGGTGGCCATTGTAGGCATGTGTCAGAACAAGTAAAGTGTAACAATCAGTGAATGCTTTGAAAGACAAAAACCTGCCAGTTGTGCAAAATAAGTGAATTGGCCATTACTATTGCATGTACACTAACATATATACATTTAAACTATTAGAAGATTTCAAACCAAAATCAGTGACTTTCGTATCACTCGGTTTTTATAACAGTGGCAGATCTAGGGAACAGACCCTGGGGGCCTGCCCCTCCCCTTCCCCCTTATGTGTGAAACTTTTACTTACAAGACATAATTCACATTTACTTACAGGACATAAGTTAATGTGTGAAACTACTGAAGGACCAATTCAATTGTTTGGACCATCACCTAACTTAAAGTACAGAGGAACCAAAAAATTTTTGGGCCCCACCTTGTAACAATTCTGGATCCGCCACTGTAAGAAACAGATTCAGGACAACCTGTCATCAAAATATCACCTCTCCTAACAATACCAGAAGGAAGGTCTTGACATCAAATAAAATAATTTGTATTAAATATTTCTAAAAATGAGGACAGTTTGCCACTTTAAATTACATAGCATCACTTCGCCTATGACATAACAGAAAAATTAAGTAAACCTATATAGGCTATTTCCAATATATTAAAATTCTAACTTGGCTCCGAGGCTTGGGGGAATAAAACAAAAGATATCACATCAAGCTTCAGGGATGAATAAATCATTTCTTTTTTTTTTTATTCCCCCAAGCCTTGAAGTCAGGTTAGAATATTAATATATCGGAATTCGCCTATTGTAACTATAGCTTATAGGAAAACACAACTAACAAAATGAATATACATCTACTGTATTTTCAAACCATTTATTTCCAATAAAAACGGCCACTAGCTGGCTTGATTTCAAAACAGTCTGTTCATTATACCTAGGGGAAGGGGGACTCAATGCCAAACCTCGTTCCCAGGGTCTCCCATCCTCCCGCCCCCTAGGGCGAGAGAAAAGAGGAGGGCTCTAGGGGGCAAGAAGATGAAAGACCCTGGGAATAAGGTTGTCAAAAACAATACTTTTTTTAAGGAGTATAAATCTCAACTGAAATTTCCAGGGGTGTGGGGGAGTTCAAACTGAACAACCTTCCGTGGGCAGTATGGATATTTTCTGGAACCACACAAATTATATCGATTCCAGTTACGGATTCAGAGGTGCACAAACATAGGGGCAAAAGAGACTGTTAAGTTACAAATGGGCCTTCCCTTGTTCCAATGGGAAGGGATAACATAAAACTTACAGTTCCTCAAATATTAAATGAAGGGGGTACTTTTTGGCAAACAAGGGGGAAACCTGCCAAAGAGAAATATTGGTACTTTTCTCCAGCGATTTTAACTCATTGTATCAACCACCCAATCCACTACCTATCCAATGCTACCCCTCCAAAAAATATTTTGAAATTTCTAACAAATATATCTTCCTGCCTACTATGGAAAACTGAACATGTACAATTCAATTAAAGGTCAACTTCAAATAATCCACTCCTTATTTATAAACCCCCCCCCCCCCCTCCCCAACCCAGAGCTTCGCGAGGCCCTGCGAGTCACGTATTACTAGTTATAATGACTTTCTAGTTTAGTCAATTTTTTCCTTAGAATTTAAACTGTATTGCACTATCACTTTGTTTTGTATTTTTTATGAACCTAAGTCAGCAGAGAATCGTAGGTATCGCGTATTGAAAAATTGACGCAGGCTTCTCCCAGCAATAAGTGGGTAATTAGTACTCCCTTTTACTCAATCAGCTTTTTGACCTGTTTTACCGTGAACTTCATCAATGCAAAGCGGAAAAAATTTATGACGCAAGATTCATTACAGACCATTAAAAAAAAAACGTGTAGGCCTCACGAATGCTTCTTCTATTTTGGTTTATGCACGTAATATTAATCAACTCCCCAACCTGCTTTAATATAACATGAATCTCGTAAAATAAACAAAATACGTAAGGTTTTATTTCATCGGAAAACTGAGACACATTCCAGCCAATTAGATTGCTCAACGTATTTTAGGGTTTGCACGTGATCACTTCGAAAACTTGATTTTATACATGAAACTCGCTCACTAGGGACATGAAAAGATTTGTCGTATTCATAGCAATATCATTTTCAATAACTGCAAAAGCAAGGTAGGTTCTTATCACATTGCAAATTGTAGGGGAAGTATATGCTTTAATCTTTTAAAATTCTCACAAATTCTCTCAAATTATCAAATTCGCAAGGGAGAATATTGCTTGTCATTTTATATCGTTTTTTGGATAATTTTGCAACTTAGGTGCTTTTAAGTGAAAATCCAACAGAGTCGAAGGCAATTTCGAGCTTAAGAGTGTGTCCATAAGAGGACCAGGCAACAGGTGATACAGCTCAAGTCATCGATTTCGCCCAAACTTAGCATAAATGTTGGATATGATGAGCTAATCACTGTGGCAAAACATTAGCTCAAAATATTTTATTCCCTTAAAGTTATGGCACCTTTTGCAAAAATGGCCATTTTTCACTAATTTATGCATATTTAATTAGCTGACTTTGATTGACCAGTTCCACAAGAAAAACAGACTTCTGAAAATAAAATTCACTGCATTAAATTCTGTGGTTATTAGGCTGTAAGTACAATAATTCAATTCAATCGTCCGATTTGATTTCTTCTCCTCAAACGGTCTTTTGGAAGGTACACATTTCGTACTGTTGGAAATGGCCTTTAACTAGTGCCCAATATCTCCCATGAGCAACAACTTATATACATTATTCTTACATGGGTAATGAAATCCATCATTAAACTTCACAAAAATGCCACAAAATGTTTGGGGACCAATATATTTTATTCGTACTGAGGAACTAAACACACGTGACTTAACGATTTCTTGCTATTTCATCAAAATTCACCGAAACACAGAAGCCATTTATTTGCCTCAATTTTGCACAAAATCGGTACGAAATAGCTAATCAAGCATAAATCTATCGATAACAATCAAAATATTGGCGAAGAAAACGCAGTAAGAGCATTTTTCGGAGCGTTTCCAGAGCCATATAATTCGGCAATGTTGTGATAGCAAATGCAAAAATAGCAGCGAAAGATTTTCTTCACAAGTTCGCTCAATTCAACATTTAGGCACATCAAAGTTAAGAAACAAAAAAGTAATGCTACATACATGCCACTTATCGACGCTTAGATGCTTTCTTTTGAAGAATTTGTTCTTCCTCGCTGCACTTCGATCCTTCGATCGATCTCACTTGACATGTACTGTTGCTTTGAGGCGCGCTGAATTTAGCCAATGCATCGTGGTTCATCCTTCGTGAAAGGTGTAAACAGGTTGTCAATAAAGTCATTCAAAGAGCTGTTCAAAGTTCACGGAAGGACACTTCTCTCAGCCAGTTTGCATGAAATAAATTTAACTGGAAAATAAACAGCCGCCATCTTGAAATTCTACCTTTGAGCCTGCCGTTTCAGTCAGCGGTACGGCCGTTCACTGGGGTAGGTCCGTTATGTAACTAGGCATCACGCGTCACCACACGCGCGTTCATTTGCTTTTTCTCCGCGAATGTTCGTTTTCGTCAGAATAAGTAGTCTCGCAAAGTCTTCTTTTTTCACCTGGGCGCAGTTGTTCATAAAATGAATAACGCTATCCACCGTATAAATCGCTATCCAGAGGATAACTGTTGATAAAACAAACTACGCGTTAATAGTGATTTATCTGGTGGATCGGATGGCGTTATCTACCCTTGAACAACCGGGGCTTGATGTTAGCCCTATAAGTAGTGTGCGTTTCTTGTGAAAGTGAGACTTTTTTTTAACTTCTCCATTTTTTTTTTTTTTTTGATAAATAGTTGATGAGAAATACACTGGATGCAGTGTAATGTATGCGATGCAATCGGTTTTGATGCTCTGAAATTGAGCTCTGAAATGTCGGAAACCATTAAATATTCAGAGCAAGTTTTTCCATCTTATATCAGGTTAAAACGAGTATGTTTATTGTTTTTTGTTGTTTTTGTCCTTTTGGGGAGGTGGGGGAGGGGGTGCCGGAATGTGGACATTCGAAGAAATGGCGGTCAGGTTGTCAGCCTGGCCTGTGTACATCTATTCCTTCTGTTCAAATCGTCTATGTTATATTAAACTTTGGCAGCTAGGACACTGAATTTGTACCCACTCTCTTTTTCGGGATCCCACAAAGTTCTCCATTTACCGATAAACGTCATTACTGCGGTTTTGTTTTAGAAAAGGGCTTTTATGGGGAAAATTTTTTTTCTCCTGAATGCAAACGTTGCAAGTGACGAATTGCGGCTTCAAATGATAATTTTCTTCATTCACCGACTCAATTTAAGTGGCTATGTTAGTTACAAAGACGCGAATGCAGACTTTTGTAGAGAACTTAAACCCCATTTTATACTCCACATGGCAAACATCAAACCATTACGCATTAAAACTAAACAAATGTATTGCAAGACAAGGACTACGCAAGACGGCAAAACTTATTAGCTAATGTTTCAACCAGCACAGGTAGTCTTCTGTCTTCTTCGAGGTCAACGCGAGGGAAACCCGTTTTATTCTTTGTTGGTTTCCCTCTCTACATTCGCACCTTTATAGATATATATATTTGGTGCGCCATATAGCCTGCGTCGCTAAAGGCATTTCGTACGTGAATACTTTGTTCAGTTGTGCACAGTCGCACCGCGAACTAAAGCACAAGAAAGACCACCTGCTACGAAGGCAATCGACCAATATTCAGTCCAGTACCTTATTAGTACTGAATTTCGAGCGTCTTTGAAATTAAAGACCTGCGAATAAAAGTCCGCGCGCAATTTAAAAACGCGAAATTTAATACCCATAGGAAAATTTAAATCACATTTAATTGTTTTTTTCATACTTGCCTATTGAAATCGCGAAATTACAAAACCCCGCAAAATATAGTCTCGTGAAAATCACGAAATTAAAGTATACAGGTAACTGACCGTCTGTAGAAAACATGACCCTACTTCTACAGATTCCGTTCTCTGTGTAGAGAGGTAGGAAAATTTTAACTTTGACAAAAAGTGCAAACGAAAAGCAGACGTGGCGTAAAAGCTTTCATGGAGCTTTCCCTCCTGTAATTTATTATTCCCCCACTCCACTTTGCTGCTACACGAACTAATAACCCAGCAAAATTGGAGAATAACGTTTACCACCGGATAAATCACTATCCGGTGTATAACGAGGTAGGTTTTGTATGACAATCATGTACTGTATAGCGACTAATCTACTGAATAGGGTTATCAGCGGTGTCACATCTCGCTTCGAATTCCCTGGACACATGCACTAACAAAAACAGATGCCTTGGGTATTCCCGGAGAGGATGTTGCAGTCTCGATATGATGGGTTATTCATTCTTTCCCATTTATGCCCCGGGGGTAGGGGAATTTGATCAAAAAATGTAATCGTTATGCGCGGTATTAATCACTATTTTTCGCCAGGGGAGGGGAATTTGAACAAGCAATAAAAAATACAAATGTCTGGGAAGTAACTGGGAGACGTTGACATTTTGATTTGTTTAATAATAGTCGAAAACTGTGTAGCGTCTTTTATGCTAAAAATAATTGTTTATGTTCCAAAATGACGCTAAATGGTGGTATAAAACTGCTCCGACGTTTCGGCAATACTGCCGTCTTCAGGGAGCCACCCTAAAGAAGGCAGTATTGCCGAGACGTCGGAGCAGTTTTATCCTGCCATTTAGCGTCATTTTGAAACATTAACCATTATTTTGATTTAGTTGCCGTGCATGCCGACCGTTGAAAAGAAAAAATCAAGAACTCTGTTTCGGTGAAAGTCAAATGGAACAGTATTTTTTCCGGAAAATCTCTTAGGAAATTGACGGAACGTCAGAAATTTTCTTACCATTTGCAAGGTTTTCCAGTTCTAGTCTCCCATGCATCAGGTCTCCCACCAACGGAAAGAAATAACAGGAAACTGAGCTACAGATGGTAAGCGACAATTATTTTGGTTAGTTTGCTAATTTTGGAAGGAAGCCTTTCCATTTTTCAGTGGTCATTCCAACCGGTTCTCTCCAGCAAACGGTAAGCACCCTAGAGTTCGTTCAGCATCGCATTGCGGTACACACTTGGCGCTGTAGCGTAGGAAATTTTTCCCTAGGACAAATTGAAAATATTCTCATTTTCATTACAAACGCATCCTACCTGAAAACGAACATTCGCGGAGAAAAAGCAAATAAACGCGCGTGTGGTGACGCGTGATGCCTAGTTACATAACGGACCTACCCCAGTGAACGGCCGTACCGCTGACTGAAACGGCAGGCTCAAAGGTAGAATTTTCAAGATGGCGGCTGTTTATTTTCCAGTTAAATTTATTTCATGCAAACTGGCTGAGAGAAGTGTCCTTCCGTGAACTTTGAACAGCTCTTTGAATGACTTTATTGACAACCTGTTTACACCTTTCACGAAGGATGAACCACGATGCATTGGCTAAATTCAGCGCGCCTCAAAGCAACAGTACATGTCAATTGAGATCGATCGAAGGATCGAGGTGCAGCGAGGAAGAACAAATTCTTCAAAAGAAAGCATCTGAGCGTCGATAAATGGCATGTATGTAGCATTACTTTTTTGTTTCTTAACTTTGATGTGCCTAAATGTTGAATTGAGCGAACTTGTGAAGAAAATCTTTCGCTGCTATTTTTACATTTGCTATCACAACATTGCCGAATTATATGGCTCTGAAAACGCTCCGAAAAATGCCCTTTCTGCGTTTTCTTCGCCAATATTTTGATTGTTATCGATAGATTTATGCTTGATTAGCTATTTCGTACCGATTTTGTGCAAAATTGAGGCAAATAAATGGCTTCTGTGTTTCGGTGAATTTTGATGAAATAGCAAAAAATCGTTAAGTCACGTGTGTTTAGTTCCTCAGTACGAATAAAATATATTGGTCCCCAAACATTTTGTGGCATTTTTGTGAAGTTTAATGATGGATTTCATTACCCATGTAAGAATAATGTATATAAGGTGTTGCTCATGGGAGATATCGGGCACTAGTTAAAGGCTATTTCCAACAGTACGAAATGTGTACCTTCCAAAAGACCGTTTGAGGAGAAGGAATCAAATCGGACGATTGAATTAAATTATTGTACTTAAAGCCTAATAACCACTGAATATAATGCAGTGAATTTTATTTTCAGAAGTCTGTTTTTCTTGTGGAACTGGTCAATCAAAGTCAGCTAATTAAATATGCATAAATTAGTGAAAAATGGCCATTTTTGCAAAAGGTGCCATAACTTTAAGGGAATAAAATATTTTGAGCTGATGTCTTGCCACAGTGAATAGCTCGCCATACCCAACATTTATGCTAAGTTTGGGCGAAATCGGTGATTTGAGGTGTATCACCTGTTGCCTGGTTCTGCCCTGTTCTCTCATGGACACCCTCTTAATCAAACTTTTTATTTAGTGTGCCGCGGCAATGATTTTATCGTCGATTGAACTGTTTTCTTTTTTACTGGCTTTGTTAAGCAAGCAAAAAGCACTGAATTGAAATGGAAAAAGGAACATAAAATTCGCCTGACTCAAAGAAGTTAACAAGAAATACGCTAAAAAAGCGACCATAAAAGAATGAATTGGGGAAAAAACTAGCTAAGTGCAACTGAAATGATAAATTATTTTCTGCTGAATATTATTTTACATCACTATTTTTATCTCCATGCCAGGTCAGAATCAAGGTAACGACGATGAACATCGTGTTATGTTTACTGATTTTACCGCTGATCACTTTGTGCTCTGCGACGAGCAACAGCGGTAGCGGCAAAACAAACAGCAAAACGGTAAGTTCAATATATTATGCAATTTTTCTCATTTTTTGTGAGAGATAGAGGCAAAACTAACCCAGTTCAAAATATAAATTTCCATTGAATTTAAATATTTTTAAAATATTTAAGATAAATTGTGAAAATTAACGCCCTGATTCTCTATTTTTTTACCAATCGTTTACCATAGCTAATTGTAATCTAAATTTACTGTTTTCCAAAGCTTGTCAAATTCTCTGTTTTTTTGTCTTGTCTTAATTTTCCAGGAACCTAGTTACATGATCTTTTATTTTTCATCACATCAAAAACAACACAAAAGGAAGAACACTCCAGCAGCTGATAAAAAATTATAGTTTTCAAAGAATTGCAAATGATATTATTTTTCCTTTTTTTATTTCTGTACCATAAAAGTCTCAGTCATTGTGTTACGGTGGAAAACCAGGGACAAATGGTATTCCCGGTATGCATGGCATGCCGGGTCCCCCTGGGGCACCTGGCCGTGATGGACGTGAGGGGGCCAAAGGAGACCAGGGTAGTTCGGGAAAGACTGGACCACAGGGACCACCTGGTGCAGAAGGAAAGAAAGGAGCAAAGGGAGAACCTGGTGTCCAGGGCCCCGCCGGCAAAAAAGGAGAGAGAGGGGAGAAAGGTGACAGTGGAACTCCAGGAACACCTCAGCTTTCCTCGCACATGAACTGGAAAGAATGCACATGGAAAAGCGTTGACGACAAAGACTCAGGTGTGATCCAGGCAAGTGATTTATGTCACTTTGTTCAAATAACAGGCCTGGTCACCACATGGCGATATGTTCATCCATTCACCGAACTTGTTTCCTTCTTCCTTTATCGTCGGAAATGATTATCTATAACGAATTAATTATGACTGATAATTATCTCCGTAGAACTGTGAATTTATGAAGACCTTCACAGACACTGCTCTCCATGTTTGCTTTGCTGGTAACCTCAGGATTTATGGATGCGATCACTGCTGTAGCCGGTGGTATTTCACCTTCAATGGCGCCGAGTGCAGCTCACCTGGGTCCATTGCTGGTGCGTTCTACATGTGGCACGGCAAGAACCACAACCTTTACCGTCACCGCCATATTGAAGGTCACTGTTATAAAATTCATAAGGGAAAGGTGCGAGTGGGATTCTGGGTTGGAAAGTGCACTGGCCACAAGCTTGCTGACGCAAAAACAGGTTGGCCTACAATATCCCGGATCTTCATTGAAGAGGTGCCAAAAGCTCAGCAGTAATCACGTGACACGTGATCCACTGGACTTTCTAATAGAACTTTAGTATAGTAAGGATAGAAAAACTGCACTGTTGTTGTTAGAAGCGTTCTTGTCAACCGATTTGAAACTTCTGTATCAGCTGGGAAATTAAGTCCAGGAACATTGTTTAATGGCCGCGCCTTGTTTCTCTCACAAGTTGCTTGATAATCCATGCGTGGATTTCTAACGTAGAGTGCCGCTTCGGAAGCGCACTTGAAAAACTCGTAGATACTATTTAGTATAAATAGTCAAAGAAAACGAAAAATTATACTTGTTTACGGTTGACGCAGAATTTAACGATTTTGTCCGGTTCTTTAAATTGCGCTTCAAAATCCTATCACGTGCCTTTTGTGTCATCTAGAAGCTTTCGTGACTTCAAACACATTCACGCTTGAAGCCAAAGACAAATGTCACGCATGTTTTTGATCAAATAGGCCACATACCTTGATCCAGAGGGGGGGGGGGGGGGGGGGGAAGTCGGTACTTTCCTTTGAATACATAGCAGTGCCTGGAAACGGTGCGAGTCTATGTCAATCACGCCGTTGCTAAGAAAGACGTCAAACCAAAGTTTTGTTTTCTCAGAAATATTTAAATATCAATGACTGCGTGCGTGTGAAATGCGAATAGTCGCGGTGTTTGCGTTTGATGTTTTACGCCGCTGAGATGTTTTTGGCATTTTCAGCCAGATTTCGCACCTAATGTCTCGCGTCTCTGAGAATGTTTTGGCGGCATGGAATAAGAGGCGAAAAATTTGACACGGTTGAAATTTAACAACCAAGAAACGGGAAATAATTTCAGAAACATTGGAGTTATTTTTAATTAGTATAATTCAAAAGCCTTACTTTTGCCAGACTGGTCACCGTTATAACTGTTTGTTGTTTTGATGTCCGGAAGACTTCAAAGAAGCAATCAAAATGCAAATAGCTATTGTGTTTTGTGTGTTTTGTGCACGGTCAAGACCAAATCATGCGAACTAAACAATGAACTTTGTCAAGCTATTCACTACGCCCTTAGCAACCATTGGATAGCTACCGCGCAGTCTCGATTGCTTGGCACCGCAATGATTACTTTTTGAGTCGTGTTACAAAGGAGGTTTCCCCCCCCCCCCCACACCCTGCCTTGATCAGTAAAACTAATATCCAACGTGACGGTTGCAAGTTTATTCGTTCTTGCGCTCCGCGCGCTTGGAAAGGAATTGACTACTTCGCAGGCTAGTTTTCAAGCCTGAGCTATGACAAAGGTTCTCTGAACGAAACCAAAACATAAAACAGAATGTGTCTCAGAATTTTTTTTCACACAATTAAAATTTATCCAGGCCCATATGTTTTTCTTTTCCAAAGTTAACCCTATTCAGACCGGGCTGTTTTGGATCTTTTCAGACCAGGAGAGGGGGGATATTTAAGCAATCACAATGAAACTTAGAGGATATAAAGCGTGTACGAAAATCTATCTTTTGGTATGCGTCACGTGGGATGATGACGTCACATCATGTGAAAATTACATTATAATGTAAAAACAGCCGCCATCTTGCATCCGTCATCTTGGATTTCGAAATTTTTCCAAAACGTCAGAAAATTGCCCAAAATTACTGCGAAGTACTCAAAATCAATAAAACTGTGCTTATAAACCGTAAAAAGGTGAAAATAATTGTATTAAAGTTATTTTTCATTAATAGAAACACGAAAATTACAAATTGGGAGAACATGCCTGTCAAAATGCCGTTGCCATGGTGACGTCAATTTTCTGACACAACAACCTATCTAACCAAATTTTTTCAGATAAATTTTAGATAAACTCGCAAAGTTTGGCAGCGTTTGGTTGCATCTTGAAAAAGTTATAAGCGTTCAAAATCAGCGCGGGCGCTCCCCCCGGTCTAGAAAGGGGTAAAGGAACATTTCGCGCATGCCGAGTTGCGAATGTCCTTTATGTAACGGCATCGATTTAAGGCGAACAGACGACGCTTCAACTCAGTTTATTCGTGACCATTCGTAGAACTACAATCTGCTACAATGTAGTAACGCAGAAACATGTAGGCACATCTAGAGACATCTAATAACATCTAGTCACACGCTGTCACACGCTGGTAAAACGTTGTTGTCCCTTACTGCTTTCTGAGTATCGACACCGTTCTGAAACTAAACTTAACTTCGTACAAAATACAAGAAAACACACGCGCTAAAACAAAATGGCGCCATTTTCTGCACATGTTCAACAAACTCCCGCAAGGAACGATGGGACTAACGAGCGAAACCGCTGGCTAAAACAAAACTTGAATCGTAGCGAGTAAAAACATAATAAAAAGTTCCCGACACACCGGAAGGGTGGGTGTCGCTGCGATACAACTTGTGAAATGGAACAAATAATAACAAAATGTCACTAGATAAACGTTCACAATAAATGTTCTTAATGTCAATGACAATTGTATTTCTTGACTTTGGCTTCATACTCTAATCCACTGGGACAAGTAGGGCAAGACGCTGAACTGCTCTTGACACTACAATGTCTCTTGCACCCCGGTACTAATGAACTTTCTCCCCAGTGCGATAGCTCTTGTACTGGACTGTCACCTTGCGCACTTTACCATCTTCTCCTCGGAACACATCTTTCACAAGCGCCAAACGATAATCTCCTCTAAGAGTGTTCTTGTCAGCAACAATCACTACATCTCCTGGTCGTAAGTTACGAGTAGCAGTGTGCCACTTGCGCTGTACTACCAGTGCTGGAGCATACAGCTCGGTCCAACGTTTTCAGAAGTCCTCCACCACAGACTGAACGAGATGATAGCGTGTTACAATACTTGTATCGCATGGCTGCCATCCCATGGGGTTGGAAGCAGTGGCTCGCCTTAGTATCAAGCTATTAGGTGTGAACGCATTGATGACTGAATCCACGCTTGGTGTTACTCCAATGGGACGCTTATTCAGTAGGTTAGACACTTCACAACAGACAGTGAGAAATTCGGGCACAGACAGACGCTGGTTACTCACAGAGAAATGAATGGCACGCTTGGCAGCCTTTATCAGAGACTCCACTGCTCCTTGATGCCAAGGACTATCAGCAGGTCCAAATACCCAGGTGGAACCATTCTGAGCAGAATCTCTCTGTAACGACTCTCTATCGATTCTTTGCCAGGCCTCTTTAAGTTCCCTTTCTGCGCCCACGAGTTGAGAACCGGGATCACTGTAAATCTTCTCTGGCCATCCACGAAGACTTGCAAATCTGCTAAGTGCCATCAGAAAGTTGCTGGTGTCATATCCAAACACTGCCTCGATATGGACAGCTCTCATCGTGAGATCGGTGAAAAATACACCATATGCTTTGCCACTTGTGCGTTTCTGGACTTCTCCTCTAACGGTGTATGGTCCAAACAGGTCAAGCATCACATGGTTGAATGCTGGAGCGGGTTTCAGTCTGGCTTCTGGCAGTAACCCCATTGGTTGCTCAAGGAATTTGGCGTCACGTAACTTGCAATTGCATAGTTGACAGTCCATTTTCACTAATCTTGCCAGTTTACTGCCTTGAGGTGGCCAGTAACGCATTCGAAATCGAGCAAGGGTTGCGTCACGTCCCCTATGTCCTCCTGCTTGATGCGCACGTTCCATGAAAAGACGTGTAGCTGGATGCTTGGAGGGTAACAATCTCTGAATGGATGAGTCTGGTGTCATCGCATTGTACCTGGTTAGTCGTTCTCCAACGACCCATATTCCACTTGCATCTTGTACAGGCTTCAGCTTAGCATAGTGGCCTCCATTACCTTTCTTGCTGCTGCTCTTCTTTAGCTCGCATTCAATTGTTTTCTGAACTTTCTTCACTACAAAATCCTCTGCTTCTTTTAAGTGCTGTGCAGTTACTTGCATGGCATTTCCTGCACTGAAAGTCTTGTTTCTTGCAATGTTTTTCAATCTTTCCACGACCCAAATGACTCGATTGATGTCGCTAAATCTCTCATAGGCGATCAACGGAGGATCTGCCGTGGCTACCGCTGTGCAACACATCTTCTTCTCTCCAGGGAGTGGTCCTTCCTTCTGCAGACCAGACTTCAGTCCCCACTCTTCAACAGGCTTGTACAGGATAGGTGAGCCATTCCACCAATGGGAGTCCTGGTTGTGCTCCTCGGGGGTGCGCCAACGGGTCAACCAATCTGCAGGGTTGTGATGACCTGACATCCAGGCCGAACAGGACATGTCACCATTTGTTGCGGCTTGAATTTCTCCAATTCTAACTCCTTCATACACCTTGAAGCGAGTACTGGTCTTGTTTATCATGCTCAAAACAGTTTCAGAGTCAACAATTTGCAACAACTCTTCAAAGTCGAACCTCATCTCCTTTTCAATGACCTTTCTACCTCGCTTGGACAACACAGCAACGTTGAGCTCCATCTGGGGAGTAGACAACTTATTCACTGGGGCAATACGACACTTTGCCATGATAAGTCGACACCAATACTCGCCATTGTTTAGACGCCATCTGATGTAGGCTGCAAAGCCATGGGCGAGGTCACTACCATCACTGAAGATGACGAGCCACGGTTGGCCAACAGAGTCGGGTGGTCGTAAACAACGATCCAAACTGAGCTGCTCGAGCTGGAACAGGGAACAGAAGAAGTGAACCCACTTGGAACGGAGGTTGCTTTGGCAGCTGATCATCCCATCCAAGCTTTAGGGACCATGTTTCCCGAAGATAAATCTTTCCCAGCAGAGTGTAGGGGCACACAAATCCAAGAGGATCAAATATCATCATAACCTGCGACAGAACAATTCTTCTTGTCAGCACAAGTGGTAGGGCTTGCGGCAAATCAGCTTTCTTGAGGTTTGGGCCTGTGTGTATTCCTTTCTTCTTCTTGCTAAAATTCAGAGTTACTTCAAAAACCACAGTATCTTCCACTGGATTCCAGCCAAGACCCAATACCCTCAAATTGCTTTCACTTCCTTTCAACATGTTTGTGTATGTACGTAGAGGACCATCAAATTCAACAATCGTGTCATCGTTGACAGACAACATTTTGCCGGTGCGAGGACTTGACTCTCCACTGAACTGCCAACACTTGACTACAAAGCCTCCCTTCCCAAGCATGTTCTCTGTTTCACGAGCAATTTTCAATGCTTCAGGTGTACTCGGTTGAGAGACAATTAAATCATCTACATAGCTAGATCTCTTCAGGAGGTTGGCTGCCTTGGGACTGTCAGCCTCAAACATGTCTGCTGTCTTGTACACAGCTTCAGTGCTAATAGCAGGGGCCGGAATGTCGCCCATATTGAATCGTGTCATCACATACACATCTGGTTCTTGGTCAGTTTCCAAATCACGCCACAGGAACCGATGACAATGTTGCTCCAAAGGCTTCAAGTAGATAGAGTGGAACATTTTACGAATGTCTCCCACGAGAGCGACCTGCTCCTCTCTCCAACGCAGTAATATGCCAATCAGATTGTTCATGTAACAGTTTGGTCCCTTAGCTAATTAACAGGAATTAAGAGACATTCCTTGGCACACTTGACTGGAATTAAATACAATTCGCACGGGTGTAGAGTGTGACCGCGTGTTGACCACTGCCAGGTGGGAGATGTAAAACTTAGGACCGTTCCATTCTTGTAATTTTTTCTGAGACAACTTCCGTGCAACACCTCGTTCCACCATGTCCTCCATCTGCTTCTGGTAAGTCTCAGCCCACCGCTAGTCTTTGCTGAGCGTTTGCTCGATCGGTATTCTTGAGAGTAGCCAAGGCGCTACCGTAGTTATTGGGTAAAGTTCCTGGATCCACAAGCCAAGGATAGCTGGTTACCCAACACTGTTTAACACCGTCATACTCAAGGTTCCCTTGAATCAATTTTAACTCCTGTTCCTCTTTGAACGAATAGGTGTGGCCAACAGTTGGACACTTGCCACAACGACAACTACCACAGCGCGGAGTAATTTCGGTTCCAATTTCTTCACCACAAATGAAGTTCTCTATCAGGCGTCCCTGAGTTCTACCAGTGATGAATTCTGTAACGTTTGTCTGTCCGTGACTAGCATACCCTTCGCTGACGTCAACCAGCTTTCCAGGGTCAGAACAATTGGGCTGAAACTCGGGGTGAGTGACATGGCATACATGGTAAACCTCATGCTCGATCCCTGAATTGTGAATCGTTTTTACAAGATTTGAGTCATGCTCAGTTCCTTCCTTTAGATCAGGATGGGTGCCTTGAAGACAGACTCCAAGTCTCCTTTCATGATGCTCAAATTTAATCTCGTTCCCAGATCTCGTGGGCGAAGCCGAAGGCGAGATCTGGTCAAATCCGATTTGCACCACGTGATTGCCTGTCAGGAATGTGGCAGGCGAGTCAATTGCGCATGCCCTAGACAATTCTAAGAAAATGGCAATCAAATATAATATTTAATCCTCAACCAAATGAATAACAAATGCTTTACCATTCTCGTCTTTCCTGGAATAATATCTAGCAGAGTATTTTACTAAAGAATTAAGCAAAAGGCGATCATGAAAGCTTTAGGTCGGGTAAAAATATTTATTTGATTTAAAAAAATTGTTCATTTGGCGGTTACATGCAATGACTGAGACATGTCTAGATTTTATGCAAATTTGATCCGGTCACGTAATCAAACGTAAATATTCTTACGGCGGATTCTCTGTTTTTAAACATCGTTATTCGTCAGAAATAGCTTTATAATGCTACAAACAACTAAAACGAAATCTTCTTGTCTTTTGAAGCCGACTGTAAACAACGAAACGTCTCAAAAATGAATATACAGTATTATGATTGCGTGCATGATCTATAATTTGCATAAAAAACAGACATTGAATTCCCTTGGGGCCGCATCGCACGTTCAAATTTTAGCGCTGTGACAGCCATGCTTTGAAACAGCCAATCAAAAAAATGGAATTTTCTCACTTGGCCAGATCGCGCCTTCCGGCTTGTCTACCTGCGAGATGTGGGAACGAGATTAGCTCAAATTGTCTCCACACTTTGCCTCCTCGCACTTAGGAAACAATCCAAAATAGTCACAGCCCAGAAGAATGTCTACTTTCGTTGTCAGTCTTCTTCTGTAGAGAGTCCACATCATTGCCAAGAAACAAATTGGCTAAGATTTTAGGGTCCAGCTTGCTGACAGGACCAGTTATTCTATCCATACCAAATGCAGTGATACTGACTTTCTTGCCAGAGTCCGTTCTCAAAATGAACTGATACTGTCGGGTGTTGTAGGTCTTCTCCACATTTCGCATAGTGGTTTCGTCAAGAGTGAATCTGTTCAGTTTTTTGGCCTTGATTCTATCTGCTGCTTGGTGGGTTATGTAGGTTGTGTTTGAGCCACCATCACAGAATATGGTAACATTCTTCCCACTCTCACACACCTTTGCCTGTTGGATGGGATAGAGAGCAAGGCCAGCTCCTCTTGTAGCATGACTTGCTGATTCAGCATGAGCACAATGATCAATTTGTTGATCTTCTTCTTTCGCGGTGCTGATACAGATTGATCCCGACCGGTAGTGTTTGGACCTTCTTTCCTTTTCCCTGACTTGCACAAGAGAAAATGGTGCTTCTCACTTCCACACAATGAACATGGTTTCTTGTTGGGACACTTCTGCTGTGGGTGATTTCCGAAGCAAGCAAAGCAAGCATTCACTTGTTTGAGAAGTTCAAACTTGCCACCCTCTCCACTGATGGGGAGCTTCTGAAATTCTTTGCAATCACTAGTTTTGTGCTTAATTGTATCTCTCCTATGGAAAGCACACTGGTGAAACTGTCTTTTGTCCTGACCAGTTCCTGTTCCATGATGTGTCAGCCCTTTTCCACGATCACTAGTTTTTGGGACTTCAAGTGTTCTTCTTCGCCTTGGTTGGTATTCAGCTAATCGAGCTACTGCTTCTCTTTCCCTTTCCAAGAACTTCATAAAAGATTTGAAAGGCTAGACTGTCCACAGCCCTCTATTTTTTCGTGTTTTTTCGATCGATGAGCGCGCGATAAGAACGGCGAGGGAACTGGACGCCAGCGCAAAACGGTAGAAGCAAGGGGGTGGGGGGCGGGGAGCGAAAAAATAGAGGGGCTGTAGACATCTTTGAAAATATTGAATTTCCCGTTTCTCCAGAAACGGAAAATTCCCATTGGTTGAAAGGCGGCAAAAGTGTCATCACCTTGACAACGGCAGATCATGTTTGCTTGCAGGCGGCGTCTTGCGGTTGCTCGAGTTGTCATCACTATTGACATGCTGTGATTTGCGATGGATCGATTATTGGAACGCTCGTTGGAGAAATTTCCAAACGTTTCGTCGCTCAAAGACGAGCAGAAAGAGGCTGTTTGCCACCTTCTTTGTTCGAAGGACGTAGTTGGAATTTTACCGACTGTGCTACGGCGAAACAAATGCAAGATGATGGGAATGTTGTTCTTGTTGTTTCGCCGCTAAAAAGAATCATGAATAATCAAATTGAATCACTTGACCGGCATACCTTTTGCGGCATAACTTTTGGAGACTCACTTGGCCGGCATAACTTTTGCCTCGCCGAAGACGTGTGAGGCGAACGTGACATTCTTTTGAATCGCTGGTCACGATCAACTTGCCTTGTAGGAGATTCTACGCCATCTATCGGTCGCGCTATGCGCTAGGGATTTCCTTATTAATTCAACATTGCTTGCTGCACTTCTAGCTTTAGATGCATAAGATGAACACACTCTACTAGAACGAAATTCGTCTTCTTGCACTGTAATTCCCAAATCGACCAAGACGTCTGCCAACTTTCGCCGTAAAACACCTTCGCGTTTTGGCTCGACAAATAAATTTTCCGTAGAGAGGTACGATGGCTTGCCGAAGTTCCCCAAGCGAATCGCGAATGTGCACCCGCATTTTCTGCAAAAATCGCAGGGACCGCTTGATTTCGGCTTTCTTCCTATTTTGGCAGGTTTTTTGGGGGTTGAAGAAGTCGTCTTAGACGCAAACGCAACATCGAAATAAAAACTCACGAGTTGTTTTGTAAACTGACACTTGTAGTCAGATCAATTAAACAAGAACTTTACCGCTCAAATTTTATTGGTCCGATTTAATTGAAAGGTCAAGAGGCGGAGTTGTAAATTGCAAGACGATGACAAGGGGAGGAGTCTAATACTTCCACTTTTATTCAAAGATCTCTACAGCCTCACCAGCTCTATTTTTCCTTCGCTTCCTTCCCCCCCCCCCCCCCCTCCCGCTGCGCGTTCGCTTCATTTGCTCTTTTGCGTTGAAAAATCGAGAGGCTGTGGACAGTCTATTGAAAGGCTGAATCTTCTCTGTTTGGCTCATGTCATGATATTTGCGAATCCACTCCAATCTCAGATGGCTAGGTAAAAGTCCATTGACAAAATCAACGTCCCTCATAGTGAGAGTGTTCAACTGATTCAACTCTTCAAGCTGGCTGTAGGATGACTCTACAACATCAACAAATTCGACAAGACCTCTGTAATCGGTTTCTGAGACTGGCTTGAGCTTATGTAAATCCTCTAGTGCTGCTTGAATAGTGGCACTGGTATCATCATAGTAATCTTCCAACTTCTTCCACATTGCATCATAAAGCCTCTGGTTTGGTGACATACACTGACTTGATCCTTTGACTAGCTTTACCCTTCACAGACCTCTTGAGTTCGTGAGCTAAGGCTGTTCTGTTTTTGATTGCACCTTCCGCCAACTGCTTCCAGACCGCTTTAAATTCAGGCCAATCCTTTCTCTGGCCAGAGAAGGTGGGAAGTGACATTTTCTTGAGGTGAACACCTGGTGTGTCTGCAGAACTGGTTCCATTGCTTTGAACTGGCATACCATGACTACCAAGTTGATAGGGCGATACATTCATTAACTGTCCAGGATAAACATGTCTTCCTGCTGACTGCTGAACAAATGGCTTTGGCAACCAATACTGCTGAGCCGAGGGGAAACTGAAACTAGCAGAACTAAGGGAATCAAACCCCATCTAATCGTTTGCTTGACTGCCACTACTGGCTTGTTGATCTGGGTTAACACTGTTTCCTGACTGGGAATGTGTGGGAGGATCAGCAGGTACACTTGGAGCCTTAGTGGCTTTCGCATGTGCAAATGCATTTCTTGCCCCTGTGTATGCTTCCTTTACATTTGCTCTGTATGCAGTGATGTCTAATCCATTGACAATCCTATGTTCCGCATTGTCTTCTTCTGAAACAAGAGTTTCATATTCCTCATCTATCACGCAAAAATCATCAAACACTTTCTCAAGTTCAACCATCAAGACTGTCAAAACCTCAATGTCTGCATTTCTTTCAACTGCACCACTTAATCTTCAGGAGGCTTTGGTGACCTGCTGCTTGGCCTTAGTTCTTTCTTGTTTTTTCTCCTCTACAACACTCATGATTGAAAATTACGTTCACCAGAAATATCAATGTACATCAAACAAATTACCCGGCAGACTTCATTATCATTCAATCTTGGCTGACAACTTAAAACAAAGAAATCCACACTCACCGATGGCTGACAACTTGACATACAAAACAAAAGTTGAAGTAAACACACTTTCAATCTCCCGGTTGGCTGGCAACTTGGAGCGAACAAATTTCAAGATAACTGAGTTCGAAGACAACTTGAAAACACACTTTCAATCCCCTGGTTGGCTGGCAACTTGGAGCGAACAAATTTCAAGGTAACTGAGTTCGAAGACAACTTGAAAACACACTTTCAATCCCCTGGTTGGCTGGCAACTTGGAGCGAACAAATTTCAAGATAACTGAGTTCGAAGACAACTTGAAAACACACTTTCAATCCCCTGGTTGGCTGGCAACTTGGAGCGAACAAATTTCAAGGTAACTGAGTTCGGAGATAACTTGAAAACACACTTTTAATCCCCTGGTTGGCTGGCAACTTGGAGCGAACAAATTTCAAGATAACTGAGTTCGAAGACAACTTGAAAACACACTTTCAATCCCCTGGTTGGCTGGCAACTTGGAGCGAACAAATTTCAAGGTAACTGAGTTCGGAGATAACTTGAAAACACACTTTTAATCCCCTGGTTGGCTGGCAACTTGGAGCGAACAAATTTCAAGGTAACTGAGTTCGAAGACAACTTGAAAACACACTTTTAATCCCCTGGTTGGCTGGCAACTTGGAGCGAACAAATTTCAAGGTAACTGAGTTCGAAGACAACTTGAAAACACACTTTTAATCCCCTGGTTGGCTGGCAACTTGGAGCGAACAAATTTCAAGGTAACTGAGAGGGGAGTCATGCGTGCAGACGGCGTGCGTTGGCACGACTTTTGAAGGGGAGCTGTTCCCGACCCGAATTTGACGATTTTTAGTAACGTCGGTCGGCTAAATGTCTTGAATGAAAGCTAAATATCAAGCTTTATGACTGGGGACAAACACAAACGACGAGGCAAACATAAGCGCGGAGAACGAGGTTCGGTTGAAGAAGAAGAAGAAGAGAATCGCAAGCGACTCAACATGGCGTCCGAAGACGATGCAGTGCTCTCTAGCGAAGAAACCAACGAAGTTCAAGAACCATCCAATCTGGAGCTAAAGGAGATGTTAGTCGACATTAAGATAGAACTGACTAACATAGCGAGAGAATTTGCCAAAGAAATTACCGAACTCAAAACCGTGGTACAGGAGCAGAAATCCGAGCTCGATAGCTAAAAAAAAAAGGATGGAAAAAACCAAAACCCAAAACACCGCCCTAGAAGACGAGCTTTTTGCCGCTAGGAACAAAATAGATGAGCAAGAGGAGGAAATCGCTGAGCTCTATCAACTTCAGGACAATCTAGAACAATACACGAGGAAACAATCACTTGAAGTTTGCGGTATTCCAGCGAGCGCATATACTTCGACCGAACAAGCGATACTTAAAGTTGCCAGTGTTCTTGATGTTCCAATGACACCTTAGGACATAAACATCTCGCACACAATCAAGAGCAAGAGTGCAGGTACCATTCTGGTCAAATTTCAGAGTCATAAAGCAAAGACCAGACTTTACAAAGCCAGAACAAAATTGAAGAACCTAAGGTTCAATGATTTATTTCCGGACGCGTCAACCGCTACTCGTGTTGCAGCAGGAACGCGACGAATCTTCATAAATGAAAATCTCACGGGCTTCAGAAAAGAACTGCTTAGGAAAGCGAACGTAAAGCGCAAGGATGGACTAATTATCAGTGCCTGGTCAATGGATGGAAAGATCTTCGTAAAAACCTCGCCGGAAGGCACCCCCATAAGGATTTATAAAGAGGAAGATCTGGAAAACTTATAACATTCTCCACAATGCAAACATTCGATCATCAATTACGCCGAACGGACCAAAAAAGGTACATGTACGACTATATTACAAAACGAAATAAGGACCAGACTTGCAATTTCTTTAACTATTATCATTTAATTCGGGTAGGGAAACGGATCTGGCGAAGGAACACTCACTCACTCGTTTGTTTTGTTGCTGGTTTGTTTCCTTTGTTTGCTTTTCTTTTTTTTTTCTTTCAAATTCGCTTGTGTGTTATTAAGTGTTTGCTTTATTAATTTTTTGTACGTTACTTATTTACTATGCAGACGTCTGTAAAATTAGATATTTTATCGTTGAACGTTCGAGGGATACGGGATCAGACTAAGAGAAGGAGTATTTTTTCGTTCTTGAAAGACTTTAAAGCAAATATTTACTTTCTTCAAGAAACTTACTCTGACCTGAAAGATGAAATTATCTGGAAAAATGAATGGGGAGGTGATATATTTTTCTCTCATGTCACCAACCACAGCAAAGGTGTCTGTATTCTGATCAACCCTACTATTTTTTGTCAGGTGGATTATTGTTATAGCAACAATTCAGGGAAAATAGTGCTAATTACGATTACACTTGGCTCGCAAAAAATATCTCTTTGTAACATCTACGCGCCAAACAACCAAACAAATCAACTTGAGTTTTTGCAGGAGCTGAACAACTGCATAATCGACAAAACAGAACTGACCACATTAATTGTTGGAGGGGATTGGAATTGTACGTTGTCGAAAAAAGATAAAATTGGAGGCACGGCATGGGCATCAACAAACTTTAGGAATTTGCTAATAACTACAATGGATATGTTTGATCTAATAGACATCCAGAGAGTACGCCACCCAAAATTACGTAAATTCACGTATGAATCAAAAGCAATAGGAATGAAATCTAGGATAGACTTCTTTTTTTTGGCTAAAAACCTAACAAAGAGTGTGAAGAAAACAGAAATATATCCATCAATTGCACCCGACCACAATGCAATTTACATATCTTTACTTTGGTCCTGTGAAACCCCAAGGGGACCCGGACTCTGGAAATTTAATAACACTCTTTTAAAAGATGAAGAATACGTGGAAATGGTTCGTGAAACGTATTCAAACACCGTAAAATAATATCGTCAGGTAACAAACAAGGGCCTACTGTGGGAATTAATTAAAATGGAAATTAGGAATGCGACTATCTCGTATACGAAATACAAAGAAAAAGTATTCAGAGATCGGGCAGAGGAAATTAGACACCAGCTCGAAGAGCTAGATGACACCATCTGTAATAACTTTTTCTCGCCGGACACAAATCAACTTCTGCTACACTATGACAAACTTAAATCCGAACTTCAGTCTCTGTATGAAACGAAAGGGAAGCAAGCGATGTTCAGAGCAAAATGTCGTTGGGTGGAACAGGGTGAACGCCCAACAAAATACTTTTTCAACCTAGAAAAAAAAAAACTATAATGGAAAGACCATTAGGGAAATACGCCTAGAAGACGAATCAACAACAATCAATGCTAAACAGATTCTCGACCAAATCGAAGCTTATTTTAGAGACCTGTATACATCAGCAAAAACTTTCTCTCATGATGAATACAACGAATTTACACAACATCTACAAATCCCAAAACTTAATTTCAGATGAAGATCGGGATAGCTTGGAAGGTCCTCTGAGCTATGAAGAGTGTAAAAATGTACTAGAATCTTTTCAAAATGATAAGTCGCCAGGTGAAGACGGATTTACCGTAGAATTCTATAAATTTTTCTACGACCTATTAGGCGAAAATCTACTGGCATGTTTAAATGAGGCCTATGAGGTAAACGAACTTACCACCTCGCAAAGAAGGGGCATTATTATTTTATTACCAAAGGAAGACGGCTCTTTACTCGACCTGCACAACTGGAGGCCGATAACGCTACTGAATGTTGATTTCAAAATCGCTGCGAAAGCAATCGCTAAAAGATTAGAAAAGTTTTTTGCCGAATCTAATACATCCAGATCAGACAGGTTTTGTAAAAGGACGCTACATCGGGGAAAACATTAGACTTATCAGCGATGTTCTAGACTACACAAAAGAGAAAAAATTCCCGGCATTCTTTTGGCCCTCGACTTTCGCAAAGCTTTCGACTCTCTCGAATGGCCCTTTATTCTAAGAATCTTAGATGCCTTTAACTTTGGTAGCAGCATAAAAAGATGGATTAGTACGTTCTACACGAATGTGGAGAGCGCAGTATTGAATAATGGGTATGCGACGAATTGGTTTAAACCGTCGAAAGGTGTGAGGCAAGGGTGTCCTCTCTCACCGTATTTGTTCATCCTCTCAGCTGAATTAATGTCTATAAAATTACGCCACGACCCGGGAGTCAAAGGCATTAATTTGTATGGCAACGACTTCAAACTGTCGCAATTTGCGGATGACACAAAGTCTCTTTTGTGCAGATTTAATTTCAGTGGAAAAAGCTTTAAATATAGTCAATGACTTCGGTAGGATAGCTGGTTTACAGCTAAACATGAAAAAAACAAAAGCGATTTGGCTTGGAAAATGGGCCAACAATAAAACCAACCCCTTGGACATGAAGTGGATGCATACTCCTGTGAAGATTCTAGGAATTCATTTCTCGTATGACAAGAAAGGCAATGATGACCTTAACTTTAGCTTGAAATTAAGAAAGCTACAAACAAAACTGGATATGTGGAGTGCTAGAAGTCTCACTCTAATTGGGAGAGTATTAATAACCAAAACGCTGGGTATCTCACAGATCATTTATTCCGCGTCAAGTATTGAAGTCCCAGATACAGTTCCAGGGACGCTAAAAAAGAATTTGTTCAATTTTATATGGCGAAAAAAGAAGGATAAAATAAAACGAACCGTTCTCTACCAAAATTTAGAGAAAGGTGGGCTACGTATGACAGATGTAGATCTTATGTTTAAAGCCTTGAGACTAGCATGGATCCCCAGACTCTTGAACGCTGGAAATACAAACTGGTGTTCTGTGCCAAACCACTATTTCAGAAAACAAGGGGGCTTATACTTTCTTTTAAAATGCAACTATGACACAAAGTACTTTCCTCAATTGCCAGCCTTTTACAAGAACATTCTCAATTTCTTTCAAGAATTAAAAACGCTTTATGGTTACGACCAAGCAAGTGATTTAGTATTATACAATAATAAAGAAATTCAAGTAGATCAGAAAACAATCTTTCTCAGCAACTGGATGGAGGAAGGAATTGTTTCTATAAAAGACTTGTTGAAGGAGGATGGTAGATACCTTTCATTCCAAGAATTTAAAGAAAAATTTTCATGCAACACAAACTTTCTTCAATATTTTCAGGTTATAAGTGCCATACCTGACCGGTTACGGTTGAAAGCGAGACAACTAGAGTCGTTTAATAAACAGTTCTTCACAAGTAATGACCATCTCTTCCATTTTAACAGTAATTTCACTTTCAACCTTGATAAAGCCAAATCAAGAGACTTCTACAATCTCTTCATTGATAAAATTCACACCGGAGGTCCGACCGGTCCCAAAAGATGGAGTAAAACACTTTCTTTAAATGATGAACATTGGGCAAAGATATTTAACCCTATTCAGACCGGGCTTTTTTGGACCTTCTCAGAACGGGGGGGGGGGGGGCTTCGGAAGCCCCCCTATCTAACTTCCAGAATATTTAAGCAATCACAATGAAACTTATAGGATGTATTGTATGTCCGAAAATCTTTCTTTTGGTATATGTCACGTGATATGGTGACGTCACATCACGTGACAATTACATCATGATGTCAAAACAGCCGCCATCTTGGATCCGCCATCTTGGATTTCAAAATTTTTCCAAAATGCCCGAAAACCACCCAAAATTATTGCAAAGTACTCAAAATCAATAAAAATGTGCTTTAAACCCGTAAAAATGTAAAAATAATTCCATTTAAGTTGATTTTTATTGACAGAAACACGCAAAATTACAAATTTGGGAAAACATGCCTGTCAAAATGACGTTGCCATGGTGATGTCAAGTTCATGACACATCATCCAACCCTACCAAATTGTTGCCAGATAAATTTTAGGAAAACTCAGAAAGTTTGGGAGCGTTTGATTTAATCTTAAAAAAGTTATAAAAGTTCAAAGTCAGCGCGGGCCTCAAAAGCCCCCCCCCCCCCCCCCGGTCTAAATAGGGTTAAATTAACACGAAAACTTTGCAAGGAAACGAAACTAAAAGAATTTCAATTTAAATTGATTCATAGAATCGTTGTGACAAAGAAAGAACTATTCAAATACGGTATTAAAACAGACGATAGATGCTGCTTTTGTGGGGAAAAGGACTCTATCAACCACACTTTTATTCACTGCTCTTTTACGAAATCATTCATACAAAAAGTCATTCTGTGGTTTAATACAACGTACAATTTACAGATCTCTCCAACAATAGAGCAACTTTTATTTGGAATTACCTCTAACTTATATGAGAAAAGTATGACCAACAAATTCAATTACTTTACACTACTTATGCGCTATTATATCTATAATTGTAAATTAAATAATAAGCCTATTGTCCTCCATGACTTTGTGAATGCTGCACAACAAAGAGAACTAATTGAAAACACCGTTGATAACTCAGGAACCAATAGAGGGTAAAATATCTCATCTCTCCTTAACGTGTAAGGAGTTATATTATAAGTAACAAAAAAGAGGAAGAAGATTGTCACCGTAGCTGACTAAGTAACTAAGTTACTAAGTAACTGTACATAGAGTAGTTAAGAAAAGTAGGGTAATTTGTAGTTTGTGTTTAAGTCTGCGTAGTATTGTAAGTAATTGTATTGTTGTGTGTTATTAATAAAAAAAAAATAAATAAAAAAAAGGTAACTGAGTTCGAAGACAACTTGAAAACACACTTTCAATCTCCCGGTTGGCTGGCAACTTGGAGCGAACAAATTCGAGGTTACTGTTCGAAGACAAGTACTTGAAAACACACCTTTAATCCCTGGCTGGCTGGCAATTCGAAGACTTACTCCAACAACGTTTTACTGTAACGGCATCGATTTAAGGCGAACAGACGACGCTTCAACTCAGTTTATTCGTGACCATTCGTAGAACTACAATCTGCTAATATAGATTTAGGCACGCCTAAAAGCGGAGCTCCCCATTTATTTAATTTTCACTGGAGCTTACAATGTTTTCATTCTAGTGAATAAGCGGCCAAAGTACTAATGTTTATGGCGTTTTATAGGTTCAAGACAAATTTAAATAGCTCACGGTTAAACCGAATGTCAGCAGTACGACAAAAATAATAATCTTAAAGCGGGGCGAAATCATTACTCATGGCACGAAAAATTACTTTAGAGTACAGTAAATTATCTGCTTTCTAGCAATAGAAAATAGTTTCGCGATCCTGTAAAAGTTTCGCAGCAGTTTAGACTCCACAATATCTATTACATTGATATAGGATATATTCAACGTGAATCGCTGAGTCGCTGAGTCTGTCTGTCTGTCGGATTAGCTCAATCGTCTGCGGATCGGAAGGTCGTGAGTTCAAATCCCAGAGGGTCAAGTTTTTTTTTTCTTTTTTTTTTTTTTTACCCCGTAGCAATAAAATGGTTTGTTTATTATATCAACCCGATTTAGCTTTCGATACTCCTTCATGTACGATGCTGGCTTTACAGATAGACACGAAAGTCATCGATCGATTATGGCTCTCAATGTCCACTTTTTTGGCGGTCAATTACTTTCTACACGAAATTTTCAGCCACATTTTGTTTCATTGCTTCTTGTTTTTCTTTTCAAACCTCTTTAAATTTTAAAGGCCGCCTTTATACGGCCGCCTTTATACGGCCTTCTTGCTTCACTATTTCTACCATCAAACTATGGCGGCCATGTTGCGCGACTCCGTACGTACGACGTACGCGCCCGCGAACCATGCCGCTATCCATGTTGACCATGAAAACTCATTTCGATAGTGTTACTTCTTTCATGCGTATGGGGCTCTGCTCTGCGGCCCTCCGGGCCGCTGTAGAGCTCCGCTACAATGTAGTAACGCAGAAACATGTAGGCACATCTAGAGACATCTAATAACATCTAGTCACACGCTGTCACACGCTGGTAAAACGTTGTTGTTCCTTACTGCTTTCTGAGTATCGACACCGTTCTGAAACTAAACTTAACTTCGTACAAAATACAAGAAAACACACGCGCTAAAACAAAATGGCGCCATGCATTTTCTGCACATGTTCAAAAAACTCCCGCAAGGAACGATGGGACTAACGAGCGAAACCGCTGGCTAAAACAAAACTTGAATCGTAGCGAGTAAAAACATAATAAAAAGTTCCCGACACACTTTATACTCAATTGGGACATTGAAAACAAGCATATCAATAAAAAAAAGCATTTCATGGTCATCTTGTCAAGATCGAAAGTGCAAAACACATCTTTTAACTTAATTTCAAGGAAAATTTCGGCACCTTTTTGCCTCCTCTTGAATTTTTGACTTACCTGCTTACAGTCATCCTAGCAGATCCAGGGGCAGCTAGTCGGGGCGATACGAAGTAAACCGGGCAGAAATTCGTAGTGACGAAAGTTTATAATAAGGACGGAAGGAGCCCCGCTTTATCCACCGTTATTAAAACCTTTCGTCGCTACGACTTCAGAGTGCCCTGTTTACTTCGTTTCGCCCCGACTGGCTGTCCCTGGGTCTCCGAGGATGGCTTACAGTATAAGCACCCGCCCTATATAAGTAACGTTGTCGAGGAAGGGTTAAAAATGGAAAACTGGATAGTGAACATTAGCCTTGTTAAGGCTTGGTGTCTTTCACTTCGAGTCTTTCAATACTGCTTAACTAACTAAAGTTAGATGGCAAAGCTATCCGTTCATGACTTGTTCTTCTAATTTCAAAATGGTCGACATACTTATATTCGGCCGACCAAAAAGAATTTTTTTTTTTTTTTGGGGGGGGGGGAGCTATAGGCACTTTAATATGGGGCGGGGAGTGGGGGGGGGGGGAATGGGAGGCATTTCAAGTTACTGCTATAGGTACTATAAAGGGAGGCTGCACCGGAAAGGACTACCTTTTCATGCAGGCATTATCAGGCACATAAAGGTATAGGAAAGGACAATTGAAAAAAATGTTATTTAAAGGGATTTACAAAATATCTCCAACAAATGCACCCGACGGCACATTCATCTAAGTATTATCCTAGACTTTTTGCATTAGTAACCTCTTGAAAGAGTTTAAGTGACGTGAAATGTTAAGAAAGGGGATTTCGATTTCTACAGAAGGTATAAACATGTGAAAGAGGAACTACTATTTTTTTTTAATGAAAGGTGAGCAATATATGAAAGCGCAATGGTCCCAAAGGGGCTTAGGGCTCCAGGGCCCAAAATGCCGGGCTCCAAGAGGCCCCCCGAAAAACTAGGCTACAAGTTTTGTAGCAAACATTGCTTCGGGCTCCACGGCGAAAATTTTAGAGCTCGCAGATTTCAGTTTCCAGCCCCCACCCGGCTCCATTGCACCCATTTGGAATCCTGAAAAGTTCGTTTCTCTCAAAAACGGTTTATAAAAGGGTAAGGGCTTGGACCTCCGGGCGTAGCTTTTCCATTTAAAGTAAACCTAACCCCCGAAACAATACTTTCAAAATTGATTGTACATGAGTTAGAGAGTTGAATGGTTAAATATTTCTTCATCTCAATGTTGCGTTTTTAAGTTATGAAGGTTTATTTTTCCAATATGTTAATGAGTATGACGTCTACCCAGGCTTTTAAGCATACTTGTTTTGCTTATATCATTATTTACTCGCCATTACCAGACACCAAATTTACAATAAAAATTGTGTAAATTGCGAGTATTATGATAATGCTTTTTAAATACTGCTTGTGTGAACCAGTCAAAATCTGTATATTGAATGAAGACTGGGTAGACGTCATACTCATTAACATATTGGAAAAATAAACCTTCATAACTTAAAAACGCAACATTGAGATGAAGAAATATTTAACCATTCAACTCTCTAACTCATGTAGAATCAATTTTGAAAGTATTATTTCGGGGGTTAGGTGCACTTTAAACTTTGTTGAGAATCTCCCTTCCAGGGAAATAGGAAATCTCTTGTTACAGGACAATCAGAAAGTAAATCATTTTCCGTAGTGTAACAATCGTTTTGTGACAAGGGTCGCTTTTCCCCAGTTAATATTTTGGATGATTAAATTGCAATTTTATTAGGACAAAATATTCTACCATCTTCCTTCAGTTCGTATCAGTAACAAAGGAAGTAAGAACTGTCATAGTGGCGGTTTCACATTCTCAGCAAAAGCTTCGTGTCAGTCACGTGTCAGTCTCGTGTCAGCTTCGTGTCAGCTTCGTGTCAGCTTCGTGTCAGTCTCGTATCAGACTCGTGTCAGAAGACAGTCAAAAAGCAACTGGTTTGCCAACCAATCATTTTTTAGAACTTTGGCTATAAATTAATAATGTTTATGAGTTCAGCTTATGGCTCTCATTCAGTTGTTTATTTTCTTTAGTTTGTCACAGCAACTGGTTGAAAAGAAAAGAGGTGAACTAGTGTATTTCTACAAAGTATGCTTATAGTGAGCTTTCATTGCTTTCATCCATGTGGTGTTTAATTTATGGCTGTTATTCTTTCTTCATCTTTTATTTAGGTTGTTTAATTTTCAATCCAGACACAAATTAACTGGAGCACTCTGAGGTAAGTATAGTACTTAAACATAACGCCTCAAGAACTAATGATACGCAGAACTGATACATTTTAAATCTTCAAAAAAAAATAAGGTGATCAACAACATATGCTGTTTGCATGGCGTAGAATCATGCTTTTATCACTGTGTTTTTCACATCTTAAAAGGCTTAAAGTTGCTTGTCTTGGCTCGATTGTTTGCTTGTATTTTTAAAAGGGTTAAAAAAAAAAAAAACTCAATCATTCAAAACTCTAATATTTGCCATCAAAATACTGACTCAATGACGCTTGGAAGTGTTCTTGGTATTTTTTTACACTCTAGATCTGCTTATGAGTTTGTTTTGTTTCGCGAAATTAAGCCTAAAAGAATAATTATGTTATGAGTCTAAGTATTAGTTAAATGCGCCTTTCAAGCGTCTTTAAGGCCAGTTTTGAAAGAAAAAAGACCTGAAGGGCCTAAAACAAGATTGAAACATAAAACTTTAAAGATATGTAAAGGCCCATTTTATCGACATGTGCTAAAGCAGAGCAAGACCGGTACCTTTACCGGCAGTTTAAATATTTTTATTCATGGAACTTGTAGCCAATGGTTTTTATATTAAATGAAATTTTTAATATTTTTCAACATCCCTGTAGCCCAAAAAGTAGAAGAGGTTAATAATTTCCGTTAGCAAAAGCGGGGAGATAACCTTTCCTTTCTATTGTTACATATACCAAACTGAACAGCAAAAACGTAAATGGAATTTAAAAATCGTTGTAGTCAGTCACAGTTTTACCTTCGTTGTATTGTTAATTTATTAAAAACCAGCCAGTATTCAGGACTGAAGCTTTATGGCCTGGGTTAAAAATTACGTTTCAGCGTTACTTTTCGGGCGCTGCCTCATGTCGTCAATTTTGTTATGCAGTCCAGAAAAGGAGAGAAACATTGCAATACAAACAGTGAAACAATCCAATAACAAGAGAATTCTATTTCCACAGACTAAACGATACCAATTGGAAAATCTCGTATGAAGAACTCGCCGATCATGTGGTGTGTGCTGATTTTTGTACTGTTTACTTTGGGTTCAGCGACGGCCAACAATGTCAGCAGCAAACAAAATGACAACAAAGTAAGCTCGTTGTGTTTTTATAAATAATAGCTACCTCTTATAATGGACTTGATTTTGTTGTGATACATCACAAAGGTCATCAAGGTACTATAAATTTTCCATGCTGTATGTTATTTCTTGTTTACCGTTATGTTTATTATCCTATGTAATAGCTTTAAAGTGAGATGATTCTTTCTTATTTGTTTATTATATTCCCCGACACAGGTCACATCTTGTTACGGTGGACAACCAGGGTTAAATGGTATTCCCGGTATGCATGGCATGCCGGGTTTCCCTGGGGCACCTGGCCGTGATGGACGTGAGGGGGCCAAAGGAGATCAGGGCAGTGCGGGAAAGACTGGACCCCAGGGACCACCTGGTGCAGAAGGAAAGAAAGGAGCAAAGGGAGAACCTGGTGTCCAGGGCCCCGCCGGACAAAAAGGAGAGAGAGGGGAGAAAGGTGACAGCGGAACTCCAGGAACACCTCAGCTTTCCTCGCACATGAACTGGAAAGAATGTGCATGGAAAAGGGATGATGCAAAAAACTCAGGTGTGATCCAGGCAAGTGATTTCGGTGACTTTGTAGTTCAACGATGATGCGGGTATGTAGCATTAACTGGATAACCACACGGCGGCACGACATTAGTGATTAAATTTTAATTTGACACGATTTTCCTCTCTGGTATATTCAATGAAATAAAATAATTACTAGTATTGCTATGGGAAAATTCTTCTACCTCTTGACTCAATTGCTCAAAAACGGAATGGAAGGTTTTTAATGAAAGGGGGCGGGGGACCTGAACTTGCAGTTAAGGATATTGGATGCCATATCGCTGTATGGGTCTGCTGCACTATCTAAGTTTAACGAATCATTTATTTACTTTAAATAAGATTATATTGGCATTACTAATTGCTTTCTTTAATTTTGCGATATTTTCATCTATCAGCTGAACTTGTTTTCTGCTACCTACCTCGCAGAAATGATTTTCTTTATTATTTAATCGTAATGGCTGATAACTATCTTTGTAGAACTGTGAATTTATGAAGAACTTTACAGACACTGCCCTCCATGTTTACTTTGCTGGTAACCTCAGGATTCGTGGATGTGATAGCTGCTGTAGCCGTTGGTATTTCACCTTTAATGGCGCCGAGTGCAGCTCTCCTGGGCCTATTGAGGCTATCTACTTCATGCAAACCGGCAAGAACCACAACCTTCACCGTCACCGCCATATCGAAGGTCACTGTAATAATATTCACAAGGGAAAGGTGCGAGTGGGATTCTGGGTTGGAAAGTGTCCTTTCGTCAGCTCAACTGCAGACGCCTATACAGGCTGGGCTTCAATGTCCCGGATCTTTATTGAAGAGGTTCCAAAAGCTCAGCAGTAAACACGTGACACGTGATCCACTGGACTTCGTAGGAGAACTTTAACATAGTGCCAGTAAGGATAGAAAAACCGCAATACTGTTTTCAGAAGTTTTCGCATCAACAGATTTTAAAACTCTGTATCAGCTGAGAAATAAAGTCCAGTATTTAATTAAATGGCTTTCCGTTTTCAGTTCAATTTTAACATGCTTGCTTGGCGCGATATTTTAATGTTTTTCTCTTTTGTTTTTATTATTAATGTGATTCCTAAGTATTGTATTACGTACCCTTGCTGTGCAGAATTTCACGCGTAATAAGCGTGCGCATTAACAAAATGGCGGCTTTTACTCTACGGTTTCGCTCGCGAGGGGAGAGAAATCGTCGTTTTCTCGTGAACATGCAAGGCGACCTTTACTTTTTATTGCATAATTCTGATGTACGTATAAATTATTCTCTTAAAGTTAAATATTTGGAAGTAAAAAAATACATCTACGTTATTCAAGGACGCAAATTTTGATCTTAAAAGCAACGACTCGAGATACGTTTTGAGTCGATGTCGTGCGCGTTTTAAATGGTGTAATTTTTCCATAATTATATATTACGTTGTTCCATATGCTCGATACTCTATCTATCAAGTTTTTTTTCCACTTATCTGAACTCACTAATTTTTTAGCTACCGCAAATGTAACGTGGACTGGCGAAATATAACGGCGTGATTACCAGTACAGGCATAAACGGGTTAAGTTTTTCTTTGATGGGCCCATCATATTCCTTTTAACATATCTTTTTATGTATCTTCCGAAACTGTGCTTCGTTGGAAATACTCAGGGAAAGTTTTTAAAAAAAATCATTCGAAACCTTAGCAAAATAAGTGTTGCATTGAATAGAACGATAGCTACTACAGGTCCCTTTCCACATATGCTGAATTATGTGTCACAGCTACGCTTTAGTAAACAGAAATACCGACACTTGTTGAGGATCTATTTTTAAAAGTGTTAAACAAACTTAGTCAATCAAACCTAAAATATTGTGAATATTCGCCATCTAAATATTAACCCTATTCAGACCGGGCTTTTTTGAACCTTCTCAAACCGGGGGGGGACTTCGGAAGCCCCCCCCCCCCCCTATGTAACTTCCAGAATATTAAAGCAATCACCATGAAACTTATAGGATGTATTGTACAACCTAAACTCTTTCGTTTGGTATACGTCACGTGGGATGGTGACGTCACATCACGTGACAATTACATCATGATGTCAAAACAGCCGCCATCTTGGATCCGCCATCTTGGATTTCAAAATTTTTCCAAAATGCCAGAAAACCACCCAAAACCACTGCAAAGTACTCAAAATGAATAAAAATGTGCTTTAAACCCGTAAAAATGTAAAAATAATCCCATTTAAGTTGATTTTTATTAACAGAAACACGCAAAATTACAAATTTTGGAAAACATGCCTGTCAAAATGCCGTTGCCATGGTGATGTCAAGTTCCTGACACATCATCCAACCCTACCAAATTGTTGCCAGATAAATTTTAGGAAAACTCAGAAAGTTTGGCAGCGTTTGGTTGAATCTTAAAAAAGTTATAAAAGTTCAAAGTCAGCGCGGGCCTCAAAAGCCCCCCCCCCCCCCCCCGGTCTGAATAGGGTTAACTCGGTGACGCTAGGAAGTGCAATTGACATGTTGAAGCGCGTGCCAACTCTCTTTGCGAGTAGCAATCAATGATCATGAAACTCACATAGGACAAGATTCCCTCCCCGTTTCTTTCTGCGCATACCTGTGCTTGGTATCCAAGCTTTTGTTTCATTTCATTTTTGCAACTTACTGTACAGGTACACTGTCTATACATTGATATAAACAGCTTTATTATTCCACTATTGCGCCATTTTATCATATTAGGGCAAAAGAACGAGCGAAATAAAACAGGGCAAAAATACGAGCGGACAAACTTACGGAATACTGGCCCAAACAAAGTGACAAAAATTAGTGGAATAATAAATCCCTTATTCGATGGTTTAACATATAATACGAGCGTATTTTTTCCCGCTTAAACGGGGCTCAGAAAATACTACACAACCTGCAAAATATCCGCGTGTTTATTATATGTTAAACCATCGAATAAGTACAGGAAATCATATGAACGCGAGTGCATTACGTGATTTATGGACACGAGTGGTGTTTTAAAGTGCTCAAAATTGCACGAGCCGTAGGCGAGTGCAATTTTGACAACTTTCAAAACATCACGAGTGAGTTGTATTTTTTCATCTATCAACTGAACTAATTTCCTGCTACCTACCTCTCCAGAAATGATTTTTTAATTAATAAATCGTAATCGGACTGTTAATTATCTCCGTAGAACTGTGAATTTATGCCCTCCATGTTTACTTTGCTGGTAACCTCAGGATATATAAATGTTACGACTGCTGTAGCCGTTGGTATTTCACCTTCAATGTCGCCGAGTACAGCTCTCCTGGGACTATTGAGCGCGCGTACTTCATGCAAGCCGGCAAGAACCACAACCTTCACCGTCACCGCCATATTGAAGGTCACTGTAATAACATTCACAAGGGGAAGGTGCGAGTGGGATTCTGGGTTGGAAATGGTACCACTGGCCACGAAAATGCTGACGCACGCACAGGCTGGGCTACAATGTCCCGGATCTGCATTGAAGAGGTGCCAAAAGCTCAGCAGTAAACACGCGACACATGATCTCCTGGACTTTGTAGAAGAACTTTAGTATTGTAATGATGCTGTTGTGAAGCGTTCGTAACAGCAGATTTGAAACTTATGTATCAGCTGAGAAATAAAGTCCAGTCATCTGATATAACTAAATGGCTGATGCTTTCAGTTTTTTCTTCAATTTGTACTTGCTTGGCGCCCTCTATTATTAAACCTTAGTATTGCATTGCGCATCCTTTTTTGCATAATTTAACACATACCGTAATTAACGCGCACAGAAACAAAATAGCTGCTTTTTCTTTTGGCTCGCATTGGAGATATAAATCGTCGTTTTCTCGGAAATACGCACGGTGACCTATATTATTATTGCATAATTTTGGTGTACAAATTATCCTCTTTGAGTTTAAAATTAATAAAAAGTTCGAAGGAAAAAAGTTTTAGCTAGAAGCTTCCACATAAACGTTTGTATAGGGCGCTAATTTGCACCTTTCAAACAATGACTCGAGGATCTTTTTGAGTCGATGCCGTTTGATATCGTGTAATTTTCCCATACATCGTTTCATACGCTCGAGACTTTCTATCTATTAGGTATACTTTTAAGTTAACTTCACTAAACTTTGCTTCCAGCTTCTGCAAAATGTAACGTGGACGTGTAATACAACACGCCTGATTAGATACCAGTAAAGGCATAATAAATGGGGCAACATTGGACCCTTCTATTTCTTTTGGGAGCATGTGACGTTTCTTTTAATGAGTTTTTCGAAACAGTGCTTCAACATTCAAGGAAAGGTTCATAAGAAACGTTCAAAAACTATAATTTCTTAGGAATCACCTTAACAAAATACGGTTTCCTCTCCATATGTTGAATTATGTCTCGGCACGTTTTAATAAACAGAAAAAAAGGAGCACTTGTCGAGGGTCTATTTTCAAAAGTGTTAAACAAACTCAATCATTTAAAACTCAAATATTCGCCGTCAAAATATTGACTCAGTGACGTTTGGAAGTGATCTTGGTATGTTGAAGAGATTTTTAGTTACCGTCTGTAGCCTATAACAATTCAAGTTGTATGGTGAAGCTGTAAGGTTTGAAAAATTTTGCAATAAGCTGTTTTGTCGGTTAGCCTGAAACGAATGAATTAAGAATAAGAAAATAGTTACAGTAAATAAATTTCACTGTTGATGTTCGTTTAAACTTATTTTGCCGAATAAAAAAAATTGAATAATAAAAAGAACACAAAATTAAGCCAAAAATCACCATTTTGGATGTAGGGAAAAAAAAGCGAACGATTGCTTCTTGGTCAATAACGGACTGGGACGAGACAGGATTCTGAAGATCAGTTCTAGTGGTCAAACACTTTACACAGTGGAACCCCGATATAACGATATGCCAAGGGAGCAGTAAAATAATATATCGTTATATCGAAGAATCGTTATATCGAAACTCCCGATATAACGATATGGCCGTAAAATAACCGAAAATATCGTTATATCGGGGTAAACCTAACAACTACTGTTTACTGCATATTAGAGGAGGATAAACTTAAGAGAATAATTTTGATAAGAAGGCTTAGAACACAGTAACATTTTCGTATATCATCGTACAAAGCTGTTTTTAGAAACGTTAGAGATGACGCGATTACCGTAATGTTATTGGCGATGCATTAAATTCGATGTTTTGCAAATAAAATGTGACTGTGCAGTGATAATATCGTTATATCGGGAGGATTTTACGTTCGGTCCGCTAAATTCTCATCGTTATATCGAGAATATCGTTATAACGAGGATCGTTATATCGGGGTTCCACTGTGCAAGCGATCCTCTTCAGTTGTAGAAAGGATCTACAAGCGCGCAGTTCGATGTATCCTTATAAATAATCGAGAGTGGAATACAGGAAATGTTGTGCGCTATAATATTCAAATATTCGCCACTGATCATAATATTGACTCAATGGCGCCACGAGAGGAAGTGCTTGACATTTTTCGCTTGACGCGCGTGTAAAATTCTCCTTTGCGCGAGACAAGATTTCTCTTCCTTTTTTCCCGCAGACACCCTCACTTGATATCCAAGCTTTTGTTTCGCTTCTGGAACTTGATTATTTTCATTTTTGACCGTTCACGGGTATGCAGTCTATACGATTAATATATTCAGCCATGATTTGCCGAAAATTGGTTCCCCTTGTACATCCCAATGGGTAATACAATGACGGACGATGGGATCGAAATGGGTCTTGCTTTCTTTCTCTAACTGAACATTTTTTCTATTTATCTTGCCAATTAGATAAAATATTAAACACATCACGACTCACACTAGTCTGCGAGAAGTTTATTTATATATATTTATTACATTAACATGGCAGTGTTCTCGATTACAAATGCACAAACAAGCCGTTTAATTTGAATAATCGAATAATAAGAAAATTGTTATATCAAACAAACTTAACATTGATCATTGTTAACCAAATCTTATTTTTTCAAATTTTACTTGACGTCTTAACGTTTAATGACACAAAACTAAAAGTTTACCTTCTTCATTGGACGAAGTCGAAGGGCTATCGCAAACATTTTTTGTCAGAAATGTCAGTAATCAACTGCTGACAGCAATGCATTCGTGCTGAACGACGGACTGGTAGGAACAAGATTCTAGGTCAAAGTTATAAAAACCAAAATGAAGGAAAAATTTCTAAGCGCGAATTTCGATGTATTTTTATCATGTAGTCGCTTTGATTTCTCGGATGAAATTACACCAATATAGTTATTCCACAGGAAGCTACAATGAAGGAAAAAAACTGCCACAAACAAATCAGCAATGGAAGACCTTATCTCATTGGATGCATCCATGACAATAGAAAACGTTCTAGCGAATAGGATTTCGCGTTAGAATGGACAATTTAATATGCTGTTTCGAATTCACAGACTTGTCCTGACGAGATAGGTCATTAATTAAACGAACAACAATAGAAGAAATACATTCCTACTTTGGTTTTTGAAGTGAGCAGCGACAAGAATAATACTAAAGAATTTGGCAGTAGAAGCTTGCAGTTGCAATTGTGTCTTATTTTATCATGTTTGAGTTCTTCTCTCGCTATGATGCAGTTCAAGTTTTACCGTATGGGTTTTTTTTACGCTCCTTCAGCCCCGAGGCGCTGAGGTAAGTGATCAACATGTCAGTATTTAATTTTAGAGATGTCAATCGAGTTTCAAATGTGTTTCAAGTGCTGAAATATTTTGTACGACCGGAGAATTAAAAATCCCAGATAACAAAGGCAAATTAAATTTTGCGGGCCTTTTATGGGTGTATTGTGCCGAATTCCCAAAATCTTATTTTCTTTATTTAAAAAAGGAAGGTTTTTGATGTTTTCAACAATTTTTATTCATGTTTTATTCCGATTGAGTGCTTTCTGAATTTTGCATAATTACACGGAGCCAGATTTGTTGATGACTTTTCATGACGCATATCTGTTAAAGAAAAACGTGATCCCGACGTAGATTTACCAAACTTAGTACAGCGGCAAAATGACTTCTGATGAACTAAATGAGAAAATTAATCCAAAGTAAGTTCAGGGCCTGCTCAATTTTTTTAGCAAAAATGTTTGATGCGAAGAAATCGAATCCACTATTGGAAAGCAACCTTAAACTTAACTGCCGAGACTCTGGGATATTTCGAAGTTTTGATTCTCCAGAATATTGTATCTATTTTACTTTATTAAAATCTAATTCGTTGCAAAAATATTCTAATAAAAGACAAACGGCTGCCCTGTTTTGGAATTTACGTCATATAATAGCCTCAACCTCGAAGTGCGCAGTTGAGGCTTCCCTGAGCTGAAGTTATATTTCCAAGTCAATTAATGAATATATCGCTTGCTCAGATCGATATGCTGAGAAATCATTTGATCAGTGGAATCACTCAAGCTTTAAATAAAGCATCCACCCAAAAAAATGTTAACTCAATCATCTCATTACAATACAAGCGCTAGCAAATGGAAGAGCTTTGCTCACAAACAAAAACAGCTCTATTGATTTCTAATTACGATACAGAGCCTTTTCAGCCATTTTAATTAATTTATTTCCTCGCTGAGCGACAAAATGCAATTCTCATTTAAAATGAAGATACAAAATTTATGCAGAACAGAGCAAATCAAACCAACGTAAGATGACATTTGACTATACAACACAGTGAAATCATTCTAGTCGATATCATTGCTTGTTATAATACAATTCAGTGCGCATGCATTTGTTTCGGCAGATAATCCATTAAGCCTGGTTTTCACTAGCGACGCAAGCACAAGCGCAAGGATAACAGCTCTTACTTCACTGGGAAAACGGTTTCGAATCAAACAAAATCGCAAGCGCATTGTATTTTGATGCTTGTGCTTGTGCTTGCCGCAAGCACAAGTACAAGGACCATTTTTTTTCCTTTTCGCGTGATTGCGCTTGTGCTTGCGCTTGTTCTTGCGTCGCTAGTAAAAAACCAGGCTTTAGAACAAAAGCCGAAGCCGTTTTCCCTGAGAAAATTAGAGTCAAAATATTTAACTGGATACAGTTTGTGTAAGTTGAAAGTATAAGTTTAGCTGGAAACAAAGTTGTTGTTGATCTAGTTTTATGCTTTCAAAACTAGACGGCAGACTGAGGGTTGTGTATTATTTATAAAAACCTTTTCTTCACTCGTGAATAAATTCACGTTCATAAGAAAAGCGCTTTAGATAACTTGAATAGAATCTGGTTGTTGAAATCTATGACAATATTCAGTTAGATTGCTACAAAGGGCAAACTTCTTTTTATTGTCTAATTTTAATTAAGTAACTTTTGCATGTACTTGCTATATTTTCAGTGAAACCAAGTAATTTAATAAGTAACTTGTTGACGAAATCCACGGGGAAAATTTTGTAGACTTTCTTTTCTTAATATAAAATAATATATATATATATATATATATATATTGATAGCGGTCAGAACTGAAGTTTGCAGACGCCTGGTTTATTCACGCGGAATAAAAGCGATATAATTCAGTACACAAAAGTAATCTCACTGAGGAAATGAAACGTGGCAAACCAAACAAGAATGAAAGGCTTCATCCTATTGGACAAATCCGCCACTAAACAAAACGGTGTTCTAGCGAATAGCAACACACGTTAGAATGATGTTGACGTTCCATAAACTTGTTCTGACGAGACGTTCACTAAACAAATAAAAAAATCGAAATTCTGCCTAGCTGCAAAGAAACATTTTCACTTCAGTTTTGAGCAGTGACAAGTAAGTAAAGAAGCTTGAGTTTACATTTGTGTTGCTATAGCCATTTTGTTTTGGATTCTTTGCTCGTTTAGATATTTCGATTTAACACTCAATTTTCTTTTGTGTTTTCCGTTTAGCTTATTGTTTTCTCTCAAACAATCAAGGAGCTGAGTCATTCAAAAGGTAGGTCATGATTTAGATAGGGTACTAACTAACCGTTTAGAAATCGCTGCTGTTTTACGATTTCGACAACTAAGAACAAAACGAACTCTGAGCGTTGTACGAAAAATTCATATAAGGCCATTTCTGTCGTTTTACAAGCATTAATTGGTTTTTTGCAGCGCTTGAAATCGAGGGAAATAATCAGTACCCTCCTGGAGTTGGTTTTCTTTATGGACTCTGGTTTTCCTTTTTTAGTCTCAGTTACAATAACTCCAAACAGAGCTTCTTGTTCATAAAAAGTTTTATTTGAAGAAGAAAAAATCTAGTCTCTGAATGAAAGAAACCAAACTGATGTTGATATTTTCTTAAAAACATGACGTTTTCCTCAATTTGCGCCATAGGAATTTAATGAATTGGTAATATGGAGTGTTTTTCACTGTGTTGAATCGAGTAGTTAAGTTATAAAGCAGTTTGCAAAACGGGAAGTTTTCTCGAGTTCACTTTTGCATTTACTAACTGTCCTGTCCTATGTCCTTTTAAAATATAATTTGTGCTGCAATTTTTTTGGTTTCTGTATTAAAATATTTCACATGTTTCAATCTGGGCAATTGCATGCGCTTCAAAGTGAAATATTTTTGTCTGCAAATGTTTTAAAGTTTCATTGTTTTAGAGAATTAATAGATATTTTATTAAGGACTGCTCGTAATATTCTGTTTTGTCTCCAACTGGTCATGTAACGCCTAACTTTTCGGGAAAAAAGAACAAATTGATCAGAACATAAGAGTTTGTTATTGGCTAGTGAGTAATTTTTTTGACAAATAGGACTGCTCGTACTTTCGGTAGCAATTGAAAATTGAAATTTAATGGTTAATATATTTAATATAAAGAAATACATATTGCTGTTGAATATGAAGTCTGCAGACAGTTTGGTTTATTCACGCGGAATAACAGCAAAATAATTATGCAAAGCGAACTGACTGAGGAAATGAAACGTGGCGAGCTAACCTATCAAGAATAGAAGGCTTCATCTTATTGGACAAATCGACGAATAAACAAATTAATCTAGCAAATAGCAGCATACGTTAGAATGAAAATTAAAATTTGATGTGTCTGTTGTTCCACAAACTTGTTCTGACGAGAAGTTCATTAAACAATTCAAAGAAGCCAATAATTTGGTTAACTTCAAAAAAAATATTTTCATTTCAGTTTTGAACTGAAGTAAGTAAGCTTAGAAGAAGTTAAAGCTTATATATAGTCATGTTGTTTTTTGCGATTCTTTGCACGTTTTAATCCTCTTCTGTTCTATCATTTAGCTTTGTATCTCCTCTCACGCGACCCAGCAATTTGAAAGGTAAGCGATTTTGACACGTTAACCGGTTATAATGTGATTCAACGTTTCGAAAAAAATATACTCATCGGTAGTTTTAGTGAAAAAAAGAAAAATGCCTGTAATAATGTTGTTTTTCGAATTCTTTGCTTACTGTTTGGAGTATCAAATCCTAACATTTGATTTTCTCTTCTTCTGAATCGTTTAGAGTTTTCTTTCTTCTCACACAAGCCAGTAACTTGAAGGTAAGTCATTTTGATATGCTAAAACGTGTGGCAAGTTACACGTCTGACCATAAAACGTTCGCCTGCATGACCATTTTTCATTCGCATCAGTGAGTGAGTTATAGAGTGAATTCCTGTTGAAAAACTGCACGGAATTGTTTTTTAAATGCTTTTAACAATTATTATAAAAATAATACACAACGGAAGTTAGCCAAGACGGAAAAATGAAATTAAGTTAAATTATGAACATGCAGCGACAAGAAAAGTATTTCACAAACTAAGCTAACTGTGGAACCATGGATTTATTTTTAATTTCTATTCTTGTTTCTGATATTAGATCAGACATTCATTTTACCTTTTACCATTTAGCTTATTTTTCCCTCTCCCAGACCCATTGGTACTTTTTTTTACTTAGTCAGCTTTTCGACAAGTGTTTTATCGTGAACTTCATTGCAACAAAGCAGAACAAATTTATGACGCAAAACTCATTATAGACAATTGAAAAATAACACGTGTAAGCTTCACGACTGCTTATTCTATTTTGGTTTTAACACGTAATGTTAATCAGCTCTCCAACCTGCTTTAACGTGAATCTCGTAAAATAAACAAAATACGTAAGGTTATATTTCATTGGACAACTGAGACACTTTCTAGCCAATTAGATTGCTCGACGTATTTTAGTGTTTGCACGTAATCACTTCGAAGACTTGTTTTTATACAAGAAACCCGCTCACTAGGGACATGAAAAGATTTGTCATATTCATAGCAGTATCATTTTTTTTTTCAATAACCGCAAAAGCAAGGTAGGTTCTTTATCGGCTATACATCTCAAACGACGAAGGAGACAAAGGAATATTATTTTGCTTGTCATTTTATATCGCTTTTCGGATTATTTATCAATTTAGGTGCTTTGAATGGTGAAAACCCAACAGCGTGGATGACAATTTTGAGCTTAATCATACTTGATAGTGTTCCGCAAATATGATTCGATCGTCGATAAAACTGTATCAATTCTCTTTTTCATTAGGTTTTTTTTAAGCTAGCAAACAGTGCCGACTTGAAATGGCAAGAGAAACAACCTCCTGACTCAATGAAGTTAACTAGAATTGCTTCAGAAAAAAAAAAAACATAAAGGAATGAATGAATTAGAAAGAAATCTTTAACCAGCTTATAATTAGTGCAATTGAAATGTTAACTTATTTTTTGCTGATTGTTATTTTACATCGCTATATTTTCATATCCAGGTCAGAATTAAGGCAACGACGATGAACACCATGTTATGTTTACTGATTATTACGCTGATCACTTTGTGCTCTGCGACAAACAACAATAGCAGCGGCAAGCCAAGTGGCAACACGGTGAGTATAGCATATTTAGAATTTTCCCCATTTCCAGTTGTGTGCAAGGCAAATCTAAACGAATACGCAAAGCTAAATTTGAAATATATGAATATAGCTATTACGAGGAAAATTGTGCAAATTTCTCGCATAACGCCATGAACCCGTCTACTTTTACACTATCGTTTTCTAACTGTTGTACCCTCCATTTACTCTATATCCACTCTTGTCAAATTCTCTGTTTTCTTGTTTGCCTTAATTTCTCGCGAAAACTGGCCATCTGATGTTTTATTTATTTTCATCACAAATGACCCCAAAAGGACTCACGAGGGTCATGATTTCCCAAGGACTGCAGCTGATTCGAAAAACTTTCGAATGATATTATTTTTCTTTTCTACATTTTTTTACTTCTGTAACCACTACAGCCTCAGTCATTGTGTTACGGTGGACAACCAGGGACAAATGGTATTCCCGGTATGCATGGGATGCCGGGTTCCCCTGGGGCACCTGGCCGTGATGGACGTGAGGGGGCCAAAGGAGACCAGGGCAGTCCGGGAAAGACTGGACCCCAGGGACCACCTGGAGCAGAAGGAAAGAAAGGAGCTAATGGAGAACCTGGTGTCCAGGGCCCCGCCGGCCAAAAAGGACAGAGAGGGGAGAAAGGTGACAGTGGAACTCCAGGAACACCTCAGCTTTCCTCGCACATGAACTGGAAAGAATGCACATGGAAAAACGCTGACGGCAAAGATTCAGGTGTGATACAGGCAAGTGATTTATGTCACTTTGTAGTGGATAACCAAATGGCGGCACAGCATAAGCTATATAGCGTCCTTAACGTGTGCTGATAATAAAATTTTACATTGACACGATTTCCCCCATCTTGTCTACTAACTGAAGGACATTATTACAACAGTGGGAAACTTCTCCTACCATGCCACTTGTCTCAATGTTTCAAAAAAGGGAATTCGAAGGGAAGTTTTTTTAATGAAGGGGGCGGACGACCTGAACTTGCAGTTTAGGCAAATTGGATACAATGACGCTGTATGCCTCTGCTGCACTATCTAAGTTTGTTTGTCTCTTAGAAACAGCTCATTTATTTACTTCAAATATTATTATATTGGCATTACTAATTATTATTATTACTAATTATTATTATATTGGCATTACTAATTACTTTCTTTAATTTTGCGATATTTTCATCCATAAGCTGAACTTGTTTCCTGCTACCTACCTCGCCAGAAATGATTTTCTTTATTAATTAATCGTAATGACTGTTAATTATCTTCATAGAACTGTGAATTTATGAAGAACTTCACAGACACTGCCCTCCATGTTTACTTTGCGGGTAATCTCAGGATTTATGGATGTGACGACTGCTGTAGCCGTTGGTATTTCACCTTCAATGGCGCCGAGTGCAGCTCTCCTGGGCCTATTGACGGTGCGTTTTACATGAGAACCGGCAAAAACCACAACCTTCACCGTCACCGCCATATCGAAGGCCACTGTAATAACATTCACAAGGGAAAAGTGCGAGTAGGATTCTGGGTTGGAAGCTGCAACTCTGGTCACAAGAATGCTGACGCGTACACGGGCTGGGCTACAATGTCCCGGATCTTCATTGAAGAGGTTCCAAAAGCTCAGCAGTAAACACGTGACACGTGATCAACTGGACTTTGTAGAAGAACTGTAGTATAGTAAGGATAGAAAAACTGCACTGCTGTTTTTAGAAGCGTTCGTATCAAAAGATTGGAAACTTCTGTATCAGCTGCAAAATAATAATGGCCAGGAACATTACTTAATGGCTGTCTGTTTTCAGTGCTTTCTTCAGTTAGTACCTGCTTGCTCGGCGCTCTTTAATGTTTTCCGCTTTTTTTATTATTATTAAGGTGACTTCTTAGTATTGCATTTTATAAAATAATTAAGATTGTACGCGCGCTCTCATGGGTTGATAGGTGAGATTAAATTAGAGTATGTAAACATGGTTGTGACGTCGCGCTTTCTGTGTTTCCTGGCACAATTTAAAAACATTATAAAGCTGCCAAAAAGACTGCCAAAGTAATTTCAAGTACAAATATTAAAGAAATGGAAACAATACCAAATTTTGATATGTGTTCCGGCTTTCTTTTCCCATATGAGCCCGAGGAAAAAAAGCAAAAGAAAGAAGAACAACAGCGCTTTGCCTGCTTCGATGATCGTGAGCTAGTCGATCTCGTGGAGGGAGCTCAAGCGAACAACAAAATATGCAGTAAACATTTTTCAAGTAAATTTTTGCATTTAAGTACTACAATAAAATTCCCTATAAGACATTCTTTATTAGAAAAAGTTATAGGTCAACGTAAACGAAACTACATGCTACAAATTGTAAATTAAGCTTAAATTCAAACTTTGCACGGCCGATCGGTTGCCGTCTTTTTGCCCGCAAATCTGCTTGAAATGTATTTTCTCTGAGACTTTCTCAGCGTAAAAATTCTACTGTTATATTAGCAACAATAGTCGTGAACTTTTTTCATTCAAAATGGGCTTGGGGAAGAGAAAAGAATGGAAATATTTGTCAGAAAACCAAAGCACAATTTGAAGCATATTACAAAGACGGAGGAAACGACAGTAGAAGAAACTGGACTCGTTTACACCGCTATCTGAACAATTTACCGTAAAATAAAATATATGCATACCATTGCTACCGACCTCGCTAGATCCGCTGCTTGTGCTATGATTCCCAATTATCCTGCAAAACTTCACAAGGCACGATGAAGACTTTTCAACCGTGTTATCGGTATCGGGCTGCCAAATCATTCAGGCAAGTTCACTTCACTCTCAAAAGCGATCAAGCACAGTGACATTTATCTCCAGCTTAAATAAATTCCTCATCTTAAGGTTCTTTCCTTACAGAGCTGTATTTTTTAGCATTTCTTTTAGTTTTTGCCAAACTTTCCATATTTTTCTACAAGATTTACGTGGAATCGAACACGAATTTCGATTGGTTCATGTGTTGTCAAATGCGCGTTTTGAGAAAATGTATTTCAATCAAGAAGTAAATAAACCAAATCCCCCTCATTTTTCGAATTATTTTTAAAAATATATTTTATAAAAAGCAATGGAGGACTTTTTCCGTGTTAACATAGCCTCATCTAAACACTTGGGTGGTTGGGAGAATTATCGAAAGTTATGCAAACCCTCGACTGCGTCTCGGGTTTGGATAACTGTATCGAATTCTCCCAACCCCCTCTCGTGTTTAGATGAGGCTATGTAAACACGGAAAAAGTCCTCTACTGCTTAAACGCATCCTTGCTGTGCAGAATTTTACGCGTAATAAGGCTTGCCTCGCAAAGAAGATGAATCGACGTTTTTTCGAGGACACAAATTACGATCTTTTTAAACGAGGACTCCAGAAACGTTTTGAGTCGATGCCGTTTGAAATTATTTGATATTTATAAATTATACATTACATTGTTCCATATGCTACTGAGAGACTTTTTAACTATCAAGTTATTTTTCAAGTATACTTTACTGAATATTGCTTCCCGCTACCGAATAGATAACGTGGACCAGTGAAATAACCCGTGTGATTAGTATCAGTAAAAGCCTAATTAGAGTAAGATTGGTCCATCATGTTTCTTTTGCGAGGATGTGACCTATCTTTTTTATTCTTTTCTTCAAAACACTCAGTGCTTGGTAGGAAAATTCAGAGAAAGTTTAAAAAAACCTCGTTCGAGAACTTGTATTTTAGAGGAATCACTTAAGAAAATAAGTGTTGCATTGAATAGAACGATAGCTACTACAGGTCCCCTCACATATGCTGAATTATGTTTCACATCCACGCTTTAGTAAACAGAAAAACAGGCACTTTGAAGGTCTTTTTTCAAAAGTGTTAAACAAACTAGATCATTCGAAACTTAAATATTCGCCATCAAAATACTGTCTCACTTAACGCCACGCTTAGAAGTGTACTTGACATGTTGACGCACGTGTTAACTCTTTGTGCGAGTAGCAAATGAAGGCATTACATAGGACAAGGTTCCCCTTCCGTTTCTTCTCGCAGATATCGATATCCAGGCTTTTGTTTCGTTTCTGAAACTTACTTAACAGGGCTAGGTACACAGTCAGTACGATAATATATATAGCTTTATTTATCTTATATAACGGCTCCTAGTGACAGTCATACAATAACCATGTTATCTATAACGATTCCAGATGTCAGGTTTGAAAAATACGCATTAGAGTTTTCCGATTTAGCGGAAAATTCACTTAAATGGAACACATTTTTCCGCCTATTGAGAATCTTATTAAATTCACTTAGTTAGCCCTTTAAAAGTACATTAATCTGCTGGCTTGTTTTCTCTGTTTCACTATCCCTCAGGAAAGTGGGATTCTACGGTAGTCTAAGATGTCAAAAGCTATCCTAGAAGAAAACGATGTTGCCGTCAAGTTTGGGATTGGGTTAAACAGTTTTTTCGGGACCAAACCGAAAATTTCCCCTCATCGGATTGACATAAAAGTTACACTAGTTATTGCTCTAGGGTTGAAGTTTGATGATGTGTATTTTTTTACTCGCTAAATCGATACGATAACCGTAATAACGGTAAACAGAAAACTCGAAATCAGGAAATCTTAAATTTTGCGCGATCCACGTTTCATTATAGAGAGCTATTACCAATACAGTCAAATGTGGCGCATTGCCAATAAAACATGTAAGAATTTAAAAAAAAAATAATACTGTTTTTTTTTTTTTTTATTTCGAAATAAATGCACAAAACATTTCCAGCCATTAACCTGGGCACGCTACGGAACTCGCGGCCACATTTCTCAACAGCCTGCATAATCATCATATCTTCAATAGCCGTCCCGCTCCGCTCAAAAGAATGCGATTTTTTTGAGCGGAGCGGGACGGCTGTACACAGGCTAGTGTGATGTTCACCTGTTGTACGTTCCTAGGGTGTGACAAAAAAGGTGATATGTGGTGTTTACCCGTGGAATTTTTATGTGCAAATGAAAAGAAAACAATGGAACAAAAAGATACCGCCTCATTTTTCAACTCCCATCTTTCTATTTATTTGGTGGCAATAAGCAAGTTGCAAAACCGTAGAGAAGTGTGAAGTTCCACAAATGGCAACTGTTTGGATGGAAAATAAGTTGTGAAAAAGTTACGCTGCGAAAACTTTCATGTTCGTTAACATGGGGTTTACTCTGGTGTAAGAACTTGTAAAATGTTTCTTTGTTTTGGGGCTATTGTTTACTGCTTTTTATTGTTTCCAGGTTCTTTGTTGTCTTGGTCGTTGTTTGTTTTACGTTACTTGTGAGTTTCACAGGTTTCGCATGCTTTTACGTGTGTGATAAAAAAGCCGCCTCCTTTCAGCATAGTTAGTAGAACTATGCTTGCCTTTCAGTAACTATTTTTTTACACCGTGGATACTTTGCCACCTAAAAACATTTTACTTCAGTTGTCTCAGAAAATATACTGCTGTTTTCAATATTTTTTTCTGGGAAAACTGTGATACGTAAACATTGTATCTTGATTTTCAAGCAGTTTAAAAAGAGTATAGTTTGCATTCCACCACAAGACATTGTATTTACTGCAAGGATTAATAATTTAATCTACTTGTAGACAATGAATAACAACTGAAATTTCATTGTGCAAATTGAAACAATAACAGGCGGAAAAAGGCGTTCCATTTCCGTTAAATCGGAAAACTATATTGGGCTTGCTTTTTCGGTTAGACCGAAAACAGTTTGTTCATCTCGATAATTTAAAATGGATAAAGCGAAATTTGAAACCAATTAACTGAGAAATAAGAAAATAGTTGCAGCAAATAATATTCAACAATTGCTTCATGGTCAATAAAGGACTGCGAGAAACAAGAATCAGAAGATTCTGGTAATCACTGGAAGAGGGTTTCAATGGGGTTAACCGGTAGCCGTAAAACGGCCAAAAATTTAGCCGTTAGGCGTAAAAATTGGAAAAGTTTAACCGTTAGACGTAAAATATGTTAACCGTAAAAAATCGGTCAGTAATTTTAAATAAAACAGATTAGGTCACTTCATCGCCCAAGAATGATCCTGAGACCTAAAATATGTCTTTCAGTAATGAAAATTAATTTTTAACTTTGAAAACAATGGAAATTAATTTTTGACTTCTGTTAACCGTAATGGAAATAAATTAACCGTTATATCGCTGAACTCAGTAAAAAAAAAGTAGTCATAGTTTAGCTGTAAAAAAGCCAAAATTTTAACCGTTAACCGTAAAAGCCACCACCCCATTGAGACCCTCCTGGAATATGATTTTACATTTGAGGAATTAAAAGAGGCGCTGGGCTCTTTCTCGGACAATAAAACCCCTGGTGAGGATGGATTCACTAAGGAATTTTACGAGTCTTTCTATGATCTCATTTGGAGAGATCTGCTTAATTCTTATAATGCAGCTTTTCAAAGCGGGTCCTTATCTATTTCTCAAAGGAGGGGAATAATAACGTTAATACCAAAAGCTGATGGGGATCTGTCTGAACTTTCCAACTGGCGTCCAATATCTTTACTTAATATCGATTATAAAATTCTGACTAAAGCTTTGGCAAAAAGAATAGAACAATACCTACCAAAATTAATTAATTCAGATCAAACCGGATTCGTTAAGGGAAGGTACATAGGCCAGAACATAAGACTTTTAAGTGATGTAATGGAATATCTAAATGCTAACAAGACCTCAGGACTCCTTCTCTTTATAGATTTTGAGAAGGCCTTTGATAGCCTTGAATGGGATTTTATTGTTAAAGCCCTGAACTTTTTCAATTTTGGCCCAAATGTTAAAAGGTGGATTTCAATTTTTTATAACGGTGTGCAAAGCGCAGTAATAAATGGTGGATTTTTGACCAATTATTTTAATATATCAAGAGGAGTTCGTCAAGGTTGCCCGCTAAGTCCTCTTTTATTCATCCTTGCTGCGGAACTGCTAGCAGCAAAGATACGCCAAGAACCAAGCTGCAGAGACGTGTCCCTCCCAGATGACCAGGAGGTCAAAATATCACAGTTTGCTGACGACACGACTATAATAACAAAAAATGTTGAATCTCTCAAACCCTATTTACAGATCTTGGATTGTTTTGGAATCATCTCTGGATTAAAATTAAATAAGAAGAAAACTAAAGCTATGTGGATCGGTTCTATGAAAGACAGCAATTTGAAAGTACTTGACTTTAAAACAACTAAAGAACCTATTAAAGTTCTTGGAATCCATCTATCCTACAACAAAAACAAATGTACTGAGGAAAACTTTTATGTCAAGATCAACAAAATGAAAACAAAATTAAATTTATGGCTTTCAAGAGACTTCACGATATATGGCAAGTCTTTATTGGCGAAAGCTTTAGGTATATCACAACTAGTGTACGCAGCATCGATGCTGACCGTTCCAGAATCGGTTATCAAGACTGTACAAGAGAATCTGTTCGCATTTCTATGGAAAAACAGGAAAGACAAAATAAAAAGATTGGTTATGTATCAACCAATAGCAAAAGGAGGAATCAATTTTGTTAATTTTTGCACGGTCGTTAAATCTTTACGCTTGGCTTGGATTGGTAGATTACTAGGCGAGTCTGACGATAAATGGAAGGTAATCCCCAATTACTACCTTCGAAAGTATGGTGGTTTATTATTTCTCCTTAAATGCAATTATGATGTAAAATCCTTGAAGACAGGTCTACCCCTCTTTTATCGAGAACTTCTTCAGTATTTTCAGGATCTCAAAAATACAACCAACCTCTTTCCAAATGGCGAATTCTTTCTTTGGAATAACAATTTGATAACTATAGACAACGCAACTATGTTTTGGAAATCATGGTTTGAACGCGGAATCGTGTCAGTAAAGAATGTGTTAAACTCTGAGGGCAAATTTTTATCGTACGAAGAGTTTAGCGACAAATTTAATATCACCACAAATTATATGCACTACTTTCAGCTAATTTCAGCCATTCCATCGGAGTTGAAAAGAAGAGCAGCTCAAACTTCTATTCCTGCAGCTGATCTTTCCTCGACCTCCGCTTCCATTCTTTCAAACAAAACTTTAATTAATCTGGCTGAAGCACGTTGCAAAAACTATTACCAATTGTTCAACAACCATGATCCTATTGTCCCGAGTGGTGTAAAAAAGTGGCAGAGTAAATTCCCTGAAAAACTTGGTGAATGGACTAGAAGTTTTCAGGATATATATCGCTTCACTAAGGACAATAAACTTCGTCAATTTTGTTTTCGTTTTCTGCATAGAACAATTGTAACGAAGAAAGAACTCAAACTATATCACCTAGCCGAAGACGATAAATGTATATATTGTTTTAATGCGGATTCAATAGAACATACGTTTATTGACTGCAAGGAGTCTGTAAAACTTTATTCACAAATTATATCATGGTTCAATCATCGTCAAGGTACTGAGGTAACACTCTCAAAAGAACAAATTGCTTTTCACGACACATGTCACGCGACTAATGTGCTCTCGGAACCCACAAAACGCAAGCTAGATTTGCTCATCATCTTGGTCAAACACTATATCTATTCTTCAAAATATCTTCAGAAAGAAATGTCTCTAGATGAACTTACCAATAAACTAATTGTACAATGGAAACTAGAAAAATGTACTCAAGCGTAAAGCTGTTTATCTAAATAATAATAATAATACAAGGTCACTGTAGCGAATTACTTTAAAACAATTGCTCTCAAAAACGAAGTATATATTATTATTTTTTTTAAATTGTAATTACTTTAAGCTAATGCATGGACTCCTTTTTGTACTTTTGTTGTTGTTGTTGTTTTTTAATCATGTAAAAGAAAAGTAACATTGTATAATCTTCAATAGTGTATGTAATTGTAAGTAATGTACGTGTTTTTAAGTGTATCAATAAAGTGTGTTTATCTTCAAAAAAAATAAAAATAAAAAAAAATAAAGCGTTCCTTTTATAAAAGAAAAAATAAAGGCGCGCAGTTCGATGTATCTGGATTCCGTTAAAAGAACTTTAGAGAGTGAAATACTGCCACCGTCGTTCACTACAAAACTCAATTATTCGCCACTGATCAAAATATTGACCCAATGGCGCCACGAAAGGAAGTACTTGACATTTTTCGCTTTCATGACGCGCGTGTAAATCTTTTCACATGAGCCAAGATTTATCTTCCTTTCTCAAAATAGACACCCTTACTTAATACCCAAGTTTTTGTTTCGCTTCTGCAACTTGATGATTTTCATTTGTGATTGTCCACAAGTACGCAGTCTCTACAATTAATATATTCAGCACTGATTTACTGAAAATTAGTTTGCATCCCCTTATACATCCCAATGAATAATACAATGACAGACGATAGGATCGAAATAGGTCTCTTTCTCTAACTGAATTTTTTTCTATTTCTCTTGTCGTTTTGATAAATTAAAATATTTAACTCGTCACGGCTCACAGTCTGCAAAGAGTTTGTTTATATTGATTACATTAACATCGCAGTGTTCGCGATTACAAATGCACAAACAAGCCGTTAAATTTGAATAATTGAATAATAAGAAAATTGTTATATCAAACAAACGTAACATTGATTTTTGTTAACCAAATGTTATTTTTTCAAATTACTTGACGTCTTAACATTTAATGACACAAAATCATGAATCACCTTCTTAATTGGACGAAGAGAGGGGCTATCGCAAGCATTTTTGTCAGAAATGTCAATAATAAACTGCTGACAACAATGCATTCGTGCTTAACGACGAACTGGTAGGAACAAGATTCTAGGTCAAAATTATAAAACCAAAACGAAGGAAAAATTTCCAAGCGCGAATTCGAAGTTCGATGTATCCTTAACAAAAAGAGAAAACTTCCGAGAGTCTTTACAGGTACGATCGTCGTCTTTTTTTTTTTTTTTTGGGTGTAATTGATTTTCTGTTTCTTCTTTGAACAGTTAAGGCTGGTTCTCATATGATCGCCCCGATCGTCTCTGTCGCTTTTGTCGTTTGCAAAGTCTGAGGTGATTGGAGCAAGCAAACTTTTTGAAGCGACAGAAGCGACAGAGACGATCGAGACGATCGTATGAGAACCAGGCTTTAGAGCATAGCTTCATCGCTAGATCGGTGAATATTACGTTACATGGCTGTACAATGGAATCCTGATTTTTTGGACCTCCAGGGGAAAATATCGTCAGGTACGATCGTCGTCGCCTTTTTTTTGGTCTAAGTTATTTTTTGTATGCTCTTTGAACAAGAAGTGCGTAGCTTGGCGAGCGTGGGTTTTCAAATAATTATAATTAGTAACAAATTTGTTATTATCTAAACGCTACAAGGCGGTACAGTGGAATCCCGATTTTTCAAACCATCGAGGGAAATGAGTTTTGGTTTAAGAAATCCGGGCTACATTATGGAGTGTTTGACTGAGGGAAGGGAATCCTCTTTTGGTTTGAGTTATCTGGAGGTTCGAGACATCGATGGCTCGAGAAATTGTATTTGCAACTCCCAGTACATGCATACAATTATATAATTTATTTTATTCGTTAGTCAATATTTTTTTGTATCTAAAAATTCAGCACCTAATTGTTCGTTAGTTGAATAAGGCTTAAAACATAGTCATGCGCCTAGCTGTTCAAGTTAATAACAATCCCCATATCAGTGGACTAAATATACATTTAATTCAGTTTTTCTTTGTTAGAGTTCAGACATAGTAACTATGGTTTACATACGTTTTACAGCGATTGAATAACTTTTATTTGTTCCTGTTCCAGGCCACAGAATATTTTGATGTGTGCTGGAATGGGCTCACTCTATTATGAATTAATTCGTGACTAGCAATTCGTGCGTGTATCTCGTTTTAAAATTTTGTATGTTTCAGTATATTATTTAATTTAGCTAACGAATTACTTAACCTGCTTGATCAATATTGCCGAAAAATACAATTGTTACGCAATAACAATGAGAAAATAATTCCAGCTCGAAATCAAATAAAGGAATATGCGCAATTACAGCACTTGTTGATGCTGGTAGATGTATGAAATCTATCGCTTTCTTTATAATAGTCGCCTTTGACTTTCAAGAACATTGTCTGAACCGTACAACTTCAGAAGAGACGAATTAACTAGGCTGAAGTCTTACTCTTTGTGATCCACACTTTGTGACTACTGCGCAGAGAATTCGTCGACCGAGGATCCTATCCACTGATATATTTTTACACTATCTACAGTTGCTTTGTCTTATCAAATTCAGTTAAGGAAAGAAAACAACAAAACGTTTCCCGTTCGTGCAAACAAACACAAACACTTGAAGCGAAATATTCACGATAGAAGAAATATCATAATGACAGCCACGAGTGAAAACACTAGCGAGTTACTGCGGTTTGTTAGAATTGAGATATGTGTACGAATATCCCAAAAAGTGACTAAAAACTTAATATACCACATTATAAGAAAGGCTACAGAGGAAAAATATTCTTTCTGCTTCCAAAGTAAATTGATTTTCATATGAACAGTCAAATGAAATAAAGTGTCTGTCTCGGTAAATAAAGCTTTTGTTATAATTAAGGTTGACCTGTTTTCATAATTAAAAGGCTAGTTCGAAACATTTTTACGCTATTTAGCCACGTTTGGACAATAAAGGGAACGCACTCTAAGTCAAATTTCTGGATTGAAATTTTGCAGCGAGAGTACTGACGGATTAGAAATTAAATACCGTAACTCGTTGTGTTCCAAACAGTATTTACTTTGGGCTTAGGTTTTAGAAAATAATTTTTATTTTTTTAATGATTAATTCAGGACACAATTATTTTTTATCGTTCGCAATAGAAAGCTATTGTTGAGGATGGCTTTGGTTTGTGTGAAATTACATAGCAGCAGTAACTGACGTGACAAGAATAAAAGGCTTCATCCTATTGGACAAATCGACGGCTAAACAAACTGTACAATGTAGATAGCGAATAACATTGCTTGTTAGAAAAAAAAAATAGATATTGCGTTGTGTACATGTGTTTGTTGTTTTCACAAACTTGTTCCGACGAGAATCTCACTAAACAAACAGAGGAAGTCAGAGACAGTGTGCAGTAGAAATTTATTTGTTAGCTTGGAGAAGTTACGATGTAAGTTTGCGGTTCTTTTATTTTATTTTTGATTTCTTTTCTGGTTTTGATGTTAAATCCAACATTCATTCTTTTTTCTCTACCGTTTAGCTTTCTGTTTTCCCTCAGACGACACAGACGCTGACTTCATTCAAAGGTAAATGATTTAGTGTTAAAATTGAGATACATGCAACAAAAGTACGTCCGCAGTTTTAGAGACATAGAAAAAAGGATATTTATTTTGCAAAAATAAAGGCTTTCATGTGCACACCTTAAAATGAAGTTGAGGAAAAAAAAATCAGAAAACCAAAATAAATTATATGTAGACAGCCCTTTGCATAAATTGGAGCTATTTCGTTAATCTTGACTAACTTAGCAGCTCAGATTTTTTATGATATTTCAATGATAAGAGGCAATTCACGTTCATGATTATGTTACAGTCTCTTTCCGGCTCTGCATTGTTAGGTTTCATGTTTTATTTTTTTTTCTGTTAATGGAAGATATTTTCCGTCAAACAAGTTAGTCCGGCTCAAGTTAAATTCATCAAATACACGTACACGGCACTTTACGGACATTTTTTCGATCATCCACGATACAGATTTAATAGATCATGTCCAACTTTATCGAGTTCTTTAGCGAGTGACTCTGATCAACCCGTATCTTTCAATCACATTGGTCTAAATTTAAAAGAGCCATTTTTTTTAGTAATGGGAAAACAATGTAACACAAGCCTAATAACAAACTCAAAGGACACGCAATTCTTATGCAGTAAATTACTTTAGACCAAAATGTGAAGCTAATAATAAAGATGATTTAGACCAAAATGTTGTGATAAAACAGTGTGTAAGTTTTATTATTTTTTTGGATTCTTTTCTTCGTTTTAATGTTAGATCTAACACTTGTTTTTATCTCCTTTCCCGTCTAGCGTGTTCATTTTTCCATTCAGACGATACAGCCCTACAGGCGCTGAGTTACTTCAAAGGTAAGTGGTTTAATTCACTGTGCGAGTCACGGTAGAATATTAATTTTTATTTTGAAACACTACCGCTAATATTTAGACTAGGCAAAACAACGAAAAAACTGATATAACCGAATTTTTAAGTTGTCTGTATTGTTCTAATTTCTCTAATTATCATATTGTGAATGGTTTTCACAACTTGGTTTTATTTAACACTGAATTAAAGCTTTCGGTAATATAATTCAAAATGGGTCTAAAATCCCGCAAACGCAGTTTCCAAAGGTTTTAAATGAAAAAAAAAATGCTACAACTGCTCCAGAAGTACAAATGTTTAACAATCGGGACTTTTTTCGCCCGACTAAAAAACCTTTACTGGTCGGATAATTTATACACGTTCTTATACCGTCAATGCTGCTCCATTTTTTTAACTCTGAGCAGGCTTTTAAAAAAAGAAAATGGAAAACTTAAGCTTTTTCTTTTATTGGGTTCTTTCTAACTGTATGACCAATTGGCCTTCTTGTCTTATCGATACGCTGTTTCATAAACTTGTTCAGTCAGAAACTCGATGTAAGCGTTTCAGTTTTCAAACGAGCACTCGTTTACTCTTCTTATGATTTTGATTTGTTTCAACAAAACTAACCTGAGTTTGTAAATGTTGTAAGGCTAAGTATTAGTTAAATGTGATCAAGTACGGTGTATATCAGGCCAGGTTTTGAAGAAAATGAAACCAAAACCGACAACATCATAACACCTTAAAACCGAGAAACTAAAAAAGCCCATTCTATCGGCATCTGCTTATTGCGCGGAACAATATTTTCCACGTTCAGTTTATTTACCTTTATTTGCACAATGTATAGGCATTTGTCTATATTTTAAACTATTTTTGGTCCCTGTAACACAAAAAGTATTAAAGTTACCTTTTCGTCTTTGCGCAGTTTGCAATTAAATGATCTATTTTGGCTGGCGACACGTAGGCAGTTCTAAAATTCGTTTTAACACGAAACTCGTCAAAGCAAAACAATGTAAATTAACATTTCAGACTGATAGTTATTGGTCAGTTAAGAAATAATCTCACCAATGGAATTACTAGATGTATTTCGATGCTTTACACGTTATCAGTTAGTAAACGCGTTTTAACGCGAAACTTCAACATGTTCAAAATAAATTAAGATAAAATGTTCTGACATAGTGCCGGAGTATCATTTTCATTCAGATGCTTACTGGTGCAGTTAACTTAAGGAAGCAGGAAGGCACTTAATCGATTAGTAATCTTCGACACTGTAAAGGTACGGATGTTACCTTGCTATAGTAAGTTAACAAACGTTTTAAGAAACCATGATTTTCTTCTTGGCTAATTTCCTTTTCTAGTTAAGTTTACAAGTAGGTTTAACCTTGCAAAGTCCATAGACATTGTCAGGGGCTGTTATCGATACTCCATTCGTGTGAGCCTTTTTGTCGTTGGTTTCTTTCTAACTGTACGCAGACCAGTAGTCCTTCTTATCTTGTTGATACGCTCTTTCATTAATTTTATTTATTTGAACATAAAATTCGTTACAGCGACAAGAAAAAACTGTACTATGATTTTATTTTGTTTCACTCAGTTCAAGTACGATGTCTTCTAGGCGAGTCTTGGAATAAAAAAGAAAACGTTAATTTAGCGCCTAAAACAAGGATTGAAGCATTTGTACAATTTGTAGGCAATGGTCTATATAGTGATATAAAATAATTGTTTGTAGTGTTTTCCAACGTCTTTGTAACCCCCCAAAATGAAATTTTGGCTCGTCCTCTTTGGGCATTTTGTAAATAATGTTTTTATTGGTTGGCAACACGTAGTTAGTTCTAAAACTCGTTTTAACATGAATTGTGATAACAAAACAAAGTTAAAAAAACATGTCAGGCTCCTTGCCATTAGTAAATTCAGAAATGATCTGACCAATGAAAGTGTTGTAACGTATTTCAACACTTTGCATTTTTTAAGGTAGCTCCATAGGGTAATCACGTATGATGTTGCGCGCGTTAGTGTAATACTTCGAAGTGTGGTTTAGCATTCGTTTTAAGTCCCAGTTCGCTAAAATTAACCAATGCAATCAGCTATGATGAAATAGTGTTCTACAATCTCTGTTAAAATGATGGTTTCAAGTCTTCAGTTAAGACTACCCAACAAATGCATCTTTTAATATTTAGGTGGCTAAATGTCGTTGCCATGGTAACGTCAAGTTCCCAACAATCCAACCTATCCTACCAAATTATTCCCAGATAAATTTTAGATAAACTCGCAAAGTTTGGCAAAGTGTGGTTGAATCTTGAAAAAGTTATAACCGTTCAAAGTCAGCGCGCCTGAAAGGTCCATAGTTATTGGCAGGCGCGATATTAATTCGATAGTCGAGTCATACTCCAATCGTGACCAAGTAATCGGATAGAGGTGCAGTTTAAAAAATAGCTTGATGCTCCATCTTTAGAAAATTTATATGGGACACTGTAAGCATGCATCTCTTTCTGTACTGCTACACGTACAAAGATTAAACACAAAAACGTAAATGGAATTTAAAGAAAAGTCACAGTTTTATTTCGGTAACCCGCCAGTATTCAGGACCGAATCCTCAATGCCTGCTTAAACATTACGTTTCAGCGCTACTTTTAGGGTATTGCCTCGTCTATTTAATTTAATTTATTAATCTAATCTATTTTGTTAAGCAGTTCAAAAAAGAAGAGAAACATTGCAATATAAACGTACAATGAATCATTCCAATAACAAGAGAATCCGATGACACAAATTTTTTCAAGTGTATTGACTGTACTGTAAGTGTCAATGACTCGTTTTTAATTTGCTGTATCCACAGACCAAACAATACCCATGGGAAAATCTCGCATGAAGAACTCGCTGATCATGTGGTGTGTACTGATTTTTGTGCTGATCACTTTGGGTTCAGCGACGGCGGCCAACAATGTCAGCAGCAAACCAAGTGACAAAAAAGTAAGCTCGTGATTTTATGAACAGTAGCTACCTCATATTGTTTGTTGAAAAGTGGGAAAAATTTAAATAAAATTTATATTATACACCATGATTTTCCCAGTCTAAATTATCAACGAAGACAACATGATTTATGCCATTTTATGTTTCCATGGCCATACAATCTTAAATTAAATTATTTTGAATCAACCGACTTGAGATTTCGTTTAACATTAGGATGATATATATGCAAATTTGCTGTTTTTGTTGTTGTTGCTATTTACCTTTCTCTTATTCTTTCTCATGTAATAGCTTTTTATGTTTTTTTTTTTCTTATTTTTTTCTCTCATTTCTCGGTACAGGTCTCGTTATGTTACGGTGGACAACCAGGGACAAATGGTATTCCCGGTATGCATGGCATGCCGGGTTCCCCTGGGGCACCTGGCCGTGATGGACGTGAGGGGGCCAAAGGAGACCAGGGCAGTCCGGGAAAGACTGGACCCCAGGGACCACATGGTGCAGAAGGAAAGAAAGGAGCAAACGGAGAACCTGGTGTCCAGGGCCCCGCCGGTCAAAAAGGAGAGGCAGGGGAGAAAGGTGTCAGTGGAACTCCAGGAACACCTCAGCTTTCCTCGCACATGAACTGGAAAGAATGCACATGGAAAAAAGGCGACGGCAAAGACTCAGGTGTGATCCAAGTAAGTTATGAAAATCAGTTTCCCAGTAGTTCAACGCTATGACGCACCTTTTTAAAATGGTACCCAGTCGACTGCGGAGAATATATCATGAGTTTGTGATAATGATGCTGTTACCACGGCGACATTTGCAAGGTTTTCCTGTCTTTTCTACTCAGTGGAGGGCACTATTGCTTCTATAATCATGGGATTACATTGTACCGACCAAAAGGTCCTAAGTTTAGTACTTTGATTTGGCAGGATTTTCTTAACTCAAAAATGAAGATGTTTTTATCTGGATGGAAAATAGTATTCCAGTAACAATGTCGAGTCCTTTCCTTATTGGCATGATTTCCACCCTGCTATTCGTTCTCCAAGTTCTGAAGGGAAAGTGTCTACTGTGTCTAACGCAGGGGAGATAATCACGAATATTTCTTGTCCAGCTGAAGTTGCATAAAAAACAGAATGCGCTCACGGTGTATGGGTATATTCAACAATTGTTTCATGAGCGGGCGTTAGATATGAGTTGGCTATAACTAACTCATATCTAACAAGTGCGAGTGGAATAATTGTTGCATTAAAAATACCATATTTGCGGTTCATGGTATATGAGCTCATATACATACCACGGCTTGTAATTCAACCAAAACTCAGGAATTGCAATATACCATGGCTAGTTTTCTTTTTTTTTTTTTATAAATGTATGAATGCAAGTTAGAATTCGATAATTATGCGAGCACATTAGAGCACTTTCAAATTGATGTCATGTATGAATTTCTTAATTTTTTTGAAACTACATCCTCTTCCTGAACTTGTCCTACCTGCCTTCCTCGTCCGAAATTATTATCTGTAACCTGATTTATTAGTGATAATTATCTCTGTAGAACTGTGAATTCGTGAAGAACTTCAAAGACACTGCCCTCCATGTTTACTTTGCTGGTAACCTCAGGATTCATGGATGCGACGGCTGCTGTAGCCGTTGGTATTTCACCTTCAATGATGCCGAGTGCAGCTCTCCTGGGTCCATTGATGGCGCGTTCTACATGGCAGACAAAACCCGCTATCTTCACCGTCACCGCCATATTGAAGGTCACTGTAATAACATTCACAAGGGAAAGGTGCGAGTGGGATTCTGGGTTGGAAACTGCAATCAAGGTCACAAGAATGCTGACGCGTACACGGGCTGGGCGACAATGTCCCGGATCTTCATTGAAGAGGTGCCAAAAGCTCAGCAGTAAATCGCTAGACCTGATTCACTGGACTTTATAGAAGAACTTTAGCATAGTAAGGATAGAAAACACTGCTGTGTTTTTTTAGAAGCGTTCGCATCGAAACTTCTGTATCAAATAAGAAATAAAGTCCAGAACATTGTCAAATGGCTGTCCGTGTTTCATTCACAAGTCTCCTGATAACTTTGTGTGGATTTCTAACGTGGAGCACTGAAAGAGTATGCCCTGCAAGAGCAGTTGAAAAACTTGGAGATACTATGTGTAAAAATATCCAAAAAAAAAACAATAAGTATAATTGTTTACAGTTGACACAGAATTCAACGGTTTCATTTAGTTCCTTAACCCTATCCAGACCGGGGGGGGGGGGAGTGCCCGCGCTGACTTTGAACGCTTATAACTTTTTCAATATTCAATCAAACGCTGCCAAACTTTGCGACATTATCGAAAATTTATCTGGGAATAATTTGGTAAGGTAGGTTGTTGTGTCACGAACTTGACGTCACCATGGCAACGGCATTTTGACAGGCATGTTTTCCCAAATTTGTAATTTTCGTGTTTCTATTGATGAAAAATAACTTTAAAGCAATTATTTTCACCTTTTACGGGTTTTAAGCACATTTTCATTGATTTTAAGTATTTTCCGGTAATTTTGGGCGGTTTTCTGACGTTTTGGAAAAATTTCTAAATCCAAGATGGCGGATCCAAGATGGCGGCTGTTTTCACATGATGATGTAATTGTCACGTGATGTGACGTCATCATCCCACGTGACTTATATTAAAAGATAGATTTTAGAACATACTATATATCCTGTAAGTTTCATTGTGATTGCTTATATATTCTGGAAGTTACGGAGCGGGGGCGGAATCCGCCCCCTCCCGGTCTGAAAAGACCAAAAAAGCCCGGTCTGAATAGGGTTAAACTGCGCCTAAAAATCCGATCACATCCAGAAACTTGTGTTACTTCCAATTGCAAGTCATTCATACTTGAAACCGAAGTCAAATATCACGCATATATATATTTTTTTATTTCATAGGCCACATGCTTCGATCAGTAAAACTCATACGTACCCAACGTGACGGTTGAACCTTCGTTCGTTTGTTTGCTCCGCGCGCTTGGAAAGGAATCGACTGCTACGCAGAGTTTTCAAGCTATTAAAATGGGTTTTTCACCAAAGTTAAAACACAAACCCGAGTGTACGTACTTGGACCAATAAGTCTCCTTGCCGAGTTTCGATTCTCCTTTATACTCACCTTTATATTTGAGACATTGAAAACTGGAATCTTTCTGAATAAAAAGCGTTTTTATGTTCATTTTGTCAAGATCGAAAGTGAAAAACACACATCATAAGAATAATTCTGGCAGCTTTTTGCGTCTTCCCCCCTTTTTTTACCTCTTCCCTCTTTATTTGTTACATGCCTGCTTACAGTCATCCTCGGAGACCCATGGGCAGCTAGACGGGGCGAAACGAAGGAAATCGGGAAAAAATCGACGAAGGTTTTCAATAAGGGAAGAAAGAGCCTCCCCTCTTTTTTTTTCCCGCCCTTATTAAAATCTTTTGTCACCTGGTTTATTTCGTTTCGCCCCGACTAGCTGCCCCTGGGTCTCCGAGGATGGCTTACAGTATAAGCACCGATATAAATTATGCCAAGGAGGAAGTGTTAACAATAGAAAACTTTAGAAAATAGCACAAAGTAAATACGTGCGCTGATTGGTTAAAAATTGTGCTTCTATAACTCGATGGAGACACAGACAGTTGTCGTAGACACGGCAATCAATATTCACGGCGCTGAAATAAGCAATGCAAAAATAACAACTAAGAATTGTGCCAAATTTTAATGTCACAGCTCACAAAAACCAGGTTAAGACTAAACAAATATTTGCACACTTGAAAACAAGCGAGTAAGATGTTTACAGAGCCCGCTACACATTCAAAAATAGTCTGTGAAAGAAATTATCTAAGCGGCTGACCTTTCAAAGAAGTATATGAATTGGCGCAACTTCACTCCATTCTGAGCTTTGCAGCACTTCAGAACTATTCACAGCTCCTCAAAAGGACAAGATATTCGTCCAGAATGCCGAGTCAAACTTCTTTTCACAGAAAAATAATGCACTTTCACCTCCAAGGTTCGAGTCGCTCGATCGGCAGCATCGGTCGTCAAACCATTCGGTTAGGTGGATGAAGCGAAATAAAACCACAATTCCTGACTCCTTCCTGCAGTGCTTGACTTCAGTTAAACCATCGGCTTAGTTATTTCTCATAATTACGTTAATTTTGGGGCCTGTTTTCTTTGTTTGTTTGGCACAAAACGGTGAATTTTAGCCTTCAAGCAAATGTTGAACAGTTGATTTATTTCTGTTCATCGACTCCCTTTCTATGATTGGTTGATTATGTTCATGACGTAAAACCGCGAGGTGAAGAGAATCTACGTTTTGATGTTAAATAAAGCGCTAAATATTACTTTGATGTGCGTTATTTTCTTTGTGCTTTTTTCTAAAAGAAATAGAAAACATGTTTTCCGTGTTTCTATCGAGTTATAGAAACACTCGTGAAAGTTTGGGAGAACTCGAAAAAGCTGTGGAAACACTCGTCTATCGACTCGTGTTCCCACAGCATTTCTCGTTCTCCCAAACTTCCACTCAAGATAGGATCAAAGAACACGACCGGGACATCCGACTCGCACGCATCCAGACTTCCGCCGTTGCAGAGCATACCAACAACACCGGACACTACCCGCTTTGGAATGAGGTAAAGTTTATTGATCGTGACTCGCACTGGTACACACGCCGGGTCAAAGAGGCGATTTACATAAGACTTCACCCTAATAATATCAACAGGGACAGTGGAATTGAAATTCCTGAAGCATAGATGCCCACGATCAAAAAACACAGCAACAGGAGAACTGTATGACTGCGGACCGCCGAGGGAGCAACAGTACACCGGCATGCAGAACACTGAGGATCGAAATGCACCAATCAGAGCTGTTGAAAACCATCCAATCACAGCGCAGCCGAGTGCTTTATAAGCTAACGCACAACCAGTCGACCTTATCGCCTGATGAAGACTAGCAGTATGCAGTCGAAACGTTGCGATCTCCATCACACGTGACTACGTCGTGAGACAAACGAAATAATACTTTATTATTGTACTCTACCACGATGAATAACCACAACATTTTTTATGACATTAATAGAAAACTAGATAGTAAACGTTACCATTGTAATTGTTTGGTGTCAAAATTTTCTAAACAAGTTACGTTGGATAGCAATGCTATCCATTCATGTTTCGTTCTTCTGATTTCAAAATGGGAGATCTCTCGTTACTGGTCCATTAGAAAGTAATTCATTTCCCGTGGTGTACCAATATTAATCGTTCTGTGACAAGGATTGCTTCTCCCCAGTTAAAATTTCCCAACTTGGCGAACTTTGCAGGATCAAATTGGAATTTTATTAGAACAAAATAATACCCATTTACTTACAGTTCGCTAACTCAATTGGTAAAAACACGTGTTTGTAACACTGTGACAGATCTGAGTGATAAAACGGCAGCAAAAGAAGAATTATTTTCGCTCCTTGTGGATTTTGCAAAAACCAGTACTACTTCCTAATTACTTTTTTTATCTGAATAGTGCATTTTACAGTCTAGCTGGTCTCTTGTGTTTTCGAAATGAATTGAAGCAAAACGAGTGCTGGTTTTGAAATGCGTTCCCGCATCACGCAAGACTTCTATTTCCTGTTGCTGTAGTTTGCGCTTAGCTGGAATCTTTTGATAACTATACTACTGGAGTCAGGTGCCAAGACCTGAATCAAACTGAAAGCGACAATTTAATGTAAATTATGTTGAGGCAGTTGTCGTTAGCTTTCCTCAGTTCCGTGTATTAAATAAAACGCTTAGAACAAACGCGTCCATCTTCCTTTAGTTCGTATCAGTAAAGGAGAATGTAAAAACAGAACGTTCATCTTCCTTTAGTTCGTGTCAGTAACAAAGAATGTAAAAAGAGAACATTCATCTTCCTTTAGTTCGTGTCAGTAACAAAGAATGTAAAAAGAGAACATTCATCTTCCTTTAGTTCGTGTCAGTAACAAAGAATGTAAAAAGAGAACGTTCATCTTCCTTTAGTTCGTGTCAGTAACAAAGAATGTAAAAAGAGAACATTCATCTTCCTTTAGTTCGTGTCAGTAACAAAGAATGTAAAAAGAGAACGTTCATCTTCCTTTAGTTCGTGTCAGTAACAAAGAATGTAAAAAGAGAACATTCATCTTCCTTTAGTTCGTGTCAGTAACAAAGAATGTAAAAAGAGAACATTCATCTTCCTTTAGTTCGTGTCAGTAACAAAGAATGTAAAAAGAGAACATTCATCTTCCTTTAGTTCGTGTCAGTAACAAAGAATGTAAAAAGAGAACGTTCATCTTCCTTTAGTTCGTGTAAGTAACAAAGGAAGTCGTTTCTTTCATTTGGCTTCTTCCTTTATTCCTGTGGTCACATATTCAGCAACGTCAGACCACAATTGATGACACGTTATAACAGCCTCGTGTCATTGGACATTCGTAAATTTGCATCTGTTTTACGAACCAATCATTTTGTGACTCTTGGCTTTAATCTGTAGCAATACGAACGTGTTTAGCAACGTACAAACAGCTTATGATATTAATTTGCTTCAGTTTGCAACGGCAACTGGTTGGAAAGAGACGAGAATAAGCTGGACTAGTGTATGTGCACAAAGCTTGCTTATGGTGAAGCTTTCATTACTTTTAGGCCTGTGATTTTTAATTTACAGCCGCGCTTTTCCTTTGTTATTCAATTTGTTAGTTATTTCAATCCAGACAGAAGTGAAAGGGCACTCAAGCTTTAGAGATAAGCACTTCCGACAGGACCGTGACTGAAGAGCAACTGGTAGGTAAAACCAGTTTTTAACGTTTTTAACAATATATCCTGTTTGTATCTTTAAGAAAAAGCCGGTATGACTTGTCACCTTTAAAAGCGTTCAATTGTTTGCAGTAGACGTTGCACAATATACTTTACCTCACTAGTTATTGTTCTAATTAACGTTATGTAACACCATGATCACTGAGTTCAGAATAGTGTAACGTAAACGTAGTGTATCTCCTAAATCAAAAAATCTCACATGCGGCTTAATTGCGGGCCGAAGAGAGGCCCGCAACCCTAATCTTGACAGTGACCAGCGGATTGCGTTTTACGCGTGCGCGCCACGTTTATAAACCAGGACCGAACCGGAAGTTGACAATTTTTGTTCTTCCACTAAGCACGATCGGAATGCGAAAATGTGTTAATCACGACAGTTTGTCGTAACACCGGAAGAGAAAAATCTGTTCTCCAAGAGCGATATTTTAAAAACAGCTTGTCACATTAGATAAACCTTCTGTGACATTGAAGGCGTGTTGCTTTTGAGAACATTTGCTGTGATTGAATCACAGATAAACCACGGTAAAGCGAATGATTCCAACAACGGTTATTGTCGAGAAATTCGTTATAACACTGATTACATAGCGAGTTTACCGACTGAGAAAAATCACATCTAAATTCACACTGCACCCCCGGGGGGGACTCCCATATGAAACGGACGGGGATGCTCGTCGGAAATTTTGAAAAGAACCCCTAAAAGAGACCAATCTGGGTGTGGATCAAGCCTTTCTTGACCCCTAAAAGATACCAAAAAACTAAGAATGGAGTTTATATTTGTATATTTCTTCGTGTGTAACGCTAAACGAGACCATTATGGCTAAAAATATTGGCGTTTTGGGCGTTTTTTCCCGGAACACCCTAAGCGAGACCAAGAGTCCAAAATTTTCAACCCTAAGCGAGACGACGAGCATCCCCGTCACTTTCATATGCGAGTCCCCCCCCCCCCCCCCGGGACTGCACCGCGTGCGAAAAATCCTTGCGTGACGCGTTACTCAGAATAATTGTCTATTGTCCATTTGATCATTTCAGTCCTCCTTGTTCAGTCGTTTATTTATAGTTATCGGCACTGCCTAACAGTACCTTGTCTTAGTGCGTCAAGGCCCGCACTTTCTAACCTGTGGTTACCACTAGTTTTATACATGTTTATACATGACATAAAGTCACCATCTAAAAAATTCCGTGGTGTTAGTAACTGGTTACTAAATACAAACCAAATACAAACCAACTTGTCACAGCGTTCCCCAAAGCTGTCTGTGTGAAATACGGCTAATCCGTACGTGTCTTAATTTGATACTACAGTATTCTCCACAGACCATCATGTTATGTTTACTGATTTTATCGCTGATATCGATTAACTTGTGCTCTGCGGCGGAAAACCCAAGTAGTGGAAAACCAAGTGACAACAAAGTGAGTTTAATATATTTAGCAGTTTTCCCATTTTTATTGTGAGCGAGGCAAACATCCTATTTTTCAGCAAAACATTCCAACGAAGGTACAATGCCAAGTTGTTGTGTTTTGTACAATATCGTTTAGTGACAACCTCGTTCCCAGGGCTTTTCCCTTTTTCAAATCTGTCGATAAGAACGCTTCTCGACAGCAGTGATGAGTTTCAACTACATTACATGAAATTTTCGCGTTCACGTCCGCCCGTTCCCAATTACCAAGGGAAAAGCCCTGGGAACGAGGTTGGTTTAGTGATTATAACCTAAATGTGCCAGTGCTTACATTGTTGCCAAAATCTCTGTTTTCTTGCATTGTTCTGTATAAATGTGAATCAAAAACCCGGCTAGTCATCAGATATGATCTTTGAATTTTCACAACCACAAAAGAGTAGCAATCTTTCAAAGATTGCAGCTGATTCGAAAAACGTTCAAATAATATATTTTTTTCACTTTTTACAGCCTCTTTCACTGTGTTACGGTGGACAACCAGGGACAAATGGTATTCCCGGTATGCATGGCATGCCGGGTTCCCCTGGGGCACCTGGCCGTGATGGACGTGAGGGGGCCAAAGGAGACCAGGGCAGTCCGGGAAAGACTGGGCCCCAGGGACCACCTGGTGCAGAAGGAAAGAAAGGAGCAAATGGAGAACCTGGTGTCCAGGGCCCAGCCGGCCAAAAAGGAGAGAGAGGGGAGAAAGGTGACAGTGGAACTCCAGGAACACCTCAGCTTTCCTCGCACATGAACTGGAAAGAATGCACTTGGAAAAGAGGCGAAGATAAGGACTCAGGAGTGATCCAGGTAAGTCATTTAAGTCACTTTGTAGTTCAGAGATGCACTTGGATATATAGCATTGACAGTTTGACCATACGGCTATATTTTCATCCATTTACAGAACTTGTTTCCTTCTACCTTCCTCATCGGAAGTGATTATCTATAACCAATTAATTATGACTAATCAATATCTCCGTAGAACTGCGAATTTATGAAAAATTTCACAGACACTGCCCTCCATGTTTACTTTGCTGGTAACCTCAGGATTGAAGGATGTGACAACTGCTGTAGCCGTTGGTATTTCACCTTCAATGGCGCCGAGTGCAGCTCTCCTGGGTCCATTGACGGCGCGTTCTACATGAGAACCGGCAAGAATCACGACCTTCACCGTCACCGCCATATTGAAGGTCACTGTAATAACATCCACAAGGGAAAGGTGCGAGTGGGATTCTGGGTTGGAAAGTGTACCTCTAGCCACAAAATTGCAGACGCGTATACTGGCTGGCATTCGATTTCCCGTATCTTCGTTGAGGAGGTGCCAAAAGCTCAGCAGTAATCACGTAACAAGTGATCCACTGGACTTTCTAGAGAAAATGTTAGTGTAGTAAAGATATCTTTTATTACATGAAATTTTCGCGACACTTTAATTTCGCGAAAATTAAGTGACTCACTTTATATCAACAAAAAAATTAAGTTTAGTACCCTGAAGGAAGGATTTTCAGTGTAAATGGATGTTGTCGTCAATTGACTCAAGATCAACAACTCATGCACGTACAAACATGACCTACTTGTAGACATTGTGAGAACTGCTCTGTTGTTGCTATTGCCGAGAATAAGACCCGCTCTTGCGTTTTTGTTAATTTTGACGTTTTTGTTCCCTTGATGAAGTCGTTTTATTTAATTCAAGGGTATGTTAAATAATATTGCTAAGGAAATGTCAATTGTGTGAACTGTCTTACTCAAAAACGCGAATTTAAAGTGATTAAAAATACAAAGTTTTCGCAAAATCGCGAAATTAACGTGTCGCGAAAATTTCATGTAATGTAGTTGAAACTCATCACTGCTGTCGAGAAGCGTTCTTATCGACACATTTGAAACTTCTGTATCAGTTGAGAAATAAAGTCCAGTAACATTATATACCTGTCAGGTTGCAGTTTCCTCTTGATGTTTCAATGCATGCTGCGCATTAAAAAACAGAAAATCTGCCACTTGAGTGCGGAGGGTCTATTTTCGGTATAATAGTTTTAAAAGCAAACACGATCACTCAAAACTCAGATACTCATTATCAAAATATTGACTCAATAAACGCCACGCTTGGAACTGTGCTTGACATTGTCCTGTCGAAGCGCGTGCAAACCCCTGTGCGAGTTGTAAATGAAAGCCTAGGACAAGATTCCACCTTCCTTTCTTTCCACCAACACCTTTAACTTAATTTATATCCATACTTACTCAACAATCTTTACAATATAGCCTACACAATACAGCTGTGATATATATACCGCTTTATTTACAGAATATTTATGCTCTTATACGGTGATCCAATCAACAAATTATCAACATGACATCGGAAATTGTTCTATTAATCTAGCTGTTTTAAGAACATACTTAGCCAATTGCTATTGCGAAGGAGACTGAGCTCATATTCGACGTTACAGAAGGGTTGTTCATTTTGAAACTAATCTTGAGACTAAAATACCTTCAGCTGGCATTCTGGACGTTTTGAATTTAAAAAAGCTAAAAAAGAACACAGAGCCAAAAATCTTTATTTATTGGGTGCAGTAAGACGATATTTATTTGAAGATGAAGTTTTCAACATGACACGAGCATGGGACAAAGAAAAATTCTGAGCCCCCGAAGGTAATCGAACCCATGGCCTCCCAGATACCGGTTGGGCGCTCTTACCAACTGAGCTACGAGAGACTCGTTGTGAGCTGCGCCATTTACTAGGTTGATATGTGACACGCGTCCTGCATACTGCTAGGATCAGCAATGTCGAAATCATCAAGTTTGTAGTAAATAATAAAGGTGGTAAATTTTAAACGAGCGTGGGACAAAGAAATTTTTTTACAAAATTTATTACAATATTGCCAGATATGTCAGTACGTAATAAACTATGAAGCAAGATTCAGAAGATTATATAGATGTCATTAAGCGCTACTTTAATACCAATATGAACAGAAAACAATATTTTCCGAGCGCGCAGCTTGATGTATCTTTATCAAAGAACTTTGGAAAGCGGAATAAAGCTACTGTCGAACAACTAAAAACTCAAATTTAACATTCGCCACTGATCGTGTAATTGCCTTCCCGCGAGCCAAGATTTCTCTTCCTTTCTTTCCGCCAACACTTTTACTTGACACTCGAGTGTTCAGTTTTAGTCCATTTGTTAGCGATCAATCTTTGGATTTCTGATTGCAAAATTATAAGCACTGGATATAATCCATGATGGCGTTGGATATAATCCACAGACGCCCTGTTGATTTGATTGTTCCAATAGCGAAGCACTGACAACATCAGCGTGTTCTGAGAGAAATAGAAGGAATCTAGGTGAAGTTTCTGTTTCAAGAAAGTGTTTTAGGAACACCAGCTTTTTTAGAAAGTGTTTTAGGAACACCAGCTTTTTTAGAAAGTGTTTTAGGAAAATCGTCCCCCATTTTCGGTTTGTTTGCCTGAGTATAGGGAGCTTTAGCAAACCACGACGGCAACGAGAACGAGAACGTCATCAAACAAAAGATTTAACGAGCAAAATAATAACTCTGTACGTGCGTTTAAAGTCCTGGTACATTTCTTGGCCGTTGTCTGTGTAACAACAACGTGAAATGACCAAGTTCCGCGTACATTTGAGAACGTGAACAAAGGCAGCAAAATTTCCGTATTTCTATTTGGGGATGAACGCTTTCTTTACATATTCAGCTTCGGTTAGTTCCTAAACCAATAGATGCACTGAATATCTCTGGATAATTGCGAAATTCTCGAGTTAAACATAAATTCATTTTGCACCAGGCGTTGTCCTCGGCGTCGCCATCGTCATTGCTAAAGCTCCCTATTGTTTGAGTCGTGACGTACCTCGCGCGCTTCGCTATTTTTGGCCACACGCGCGTAGTCTGCGTTGCAGCAGGATATGTCACAAAACCCGGCGCTTTCGACTGACTGCGACGCAGGCTAGCTACACGCGGCAGGCACGAGGAATTCTTTTAAAAAATAAATAAATAAACGAGGTTGCAGCGATGTAACAGTCAAAATGTCATACACTGTGTTTTCTCATCATTTTGTTCCCCACTCGCCTTTTTAACCCCATCGTTATACCGTAAGAGAGGCAAAACATTTTGGTGCACTGAAAAGGCACGCCACCAGTAGAAAAGAAATTGGGAAAAACTGCGTTGACCAAACGACTGTTTTTAAGCAAATATTTAAAGGATATATTTTTCCAAATTTTTGCGATAATGGATGTCGAGTCTTCGTTTAAAGAATAAAATATGCACTCAAACGGGCTCGTTTGAGTGCATCGTTTGGCTCGTTTGTTTCCGACCATGAATTGAACGGTCCGGCATTTCTGTCGAGATATCAAAGGGTTGATACAAGAAGGGTACATTTATTCGACGGCTGTTTAACAAGAGATGGGAATATCACTGACAGACCTGAGAGTGGTCGAATGTTGAATGTCAACGCGGAGATAATCAAAGATGGCGATAGGATTCGAAATTCGCTTTACACTCGATATTTGGCAGATATGGCGTTCTGGATGATCTTAACAGGAAGCTTCTGCTGACGATTACATCTAAATAACAGTAGAAAACGGAGGAAAGACTCAGAAGAAGACGTTTTGGACTGTCTGGTCGGAAGAATGTGGGTATTGTTTACGTTTCAGTGACAGTTAATTTTGTAATTATAAGTATTTTGAGAGCGTTCGCACTCAGCGCGTATAGAGAGCCCGAAATAACTTTTTACACTAGGTTTGAGAACGCATCTCCCCTTTCAAAATATCTGAAATTCAAGTAATTTAGAGGTTTACCGGGTAGAGCAATTCTCTCTCGAAAAAGAGCGCCAAATTAAGAATTTCGAGCAACCGAATTTTAGTGATTTTCAGCGGCTCGCCGTGACCTTCAGAATTAACTTAGAGAGAAAAGATTGGACTCAAATGGCTTATAAACACTTCAATAGTACATTTCTAGGCTCATAAACTGGGTTTCATTTAATGCGAATGAGCCAGTGCGAAGTTTACGACACGGTATGAGTCATGTTTATTTTGTGTGTTTTAGACACTGGGGTTCATAACGGTTTTATAAGTTTTTGACCGGTCGAAGAAATATTTGAAGAAAAAAATCCCACTACGTTTATAGGCCTACCATAGGCTTTTTGTGGGCGGCATATCTAGAATTCTGATGTTGAAGTTTTGTGCCACTTATTTTTGTTTTGGCTCGGTCTCAGTGGATCTTTGCTCTTAAGCAGTTCTTGTTATTTATCTGAATTTTTATATATTGCATGCATTTTGTCGTCCCACTTAGAAAAACTATAGTGTGCAACTACATTCAAAAATAGGAACAACATGACTGACTCACACTCATCCGCGGAAAAAAAGACTGAGCAAACGCAGAAATATAAGCTGCTATTCTATTAAACAAAAATCGCCAGCAGAGAAAGTAAATAGCTTTAGCAAATGAATTGAATGACAGCAAATGAATGCTAGAATGAAAATGACAATTTAAGAGCACAGGTTTCCTACGGTCAAACATATGTCGGTAAGAGTCCTTAAATGGATTTCGCTCATACTCTTACCATGGGTAGGCCTTAATATAAAATAAATCACAGTATACTTTGTTTGGCTAAATATCGATTTGTTTTCGAGAAAATCGATAATTCTAAAATCCAGCAAAATTGACGCTTTCGGAGCTCAAAATTTATGCCGAGTTTGTTAGCTTCGCGTCGAAAAATAAAGCACTCTGGAAGAAAAGTACCTATTTAATATCGAAGAATAACATCAAATTAGTACGTCGAAAGCAATTTCTGCTCTTAAAGTCCTTTTATTTACAAAATATAATTAAGTTTATTCGACACACGTTTGATTTAATTCAAAATAGGTCAAACTTATCGCTTTATTTAAGTATGAGCGAAGCGAAATAAATGGCCGAAAATTTGGTGTTAGACAGATAAATGATTGTTCTTTTCGATACTAAAAGGATTTCCTGGAGAAATGATTTAGTGCGATGCTTTCAGATCTCAAAGTTGCTTAAAATTCGTTAATTTAACCGACCGTGACATTGTTGATCTTATCAACATTATGTAAACAATCCACGCAAAGGTTAATTTTCCCCATGTGAACTTCAACTGAGTAAAATAAAAACATAGACTTGCTTACCGTGGTGTTCGCTGATACATTGTAAATCCTGTTTTCCTCATTTACGACAAAACCTAAGCCCTCGGCGAAGCTGTTATCCAATTTTCTTGACGCGCCATTTGTAACTGATTTCCACGTATTGAAGTGACAGTTCTTTTCCATGCATTCTTGAAAACAGTCCTGAGTCTTAACTGATCAGTGTAAACAGGAATACGAAGTACTTTGCTTTAAATCAACTTAAAGCTTAGCAGCAGGGGTAGATAAATCGATACGGTCGGCGAATCTTCGTTTCGAAAACCGCCATTTGAGATTTGTCGCCCCTTTGTTTTGCGGTATGCAGATAATTAATTCACACTTGAGTAACTTCCGGCACATGAAATCGACAACTACCGTGACCCTATAGCACTCTCCTTTTCGAAATATTGGTCGAGGCACTATTTTTATCATTTTAACATAAGCTCTCAATGAAGAACTTTTGGGCTGAACTTGTAATAAAGTTTCACTTCAGTTAGCCACCGTTCGAGAGAGTTGTTAAATGGTTGCATGAAATCCGGGTGGAAAGTTCTTCCGCGTTGCTTCGCTTTGTTTCATATTTTTTATCCAGTTCTTACCCTTGTTCAAATTTTTGTCCCTTCTTCAGTGGAAAATTTGAAACGACGTTAAAATCCTTATAAGACGGAGATCTCTTTTAGACGAACTGAGTTGGAGCCGGTCCCGAAGGTACCCGCTTCAGAGAGAGTTGGCTGTACACAAAGCCTTAGATGGCGTCGTTTGATCCGTCTCCCGTGAATGTCAGTTAAAAATATATATTCCGCTGTGTAGTCTAGCCTGTAAACAAGCTCTCCTTCTTTCTCCTGTGGAGGATTGGGCGAAATAAAAGCGGGAAGGAAAGGTGGGGAAGGGGTGGGGAAAAAAGGGACCATATATCATGTATATGCAGTTGTAATACCAGTCACGGTAAACAATTTATAATAAAACGCTGAACATTTATGACTGTATAAAAAGTTATTGGTGTAAAAATTAAGGAAAGGGTGCTTTTCACTTCATTAGATTAAGCTAGGTGAAGAAAAGTACACGTAATCAGAAGTTTGTTATGGACTTCTGACGTGATGCCATATTTTGTATTTATTTCTGCGAAGTACAACAAAGCATTTATACCAAAGTAGCATTATTAAAAAAAAATGAGCATAATTACAGTTGAGCATTATATCGGACAAAAAACAAGCATTGTTAGAAGCATAACATTCCCTTTTTACCAGCGTAATTGGAAGGGCCTCTGGTATTCAGTTAGAAAGAACTTGCATTCAAAAGATACCGCGTTCTAGAAACAAGTCACCCCGTTTTGGCTGCTGATATTTTGGAACTTTTGTGTGTTCAAAATACCATATCTCGTTCTAGATATCGTCTGATATTGAAAATCCCGTTCTAGATCGGGAACCCAAAACCACGACCTCATTGGACGGCACAGAGCCGTTTTTGGGGAATACCCCAGCTTCGACAACTCCTTCCTAATAAAGTTCGCCTATTGAATTGAGAATTAAGGTGATTATAAAGTTATTAAGTCGTATTATAATTATAACCGTCTTATTTATGAAGGAATAGACTGCGGATAATATTTGAAACTTAAACCGTTTTCCCCTAATAGCTTCCAAATCAACTCAAAAACACACCGGAAAACAGGTTTAAAAACAAAATATTTATATAATGACTATGATATTTTTAAAACATTTGGGTTCCCTGACGGCGAGGCGCTTGTCCCTCCCCGCAAGCTCTGGCGGGGGGCACCTTCCCTTGTTTACGCCGGACCCCAACAGAATATATACATGGTCATATTTTTTAATATTCACGGAAGAAGGATCCAACGATAACATCTTAGATTTTGCTTTCACCTGTTTTGCCTTGACCTAATCAAGAACTTGGACAAAGGTAAGAACAAAAAAAAACTATAAAGCGAAGCAACGCAACAGAAGAACCTTAGACCCGGGAGTTAAAAGCGCTGTCATGCAACTATTTAGCAACTTTCACAAACGGTAGCTACCTAAAGTGAAACTTAATTACATGTTCAGCCCAAAAGTTTTTCATTTAGAGCTTATATTAATATAGCAATAATATGGTGCCTAAACCAATACTATACCAAAACGCAGGGTGCTATCTGGGATCTGGTCACGGCGGTTGTCGATTTCATGTGCCGGAAGTTACGCAAGTGTGAAATACATTATCTGCACACCGCATGACAAAGGGCCGACAAATCTCAGTTTTCGAAAAGAAGATTTGCCGGCCGAATCGATTTATCAACCACTGCTACTGTCCGGAACGTTTCGGTCCGATTTTCGGATAGGATATGCCTTCTAATTACACGGATAGGATAGGCCTTCTGTTTACACGGGGCCGTTCTGGAACCGGTGAGGACGGAACCAAAACTGAACCTGCTATTTTGCAGGTCAAGTTATGGAACCGTTCCGGACCGGTTCCAGAACCGTCCTGTGTAAACACATGGATCGGTGCCAAACGCTTCCGTGTAAACAGAGGCCGATCCGGTCCGGTCCAGTTCGGAACGGCTCCGGTCCGGTCCCGTGTAAACGTAGCCTAGCTGGTTAGAGTATAAAAATGACTGAAAAAACGGCAAGGACAGGACTAACACCAGGTGTCCGTCTTATAGAGATCTTCAATAAGGGAGAGTTGACTCTACAACTGTTTTGCCTTAGCCTAATCAAGAATTTGAACAAGGGTAAGAACTGGATAAAAAATATGCAGCAAAGCGAAGCAACGCAACAGAAGAACTTTCGACCCGGAAGTTAAAAGCGCTTTCATGCAACCATTTAACAACCATTTAACAACTCTCTCAGCCCAAAAGTTTTTCATTGAGAGCTTATGTTAAAATGATAAAAATAGTGCCTCAACCAATCACCAAAAAGCAGGGTGCTTTCTGGTCACGGTGGTTGTCGATTTCATGTGCCGGAAGTTACTCAAGTGTGAATTAATTATCTGCATACCGCAGGACAAAGGGCCGACAAATCTCAAATGGCGGTTTTCGAAACGAAGATTCGCCGGCCGTATCGATTTATCTACCCCTGCTGCTAAGCTTTAAGTTGATTTAAAGCAAAGTACTTCGTATTCCTGTTTACACTGATCAGTTAAGACTCAGGACTGTTTTCAAGAATGCATGGAAAAGAACTGTCACTTCAATACGTGGAAATCAGTTACAAATGGCGCGTCAAGAAAATTGGATAACAGCTTCGCCGAGGGCTTAGGTTTTGTCGTAAATGAGGAAAACAGGATTTACAATGTATCAGCGAACACCACGGTAAGCAAGTCTATGTTTTTATTTTACTCAGTTGAAGTTCACATGGGGAAAATTAACCTTTGCGTGGAATGTTTACATAATGTTGTTAAGATCAACAATGTCACGGTCGGTTAAATTAACGAATTTTAAGCAACTTTGAGATCTGAAAGCATCGCACTAAATCATTTCTCCAGGAAATCCTTTTAGTATCGAAAAGAACAATCATTTATCTGTCTAACACCAAATTTTCGGCCATTTATTTCGCTTCGCTCATACTTAAATAAAGCGATAAGTTTGACCTATTTTGAATTAAATCAAAAGTGTGTCGAATAAACTTAATTATATTTTGTAAATAAAAGGACTTTAAGAGCAGAAATTGCTTTCGACGTACTAATTTGATGTTATTCTTCGATATTAAATAGGTACTTTTCTTCCAGAGTGCTTTATTTTTCGACGCGAAGCTAACAAACTCGGCATAAATTTTGAGCTCCGAAAGCGTCAATTTTGCTGGATTTTAGAATTATCGATTTTCTCGAAAACAAATCGATATTTAGCCAAACAAAGTATACTGTGATTTATTTTATATTAAGGCCTACCCATGGTAAGAGAATGAGCGAAATCCATTACAGGGCTCTTGCCAAGAATTTTCATTTTTGTTTGAAATTTGTGCATATGTCCTCTTAATATGTGTGCTGTTTCACAAACGTACAAACGTGTTCTTAGGAGAAGCTTAAATCAATAAACGGGACGAGGTTTAAAACAAATCAAAAAGGTCAATTTGCTTGACTAAGAGCAGTTCATTTCAGTTCTGAACAGCGACACGAAACGATTTTACAAGCTAAAGACGTAAGTTTAATTTTGTTTTTAGGATTCTTATTTCGTTTTAATGGTACAGTAGATGCAACACTGGTTTTTATTCCCTTGCCCGTTAAGCGTATTCAGTTTTCCATTCAGACGATACAGGCGCTGAGTTTCTTCGTACGAGTCTCGCTAGAACACTCATTTATGTTTTGAAATAATATCATTTATCTTTCGACTAGACAGAGAAATTAAATATACAGAAACAAAGATAACCTAATTTTACAGTTGTCCATACGTATACTCAATTCTCCTCTCATCAACTAATGAATGATTTTTGAAAAGTCGGTTTTACTAAACCATTAAGGCATTTCAATAATCTATAAATTCAAAATGAGACTAAATCCTGTTAACGTGGTTTTCGTGGCTTCTAAATGAGAAAACGGATCTACTATGTTTTAGTAATACAAGTGTTAGAAAATCAATCGTTTTAAAAATCCCTTACAAGAAAACACGTGTGTGAGATTTCCTCATGGTTGCAACATTAGGCATCAGCAGTTTTCAAAATTTTCCTGACAAAAATATATACAAAAATATCTAGTAGCGGCTTCCAGCTTCCACTTCCAAAAATTAACTCATCGCTAAATAACTTCGACCAGTGTTCGAGTATTCAGTATTCGGGAAAACTAATTAAGGTGACTCACTTGTAGTCACCTAATCCATTCAAAGCGTTTTTGTGCATTTTTTTTTTACTTATTTAATACAGATTTGACGTTTTTCATTTTTTTTTTCGTAAGCCCTGACTAAACGGTAACGCAACGGAAAGCAAGTAGTCGCAAGTTGAACTTGCGTAAAAGCTTGCGTTGGGTGGCCAAACGGACTCGCGAGTGAACGCAAGTTATCAAAAAACCCATTTAAATGCTACTGCGCGCGCTGCAATGCAGTATTTGAAGTAAGCAGCAAAACTTGCGTTGACTCGTTGATCTCTATCAAAGTCAACGCAAGTGCACGCAAGTCCTGGCCATACGGAGACGCAAGTAAACGCTAGTTGAAAACTTGCGTCCACTTGCATCTCCGTTTGGTCAGGCCTTTAATTTTTACTTATATGTTTTCGGACATGGATCTTCATTGAATAATTTAGATAAAATTATAATTATTGCACATTTTTTTACGTTTGAATTGGAAAAGGAATAACAATTTCAGTGTTTGTTAGCGGTAAAACTGAGGGTTTATCGTGGAAGAAAAAGCCAACTTGTTGTTTCGTGAGAAATCCAAACCTTTCAGCTAATAACTCGTGCGGGTTGTTGCGGTAAACAGCTAAGAGTTTCATTTCGCATCTCATTGATTGGTTGCAAGACAATAAACATTCCAGAAATAGTTTTAGACGTTCACGGTTCTCCCGCGGTTTCACTGTAATTTGGAATTCGCAGCAGTCAAGCAAAGGATAGTATTAGAATGTCCAGAGTCCGTATTTTGACTCTCTTCAAACAAAGGCACAGAAGTAGACTGTTGTTTTTTTAGACTTGAGTTCTCTATTAAGCAGTTCTTGTCATTAATCTGAATTTTTTGCTGCATGAATTTTGTCGCCCCGCTTAGAAAAACTATAGTGTGCAATTGTATTCAAAACTAGGAACAACTTGCGACTCACACCCATTCGTGAAAATAAGTCTGATCAAACGCAGAAATATAAGCCGTTACTTCATTAAACTGAAAAGGCAGAGAAAGCAAATAGTTTTAGCAAATGAATCGAATGACAGCGAATGAATGCTAGAATGAAAATGACATTTTTTTTTTTTTTTTTTTTTTTTTAATTTTATTCAGCATATGACACAACAATTACAAAACATACTAAAATAACTAACAGTATCGACAATTCACATGAAGCGCGTCAACATAGTCCATTATAACCGTTAACGTACTGACAATACTACAAGACTAGAATAATTACTAACAAAAAAAAATAAGTTACAATGATATACGCTGCTTACATTAAAGTTACTTACAGAAGAATAAATTACCCACAAATAACTTACGATCAATTGACAATATGTATACTGTTTCACAAACGTGATCTTACCAGACCTTACAAAAAAAAAAAAAAAAAAAAAAACAATTTGCTTGACTAAGAGCACTTCATTTTAGTTCTGAACAGCGACACGGAAGGAACTTACAAGCTGAAGATGTAAGTTTTATTTTTTTTTGGTATATTTTCTTCGTTTTAATGTTTTATTCAACACTGGTTTTTACTCCCTTGCCCGTTTAGATACAGGCGCCGAGTTTCTTCGTACGTGTCTCGCTAGAACATTTATCAAGTTATGTTTCGAAACAATATCATTTATCTTTCGACTAGACAGAGAAATTAAAGTCACAAAAACAAAGATAGCCTAATTTTATAATTGTCTTAAACTAAATTCTCCGCTTATTAACTTATGAACGGTTTTTGAAAAGTCGGTTTTACTAATCCAGCAAGGCATTCCAATAATTTAAAAATTGAAAATGGGACTAAATCCGGTTAACATGGTTTTTGGTGGCTTCTAAATGATTAAACTGATCAACTAATGTTTCAGTAGAACAAGTGTTTAACAATCAATCCTTTTTAAATATTAAACTTTTACAAGAAAACACGTGTGTTAGATTCGTTAGTTGAAAAATATAATTCAATCTTCCTCATGGTTGCAACAGCAAGCATCATCAGTTAACAAAATTTCCCTGACTTTCAAATTTCCCTGACTTAACCAAATAAATACAAAACTATTAATTATGGTAGCGGCATCCAGCGTCCACTTTCAAAAAAGATTAATTTTGATTTTATTTCAGTTTTTTTTTACTTAAATCTCATCACTGAAATAACTTCAATTTACTGTACGAGTCTCGGTAGAATATTCATCTATGTTTTGAAACAGTATCATTTAGCTTAATAAGATACAGCAATTAAAGACACAAAAACAAAGATAGCCTAATTTTACAGTTGTCAGTATTACACTAAATTTGCCGCTCATCAACTTATGGATGGTTCTTGAAAACCTGGTTTTACTAAACCAGTAACGGTTTTCATGGCTTCTAAATGAAAAAACTGATCTACTAATGTTCCGGTAGTACCATTAAACAATCAATTCTTTCAAGACACCTTACAAGGAAAAACGTGTTTAAGAGCCATTATTTGAAAAACATAATTCAAACGCCTTCATGGTTGCCACACGCATCAGTTCCAAAATTACCTGATTTTTCCCTGACCAAATAAATACAAAAATATCTGTTATAGTGCGGCCTCCAGCCTCCTCCTTCGTTCAGTATTCAGGAAAACTCACCTGTAATCACCTAATCATTCAAAGCGTTCTTTGCCCGTTTTTGCATTTATTATGTTTACTTGTTAAGACTATTTTATCAGACTTATTTAATACAGACTTACATGAATTTTCTAAATACCTTAATTAATAAGTATATTAATGGATCAACATTAAGAGCCATTACTACAAGGACACACGCCAGAATTGTTTCGGGGTGATTTTTCAGGCAATTTTTGCAACGATTTAATCGGAGGTGTTTTATGAGTGATTACAAACAAGCACGAGCATTAAAAGCTTAGCTAGGCGATCAAATGTTTAAAAAAAAGCCACGGCGTTCAAATGTCTTAAAAAGCCAGGGCGATCAAATGTCTTAAAATCCCTACTTTTTTTTCTTATTCTTGTTTTCACTTGACGTAATCAAAATGCGAAAACCCAGAATGGCAAGACCCCTGAGTTTTTATTCTTCACTGACTATTATATATATCTTGTTGCAGGTTTTAAGCTCGATAGAGTTCGCCATCTTTTGAATTTCGGAGTTTCACGCCACACGAGATCAAAGATGGCCTCCAGAAGGCTGTCACGTTTTCTTAAAAAAAGTGCCTCATCCCGCGATTTTTAACAATCGGAACAGTTGTGGTTTTGCGAGAAGTGTTTATGTGAATGTTTACTTGTTCATGAGGGTGACCTGACAGCTTTTTGTAGCACAATTTTAATGCCAGGTCTTTTCATTGATTTTACGGCCACCATGTTGGAGCCCAAGCAGTTGGGCTTCAACATGGCGTTTCCATACTGCGCTCTCTAAATTGGCGTGAATCATTTAGACGGATAACTAGAGTACGGAATATCGAACAGACGTTAGAATTGGACAAGTAGTTTAAATACTAGATTTCTACAACCCGTAATATTCTTGATTTTTTTTAGTTTAATCAATAGTTTTGGATTTATTTTTTTCGCGACGTGACAGTGGCCTGACAGTGAAAACCACCCATTCTAACTATCTTATATGATAGCTTTGTAGTAGGAAGAATCTTCCTTATTTCAGTATTTAATTTTTTTTCGATACAGACCTCGTTATGTCAAGGTGGACAAACTGGGAAAAATGGTATTCCCGGTATGCCTGGCATGCCGGGTTCCCCTGGGGCACCTGGCCGTGATGGATGTGACGGAGCCAAAGGAGTCGAGGGAAGTCCGGGAAAGACTGGACTTACTACTTAAAGAGGGCCATTATTACTACTTTTGCTGTGGAAGAGCATTTTCGTGGCCGACTTGGTTATACATTGAGTTATTCTGTTTGGCAATCTTTTTAAGGTCATTGCCCTATATTGCATTGCGCATCCTTACTGCGCAAAAAAAATACGCGTAATTATAGCGCGCGCACATAAACAAAATGGCGGCTTTTTTCTATGCGACTTAGTCCGCGAGAGAAGTAAATTGTCGCTTTCTCGTAAACGAGTATGGTGACCTACCAATTTTCTTTCATATTATGGGTGTAGCTATCAAATTCTTTCTGTTAAATGAAAACAGATCAATTCCAATGTTTGAAAAATAAATTATCGCTAAAAACTTGTAGTTTGCCAGTACTCGCAGAGGAATTATAAAGGAATTATATGGAATATACAAGGTCTTCCTGCTCCTAAACGAATATGGTGACCCCCCTTTTTAATTTCAAAATTTAAGTTCCCTTAAAGTAATAAACCAGTAGGCGAAGTTTGGTTAAAAATCTATGATTAGTTTTATTTCTGGGCAATGACCTTAAGTTGTCTTCCTCACGTCTCAAAGACGGGCAAGCATCTTACCTAGATCACAGGGGTAGCATTCTATTAGCAATATCTATTATTACCTTATTAACAAAAGTTAGTCTGTCCCCTTGTCTTAGTTTTGTCTCGAAATAACAATTTATTTCTTTTCTGAGTATATAAACTGCGAGATCCAATACTACTGATGATGATAATATTGTATGAAAATATTGCAAAATTAAAAAAAAAAGAAAGAAATAACTACTAGTTATTTCTTACTTTTTTTCATTTTGCAATATTTTCATCCATTTACTAAACTTATTTCGCTTCTTCTCCTTTCCAAGTCGAAAATGACTATTTTTCTTTTACTTTAAAGTGTCCCCATTTAGTGGTTTTATTACTGCTATTTTAGTTTTTGACACTCAAATAAAGATTTTATTATTATTATTATTATTTAAGACCAGATTTATTATTATGACTGGTTATCATCTCCTTAGAACTGCGAATTTATGAAGAACTTCACAGACACTTCCCTCCATGTTTACTTTGCTGGTAATCTCAGGATTGCTGGTTGTGACGACTGCTGTAGCCGTTGGTATTTCACCTTCAATGGCGCCGAGTGCAGCTCTCCTGGACCTATTGACGGTGCGTTCTACATGGCAAAAGGCAAAAGCAGCAACCTTCACCGTCACCGCCATATTGAAGGTCACTGTAATAACATTCACAAGGGAAAGGTGCGAGTGGGATTCTGGGTTGGCAAGTGTACCACTGGCCAAATGATTGCCGATGCATACACAGGCTGGCATTCAATGTCCCGGATCTTCGTCGAAGAGGTGCCAAAAGCTCAGCAGTAAACACGCGACACGTGATCCACTGGACTTTGTAGAAGAACTTTAGTATAGTAATGATAGAAAAACTACACTGTTGTCTTTAGAAGCGTTCGTTACATCAGATTTGAAACTTATGTATCAGCTGAGGAATAAAGTCCAGGTATATTACTAAATGGCTGTGTGCTTTCATTTTTTTCTTTAATTTGTACTTGCTTGGCACTTTTTATTATTAAGATGATTCCTTAGTATTGTAGCGCGCATCCTTTCTGTGCAGAATTTTACACGTACGGTAATTAACGCGCACATACACAAAATGGCTGTTTTTTCTTTTGGCTCGCATTACAGATTAATCGTCATTTTCTCGGAAATACGCACGGTGACCTATATTTTTATTGCGCAATTTCTGTGTACAAGTTATTCTCTTTAAGTTAAAAATTAATAAAAAGTTGAAGAAAAGAGTTTTAGCTAGAAGCTTCCACAGAAACGTTTTAATAGGGCGCTAATTTTGACCTCTAAAACAACGACTCGAGGATCTTTTTGAGTCGATGCCGTTTGATATGGTGTGATTTTCCCATACATCGTTTCATACGCTCGAGACTTTCTATCTATTAGGTGTATTTTTAAGTTTACTTCACTAAACTTTGCTTCCAGCCTCCGCAAAATGTAACGTGGACGTGTAAAATAACGCGCCTGATTAGATACCAGTAAAGGCATAATAAATTGGGTAACATTGGACCCTTCTATTTCTTTTGCGAGCATATGACCTTTCTTTTAATGTACTTTTCGAAAGAGCGCTTCGACATTCAAGTAAAGTTTCGTAAAAACGTTCGACAACTATAATTTCTAAGTAATCGCCTAAATAAAACAATTTTTCCTTCCCTATGTTGATTTATGTCTCAGTTACGCTTAAGTAAACAGAAAAAGGGGGAGCACTTGTTAAGGGTCTATTTTCAAAAGTGTTAAATTCAATCATTTAAAACTCAAATATTTGCCGTCAAAATATTGACTCAGTGACGTTTGGAAGTGATCTTGGTATGTTGAAAAGATTTTTAGTTACCGTCTGTAGGCTAAAACAATTCACGTTGTATGGTGAAGCTGTAAGGTTGAAAAATTATGCATTAAGCTCTTTTGTCGGTTAGACTGAAACTAATGAATTAAAATAAGAAAATAGTACGGAAAAAATTTTCACTGTTGACGTTCATTTAAACTTATTTTGCCGAATTTCGAAAAAAAAAACTATGGATAACGAAAAGAACACAAAATTAAACCAAAAATTACCTTTTTGGATGTAGGGAAGAAAAAAGGAAACGATTGCTTCTTGGTCAATAACGCACTGGGAGACAAGATTTAGAAGATGCTAGTGGTCAAACACTTTATACAATCGTTCCTCTTCAGTTGTAGAAAGGAAAAAATCTACAAGCACGCAGTTCGATGTATCCTTATAAAAGAACTTCATCGAGAGTGGAATACAGGAAATGTTGTGCGCTAGAATATTCAAATACTCGCCACTGATCAAAATATTGACTCAATGGCGCCACGAGAGGCACTTGACGCGCGTGCAAAATTTTCCTTCGTGCGAGCCAAGAATTCTCTTCCTTTCTGTCCGCAGACACCCTCACTTGATACCCAAGCTTTCGTTTTGCTTCTAAAACTCGATGATTTTCATTTTTAACCGTTCACGGTTATGCAGTCTATACGATTAATATATTCAGGCATGATTTACCGTAAATCAGTTACCCTTATTTATCCCAATGGGTAATACAATGACGGACGATGGGATCGAAATGGGTCTTGCTTTCTTTCTCTAACTGAACATTTTTCTATTTATCTTGACAATTCGATAAAAATTAATAATAAACACATCACGGCTCACAGTCTGAAAAGAGTTTGTTTGTATTGATTACATTAACATCGCAGTGTTCGTGATTACAAATGCACAAACAAGCCGTTAAATTTGAATATTTGAATGATAAGAAAATTGTTATATCAAACAAACTTAACATTGATCATTGTTAACCAAATCTCATTTTTTCAAATTACTTGACGTCTTAACCTTATTTTGACACACTGAAAACCAGAAATCACCTTCTTCATTGGACGATGAGAAGGGCTATCGCAAACATTTTTGTCAGAAATGTCAGTAATAAACGGCTAACAACAATGCATTCGTGCTCAACGACGAACCGGTAGGAACAAGAATTTAGGTCAAAATTATAAAACCAAAATGAAGGAAAAATTTCCAAGCGCAAAGTTCGATGTATCCTCGACAAAAAGAGAAGACTTTTAAGAGTCCTTACAGGTACGACCGTTGTCGCCTTTTCTTTTTTGGTTTATTTGATTTTCTGTTTCTTTGAACAGTAAGTGCGTAGCTTGATCGCTAGATCAGTGAATATTACGTTAGATGGCAGAACAGTGGAATCCCGATTTTTCGAACCTGATCCAAGGGTAACTTTCGTCAGGTACGATTGTCGTCGCCTTCTTTTGGTCCAAGTGATTTTCTGTTTCTTCTTTGAACAGTAAGCGCGTAGCTTGATCGCTTGATCGGTGAATATTACGTTACATGGCAGTACAATAGAATCCCGATTTTTCGAACCTTCAACGGAAGCTATCGTCAGGTACGATCGTCGTCGCCTTCTTTTGGTCTAAGCTATTTTTTGTTTTCTCTTTGAACAAGAAGTGCCCAGCTTAGCGAGCGTGGGTTTTCAAATAATTCGTAAACAAATTCGTTATTATCTAAACGTTACAAGGCAGTACAGTGGAATCCCGATTTTTCTAACCACCAAGGGAAATGAGTGTTTGACTGAGGGAAGGGAAATATTTTTTGGTTTGAGTTATCTCGAGGTTCGAGACATCGATGGTTCGAGAAATTGTAGTTGCAACTCCCAGTACATGCATACTCTTATAGAATTTCTTTTATTTGTGAGTCAATATTTTTTTGCATCTAAAAATTCAGCAACTAATTGTTCGTTAGTTGAATAAGGCTTAAAACATAGTCATGCGCCTAGCTGTTCAAGTAAATAACAATCCCCATAGCAGTGGACTGAACACACATTTAATGTAGCTTTTCTTTGTTAGAGTTCAGACATAGCAAGCGACTATGGTTCAGATACGTTTTACAGAGTTTAGATAAGTTGTTCCAGTTCCAGGCCACAGAATATTTTGATGTGTGAGCTGGAATGGGCTCACTCTAATAATGGATGAAGGAAACATGGTGTTAAATTAAGCTAACGAATTATTAAACCTGCTTGATCAATATTGACGAAAATTCCAATTTTTACACAGTAACAATGAAAAAATAATTCCAGCTCGACATCAAATAACGGAATATGAACAATCACAACAGTTATTGATGCTGGTCGTGAATGGAATCTACCACTTTCTTTCATCACCTTTCAGTTAAGAAAATTGTCTGAACCGCACAATTTCCGAAGGAAGAGACGAACAAACTTATAAGCTGACTTTTTACGCTTTGTGGAGACGCGAGGTACTCAATTCAGTACACGCAAGGTGATGACCTGCACTGTGATTTTGTTGACATCTTTGGTCGCAAATCAAAGCCTTCTTCTTGATCCAAACTGAGACTTCGTCGGCCGAGGATCCAATCAATTGATAGATTTTTTATACTATCTACAGTTGCTTTGTTTTTTAAAATCAGTTAAGAAAAGAAAACAACAAAACGTTTTCCGTTCGTGTAAAACAAACACAAACACTTGAACCGAAATATTTACGATGAAACATTATAATGACAGCCGCGAGTGAAAACGCTAGGGAGTTACTGCGGTTGGTTAGAATTGAGTTATGTGTACGAATATCGTGACTGAGCAGACACTTGCACCTCATTATAAAAGAGCTAGAGAGGAAAAAAATATTATTTTCTTTTTGCTTCCAAAGTAAGTTGATTTCCATATGGACAGTAAGATGAAATTTCTGTCTTACTAAATAAAGCTTTTGTTATCGTTGAGGTAGACCTGTTTTTAAATGTAAAGCGTAGCTAATGTAATTATGCCGCAAGATCGAAACATTTTACGCTGTTTAGGGTTTAGACAATAAAGGGAACGCACTCTTAATCATATTTCTGGATTGAAATTTTGCAGTTAGAATACTGATGGACGAAATCGCTTGTAAACATGAAATTAAATAATTATCTCGTAATGTTCCAAAGATTATTTACTTTGGCCTTAGGTTTAAGAAACTAGTCTTTTTTTATAATCCAGGACACGATTATTATTTTTTTCTTTCGCAGCAGAAAGTCATTGTTGAGGATGGCTTTGGTTTGTTTGAATATTGCATAGCAGCAGTAACTGACGTGACAAGAATAAAAGGCTTCATCCTATTGGACAAATCGACGACTGAAGAAAACGTTCAGTGTAGAAAGCGAATAGCATTTAACAATTAGACTACGAGCCCGAGTTTTCTATGAGCAAATAGTCAACGAGGCGCAGCCGAGTTGACTATCGCTCATAGAAAACTCGGGCTCGTAGTCTAATTGTTTTAGTAGAAACTCTAAAGGATTGCAGTCCAAAACCTACAATATTGTGCACTTTGGAGACAAAAATCAAGCAATTTACCGCTTACCGCTATCGGCGAATAGAAAACAGTGGGAGAACCAATCAGATTCGCGTATTTCCAATAGAACACAGCTGAGTTTCTACTAATGCTTGTTAGATAAAATAGATATTACGTTGTGTACATGTGTTTGTTGTTTTCACAAACTTGTTCTGACGGGAACCTCACTAAACAAACAGTAAGTCAGAAACAGTGTGTAGTTGAGGTTTATTTTTTAGCTTGAAGAAGTAACGATGTAAGTTTGCGTTTCTTTTATCTTATTTTTGATTTCTTTTCTGGTTTTGATGTTAAATCTAACATTCATTCTTTTTTTTCTTCCGTTTAGCTTTCTGTTTCCCATCTGACGACACAGACGCTGATTTTATTCAAAGGTAAATGATTTAGTGTTAAAACTGAGATGCATGCAACTAAACTAGGTCGGCAGTTTTAGAGACAGAGACAAAGGCTTTCAATGCGCGCATATTAAAATGACGTTGCTTGAAAAATTCAGAAAACAAGAAGTAATTAATTTGCAGACAGCCCTTTGCGTAAGTTTGAACTATTTCGTTAATCTTGACTAATTTAGCAGCTCAGATTTTTTATGATATTTCATTGATAAGAGGCAATTCACGTTCATGTTCATGTGACAATCTCTTTCCGGCTCTGCATTGCTAGGTTTAATGTTATTTTTTTCTGTAAATGGAAGATATTTTCCGTCAAACAAGTTAGTCCGGCTCAAGTTAATTTCATCAAATACACGTACACTTCACTGACATTTTTTTGATCATCCATGATATAAGTTTAATAAATCATGTTCACCTTTATCGAGTTCTTTCAGCGAGTGACTCTGATCAACCCCTATCTTTCAACCACAAGGTCTAGCTAACTTTAGAAGAGCGATTTTTTTAGTGCAAAACACTGTAACATAAGCCTTATAACAAGCTCAAAGGACACACAATTCTTATGCAGTAAATTACTTTAGACCAAAATGTGAAGGAAATAATAAAGATGATTTAGACCAAAATGTTGTGATAAAACAGTTTGTACGTGTACATTTTAACCCAGATTAGGGACAAAGATATTGCACTTGTATAATCAAACACTCGTCTAGATTAATCTTTTACATCAAGAACAGCACTTTGCTCAGATTTCGCTAACCTGATAACCACCTCATATAATACCTAGTCATATATATATAACCTGACACTCTCTCTTAATTCAGCGAAAATTTATTTCATTTTAGAATTCACAGCAGCCAAACAGAAGATATTACCGGACATTTTTCGAACAAAGGCGCAGAGTTAAAACAGTAGTTTTTCTTAGAGACTATATTAAACAGATCGTGCTATTTGTCTGATTTTATTTTATTGCAGAATTTTATCGTCCAGCTTTAAAAAAAAATGTGCAATTGCTTTCAAAAATAGAAACATGTGACTCACACTCATTCGTGAAAAAAAAGACTGAGCAAATACAGAAATATAAGCTGTTATCCCACTGGACAAAAAGCAGAGGAAAGCAATAAGTTCTAGCCAATGGCATTGTTCGTTAGATTAAAATAACAATTTATCAGTATTCTGTTTCACAAACTTGTTCTTACGGGAACCTAAAATTAATAAACCGAAAGCAAAAAGGTTTGCTTGCCTAAGAAAAAAGTAGTTCACTTCAGTTCTGAACAGCGACACGAAAGGATCGTACAAGTTGAAGATGTAAGTTTTATTATTTTTTGGATTCTTTTCTTCGTTTTAATGTTAGATCTAACACTTGTTTTTATCTCCTTCCCCGTTTAGCGTGTTCATTTTTCCATTCAGACGATACAGGCGCTGAGTTACTTCAAAGGTAAGTGATTCAATTTACTTTACGAGTCTCGGTAGAATGTTTATTTTCATGTTAAACACTACTGCTTAGATTTCGACTAGACAAAGCAAAAAAAAAAAAATGATATAACCAGATTTTTAAGTTGTCAGTATTGTACTAAATTCTCTACTCATCCTATTGTGAATGGATTTTCAAAAGTTGGTTTTATTTAACAACTAAGGCTTTCAGTAATATAATTCAAAGTGGGTCTAAAATCCTCAAACGCAGACGTTATGATGAGAAATCTTCGCTGCTATTGCTCCAGAAGTACAAATGTTAAACAATCAAAACTTTTTTTTTTCCCGCGACTGAAACCCCTTTACTTCAGTGTTAAATCGAATGTTTGTTTTTAACATTTAAAAAAAAAGAAACATTATTTACAATCCGATAATCTGGATAATTTATACAAGTTCTTATACTATAAATGCTGCTTCTAATTTTTCAACTCTGAGCAGGCTTTTAAGAAAGGAAAATGGAAAATTTTAGCTTTGTCTTTATTAGTGACTTTCTAACTGTATGACAAATTGGCCTTCTTAATTTTGTCCTATCGATACGCTGTTTAACTAACTTGTTCAGTCAGAAGCTCGATGTAAGCGTTTCAGTTTTCAAACGAGCACTGGTTTCCTCGCATACTTTGCTTATGATTTTGATTTGTTTCAACGAAACAGAAATTTTGTCGTCCCGCTCAGAAAAAAAATAAAGTGTACAATCTCAAATAAAAAAAATAGGAACAGCATGCGACTCACACCCATCGGTGAAAAAGAGAAGATTGTGCAAATGCAGAAAAATACGCTGTTATTTCATTGGACAAAAACCAGGGGAAAGCAAACAGTTCTAGCCAATAGTATTGCTGGTTAGAATAAAAAAAAAAAACAGTTAATATGTATGATGTTTCACAAACTTGTTCTTACGGGAACCTAAAATCAATAAACAAATCAAAGGGTTTGCTTGCATAAGAAAAAGTAGTCCACTTCAGTTCTGAACAGCGACACGAAAGGATTGTAGAAGTTGAAGATGTAAGTTTTATTATTTTTGGATTCTTTTCTTCGTTTCAATGTTAGATCTAACACTCGTTTTTTTCTCCTTCCTTGTTTAGCGTGTTCAGTTTTTCCATTCAGACGATAGAGGCGTTGAGATACTTCAAAGGTAAGTTAACGTTGTTCAATTTACTTTACGAGGATCGGTAGATCATTCATTTTCATTTTGAAACACTATTGCTTACATTAATATGGTTCAAAATGGGTCTTAAATCCCACGAACGTAGTTTTCAAAGGTTCTTAATAAGAAATCTTTGCTGCCACTGTTCCAGAAGTGCAAATCAGGTTTAAAAATCGGGTTTGTTTTCGCCCGACTGAAAACATTTACTTCAGTGTTAAATCGAAAGTTTCATTTTAACATTTAAGCGATTAAGATAGATAGTTTATTGATATTCTTACATGACAGTCTAAAAACTGAATTGCGTAAAAATTTACAGAGATAAATTATTAAAAATACAACTATTAAAATCTATTATAACTATATTAAAAAAACAACTATTAAAATCTATTATAACTATATTAAAAATTTGACATAGAAGGAAAAAAACTATGTTTAAAACGATTTGTTCTAGCCTTACATGCTTGAAAATGACGTTGTCTTCTGAGGTTATACATATTTACATTTTCTTGTGGTATGTACTTATGTGCAAATCAGGTTTAAAAATCGAGTTTGTCTTCTTGCCTAATTTTCGAGTTTGTTTGTTTTTGTTTTCGTTTTAAAGAAACATTATTTACAATCCGGTTGACTGGATAATTTATACACGTTCTTAAACCGTCAATGCTGCTCGACGAATTATTAACTCTGAACAGGCTTTTAAGAAAAGAGAAAGTGGATATTTTAAGCTTTTTCTTTATTGGTTACTTTCTAACTGTGCGCGCGGACAAATAGGCCTTCTTGTATTTTTGATACGCTGGTTCATGAAGTCGTTCAATCAGTTGCCCATAGCATTGAGCAGAGTAGACTGTACTAGCTGACGTTGCAAGCGTTTCAGTTTTAACACGAGCACTTCGGACCCCTTCGATTCCTCGTATACTCTGTTTATGATTTGATTTGTCTCAACAAATCAAGCCAACCAATGAGGTTAATTTAATGACGCTAAGTACAAGTTAAATGTGTCCAACTAGATGGTGTCTTTTAGGCCAGGTTTGTAAGAAAATGAAACAAAAAAACAACATAGCACCTTAAAAAAACAGGAATGAAACATGAAACTTCAAACAAATAAAAGCCCATTTTATCAATTGCCTTTATTTGCACAATTTACAGTCATTGGTCCCTGTAACACCAAAAGTATTTGAAATGATCTATTTTGGCTGGCGACACGTAGGCAGTTCTAAAATTCGTTTTAACACGAAACTCGTCAAAACAAAACAATGAAATTTAACATGTCAGACTTATAGTCATTGGTCAGTTTATAAATAATCTGACCAATGGAAGTGCTGGATGTATTTCGATAGTTTACACGTAATCAGTTAGTAAACGCGTTTTTACGCGAAACTTCAAATTATCATGATTACAAAAAAAAGATAAAATGTTTTGATACATTGCCGGAGTATCATTGCCATTTAGATGCTTACTGGTGCAGTTAAGTTGAAGAAGGTAGGCATTTAATCGACTTGTAATCTTTCACACTGTAAAGGTAGGAGTTTTGCCTTGCTCTAGTAATTTAACAAACGATTTAAATAAACATGATTTTCTTCTTGCCTAATTTTCTTTTTTCTGGTAAGTTTTACAAGAAGGTTACTTTTTAACTGTACGACCGGTAGGCCTTCTTGTCTTGTCATACGCTGTTTTATAAATTTTAGTTATTTGAACGAGAAACTTGTTACAGGGCCAAGAGAACACTCTACTAGCTGATGTTGTAAGCGTTTCAATTTTAAAACAAGCACTCGTTTCCCCGTTTACTTTGCCTATGATTTTGTTTTGTTTCGACCAGCCAAGCCAACTGTGTTAATGTTTTAAGGCTAAGTATGTGAAAAATGTGTTCAACTTCAAGTACGATATCTTCTAGGCGAGTCTTGGAATAAAAAAAGAAAACGTTTTAGCGCCTAAAACAAGGATTGAAGCACTTTGTACAATCTGTAGGCAATGGTCTATTGTGATATTAAATAATTTTTGGTAGTGTTTTCCAACGTCTTTGTAACCCCCAAAAATGAATTTTTGACTCGTCTTCTTTGGGCATTTTGCAGATGACGTTTTTTGGTTAGCAACAAGTAGTTAGTTCTAAAACTCGTTTTAACATGAATTTAAAACAAAAAGTAAAAAGGTAGGAACTTTATCGACTACTAATCTTTCACAGTGTAAAGGTACGAATTTTGCCTTGCTCTTGTAAGTTAACAAACGGTTTAAGGAAACATGATTTTTTTCTTGCCTATTTTCCCTTTTCTGGAAAGTTTTACAAGTCGGTTTAATCTTGCAAGGTCCATAGACATTGTCAGGCGTAGTATTCGGTACTCCATTCATTACCAAGTAATCGGACATAAATGCAGTTTAAAAACTGGCCTTATAATGCTCCCTCTTTAAAAGTTAACATTTACTGTTGAAAAAAGCGGGGAGATGACCTTTTTTTATTATAACATTTACCAAAACTGAACAGCAAAAACGTAAATTGATTTTAAAAATCGTTGAAGAGTCACAGTCTTACTTCGTTATTGTTAATTTATTACCAGCCAGTTTTCAGAATTGGAGCTTCGTTGCCTGGGTTAAAAATGACATTTCAGCGCTACCTTTAGGCGATGGGCCTCATCTCATCTATTTTGTTATGCAATTCAGAAAAGTAGAGAAACATTGCAATACAAACAGCGAAACAATCCAATAACAAGATAATTATATTTCCACAGATTAAACGATACCAATGGGAAAATCTCGTATGAAGAACTCGCTGATCATGTGGTGTGTATTGTTTTTTGTGCTGATCACTTTGGGTTCAGCGACGGCCAACAATGTCAGCAGCAAACCAAGTGACAACAAGGTAAGCACGTTGTGTTTTTATAAAAAGTAGCCACCTCTATATTATTGACATATTTTTTTTTGTTAGGGATCATCAAGATGATATAAAATTTTCATGTTATATTTATATGTTACTTATTAATCGGGCGTGGCCGATTTATAGTTTACCCTTTGGTCGTCCTAGACGATAGTCTCCTGTCGGCTAAAAATGACGGGGATAGCCTGGGCCAATCGGTTTCATTTCAGTTTTGACAGTAAATCGTTGTAGGAACAATGGGTCGACTTTTGGGCTAATCTGCAATCTGGTTCTCTTCTTTGCTTCGGCGGGAGGACAGAGAAAAAAGCTTAAGGGGTAAAATACTAATAATCACCATTGTGAAACTGTAGTTGCTTTGACAAGTTGAAGCTATTTTTGTAAATAAAAGGGGTAACGTCATTCATGTCACGCAATGTTTTTGTGGGAAACTTTGAAACTAGACGCTTTGCTGGTTTCTACAAATAGCAGTGTGATCTGGCGGTACATTTTTTTGAGGCGGACTCCACTTTAAGACTATTTTTTTTAAATATTTAGCAAGAAGTATGTCGATTTTCATTTCCGCACAGATGGGCGACAAAGTCGCCTGTCACAAAGAGTAGAATGTTTGCAGAACATGGTTTGGATATATTTTAGATTTGACTAGTGACGTTAGTAAGACACTTCTCGAGACGTCAGCAAAACATTGGCAATGTACAGTATTGGTGTGAACTTGAATGGATTTTTTTACGAGATCAGTAAAGCTATCGAATGAAAAGATGACTTGTAAATGAAAACTTCGAATAATTATAATTAAATACCAATTGAATTTTAGATGAGAAATTCCGGAAGTGCATCTGTGTTCAAAATAGGAATTTTTGTACAACTTAAAGTTCCGAAAAAAAAGACCACATGTTTTGTAAAAATCACAGACAAACAGGCCAATGGGTTTTATTCACGAAAATACAACTTTCTTAAGAAAGTGTTTGTAAACAAGACAATGGAATCGAATTACATTTCACACGAAATTTGCATACATTTGAACTTGCAAAAAAGAAGTATCTCTGCCGAGACATAATAGCGAGACCTTACATTAATAATTATTGTATTCTGATCTGATTGTTATTTTTTATGCATTAACTATTTGAAAGTGGTTCTCATCGATGAAAACAAAACGGTTTTTCATTCACTGCTTGAAGTATTTATAGACGTGACAACATTCGCTTGATCAAATTACATTCTGCTCGAAATATTTTGTATTCATTTGTCCCGAAACTTTGAGGAAATTGAAATCTTTGTGGACAGTACTGCACAAAAGCAGTTCATAGAATTGAATAAAAAGATAAGAACCATATCGATAAAGGAAATTTTAAAACTTTAGTTTGGCTCATTTTGACGAAATTCAGGATTTTCAAAGACTGCCAGTAAACGGCTGTATCTTGTCTGTCTCTAACGATTTTGCTACGGTTTCGAACGAGCTAATTTTTCAACATGATATCATGGTAGCGGGCAGAAGTCGGTTCGTTCTGAATTTTTCAATACGGTATACAAGTTACAGGTCAATATACAGACCCTCTGTACAGTAAAAAACGTTTTGGGAACAAACCATTGTGAACATATTTTCTATGTTGATCAGTAAAAATCCTTAGTACGACATGGGGTTTGTTATCAAGTTCGTTAGTACGTTAATACTGCAAGGTGTATAACCTCAGAGCTACAGAATTATTATCAAGTGTGTTTTGTTTTATTATTAAAATTATTTTATTATTATTTGTTATTATTATATTAGCGGTTTATACTCTAAGGTCTTGGTATGGGAGATCAAAATTAAGGCACATTTCTGTTATTATCTGATTGCTTGGCACAGATTAGTACGATACCGAATTGGTTAGGCCATCCCAATAAAATGTTTCGTTTTCCATCGCCCCGTCTTTTGTGATGATGGGTCGGTCGGTCGGGCAAAAAAAAAAAAAAAACACTTGGGTTCCAGAGAAGGCCGGGCTGCTAAGTAAGAAAGCCTGATTACAAAGTCAACTCGAAAACGTGGTCTTTTCGTTCGTTATTCCTTATCAAATGTCTAAACAGTCTTTAAATAACGTAGTATCGATGTTTATTAAAGACAAAAACATCATATACCAATCGTTGTTAATAAAACAAGATCGTGTGCTTGTAAATTGAAGTACTTGCTTCTTTAACTAGAGAATCTGGAATTTTTTTTTTTTTTTTACTTTTCGAAAAAAATGGGTCGGTCGGGCGATGGGAAACGAAACATTTTATTGGGATGGCCTTAGGAAATGTAAACAAACATTTTAAAATTGAATGAGAGTAGAAAGGGAGGGAAAGGTGGGGGTGAAAGGCTAAGGAGAAGGAAAGGGAGGGAGAATTAAAATCCATGCTTGGTTATATTACGTAACCTTTGACTTCTGTTTTTTTCTCACAAGAACAAAACTTAAGGTGGGGTTCTACCTGAATTTGAATGGAACTTTAAGAGATTTAAAGAAGGGATTGAAGAAAAGAATGGAAACACCTCCAAACAGTTGACCCCCTCGCAAGAGCACTCCGGGTTGTCAGGAGACTGTTTGGTGTCCGTCCACCAATTTTTAACTTCAAATTCAAATTTTAAAATCACATTGAATCTCCAATATTTCTTATTTGTCTAAATTTTACTAATCCTTTGAGAAAAACTATCGCCTTCCAGACATCCCCCCCAAATCGTCCAAAAATTAACAAAATACTGCAAAACAAATATATATGGGATAAGTAAAGCTTTTTTGGATTCCTTGAAACGCGGCTGAAATGGTTTTCAGTGTTTTCCAGCCCTTATACTTTGGGTCAGTACTACTATTCTTCACCAGTTGCTATTACAGTAATGGTATGAAACAAATACGTAATCATTGGTCAATAAGTTGTGATCATTTTCTTGACAATAGTAGTTACCTGATTAGGAGTTGTATACTGTTCCATTAAAGTGTAAGGGCTGGAAAATACTAAAATGCGTCAGCCACCTAAAGCGTTGGAAAAATTGGTCTTCAGGTAAAAACTCCGCCTTTATCAAAAAGGCTCCACTTTGCGAAGTGTTACAAATTTATATTTTCTAGACGTCTAGTTCAATCGTTTATTTGTATTGTGCGAAATATATTTTTATAAATTGAGACCATTATGTCATTAAGTAATAATGCATTCTTGAAAACATTCCAGTTTGGGAAAACATTCAAATTTGGGAAAACAAGCCTGTCAAAATGACGTTGCCATGGTGATTTTAAGTTCTGGCACAATAACTAATCCTACCAAATTATTGCGAGATAAATTTTAGATAAACGCTCAAAGTTTGGCAGCGTTTGGTTGAATCTTGAAAAAGTTATAAGCGTCCAAAGTCAGCGCGGGCCTCAAAAGCCCCACCCCCCCCCCCCCCCCCGGCCTGAATAGGTTTAAGTGACTGTTTTTCCAGTGATTTTTACTGTACTGTACCCTGCCTTTCAAGTCAAAACAGATAGCTAATTATTAAGCGCCCGATTTTAAGCTTCTCAAGCTTCTCAAGCTTCTTGTTGTTTGTTCTCTACCCTTATGCTAATTATCCTAGATAATTATAATAGCTTCATAGTACGATAACTCTTTCTTATTTTGTTTCTCTCATTTCCCAACACAGGTCTCGTTATGTTATGGTGGACAACCAGGGACAAATGGTATTCCCGGTACGCATGGCATGCCGGGTTCCCCTGGGGTACCTGGCCGTGATGGACGTGAGGGGGCAAAAGGAGACCAGGGCAGTCCGGGAAAGAGTGGACCCCAGGGACCACCTGGTGCAGAAGGAAAAAAAGGAGCAAAGGGAGAACCTGGTGTCCAGGGCCCCGCCGGCCAAAAAGGAGAGAGAGGAGAGAAAGGTGACAGTGGGACTCCAGGAACACCTCAGCTTTCCTCGCACATGAACTGGAAAGAATGCACATGGAAAAGCACTGACGACAAAGACTCAGGTGTGATCCAGGTAAGTTATGTAATTCACTTTGCCATCAGTTCAATGCTACAAAGCATCGAATTAATATGGTAACCAGTTAGCGTGGTAAAATTTACAAGGTTTTTCTGTCCTCGTTTACTCAATGAAGGATATTTTTACTTCTTATTACTTCTTCTTGCGATGGAACAACTTTGTACTGACAAAAAGGTAAAAAAGATCATTAGTCGTGTACTTTGATTCAGCAAGATTTCATTTACTTCTTTCTCTAGAATGGTAATGTTCTTATCTGAATGGGCAGAAGCACTCCATTACCTCATTGGCAACAATTGTCTCTTTTTACGTTTAGAAGAAAAAATGTCTAATGCAGTAGAAATAGCGACGAATATTCCTTGTTACCTGAAGTAAATTAAAGAAAATATGATACGCTTAGGGTGTATTGGTCCGATAATGTCTCCATGTTAATACTCAATAATTAAGGGCGAATTTACTTCCAACATGCGCGTAAAGCCGTCGCATTTTCCTGTTGAAATTTTTTGAACCAATAAACAATAACAAAATGCAAACGGGCAAATGCGACGGCTATATATACGCGTACATTGCAAATAAATCCACCCTAAACTAGCTGTTTTATACTACATCAATTAATATACGAGCATAAATAAATACTTCCAACTACAAGTACAAATTGATGTCAAATATTAATTTCTTTACGTTTTTAATCCTTTATCACTACTTGTCAAACCTTTCAATGAACCTATTAATCTACTCATTACTCATTCACAGTTCTAATTCCTTAGAACTGTGAATTCATGAAGAACTTCACAGACACTGCCCTCCATCTTTACTTTGCTGGAAACCTCAGGGTTCAGGGATGTGACAACTGCTGTAGCCGTTGGTATTTCACCTTCAATGGCGCCGAATGTAGCTCTCCTGGGTCCATTGACGGTGCGTTCTACATGGCAACAGGCAAGAGCCACAACCTTCACCGTCACCGCCATATTGAAGGTCACTGTAATAACATTCACAAGGGAAAGGTGCGAGTGGGATTCTGGGTTGGAAAGTGTACCAGTGGCCACAAAATTGCAGACGCGTATACTGGCTGGCATTCTATGTCCCGTATCTTCGTTGAAGAAGTGCCAAAAGCTCAGCAGTAATCACGTAACACGTGATCCACTGGACTTGTTAAAGAAAAGTTAGTGTAGTAAAGATAGTTGAAACTCATCACTGCTGTTGAGAAGCGTTCTTATCGACAGGTTTGAAACTTCTGTATCAGTTGAGAAATAAAGTCCAGAAACATTATTATAGCTGTCAGGTTGCAGTTTCCTCTTAATGTTTCAATACATGCTGCGCTATGGAAAATAGAAAAAACTGGCACTTGAGTGTGGAGTTTTAAACAAACTCGATCACTCAAAACTCAAATATACTCGCCATCAAAATATTGACTTAATAAACTCCAAGCTTGGAACTGTACTTGACATTCTAGATCTCCTGTTGACGCGCGCGTTAACTCTCTGTGCGAGTAGCAAATGAAGGGCTAGGACAAGATTCCACTTCCTCTCTTTCCACCAACACCCTTGCTTTATATACAAACTACTCACGCTCAACAAGTTCACAATCTTTACATTACAGCCTAAGTACACACAATACAGCTGTGATATATACCGCTTTATTCGTCGAATATTTATGCTCCTAGATGGTGATCCAATCAACAAATCAGTTATCAACATATCATCGGAAATTTTTCTATTTATCTAGGTGTTTTAAGAACATACTTAGACTGGGCTCAAAATTGACGTTGCAGAAGGGTTTGTTAATTTTTATACTAATTTCGAGACTAAAATACCTTCAGTTGACGTTCTGCTAGTTTTAAGTTTGAAAAGAACACAACCAAAAATCATATTATTAATTGGGGTGCGGGAAGACATTATTGCCAGTTATGTCAGTAATAAGCTATAAAAAATGATTCAGAAGATTATATAGATGTCATAAAGCGCTACTTTTATACCAATATGAACAGAAAACAATATTTCCAACAGCGCAGCTTGATATATTCTTATCAAAGAACTTTGGAAAGCGGATTCGAATAAAGTTACTGTCGATCACCTGAAAACTCACATTTAGTATTCACCACTTATCGCTTGACGCGCGTGTAAAACTTCCCTTAACGCGAGCCAAGTTTTCTCTTCCTTTCCTTTCGCGGACATCCTTACTTGATACTCAAGCTTTTGTTTCACTTCTGGAACTTGATGATTTTAAATCTTCGGAGGTCTTCAATTCAAGTTAGTCCATTTCACGGTGTGCGATCAATCTTTGGATTTCTGATTGCAAAATTCTAAGCACTGGACATAATCCATTGACACCCTGTTGATTTGATTGTTGCAGTTTGGCTATACGTAGCTAGCGTTGCAGCCCGAAAATGTTCAAAATCCTCGATATACCGGCGATTAAGACTGTCTTCAACGCAGACTAGCTACAAACGACTTAAATGAGGCTGCAACCCGTCAACAGTCAGAATCATGTCACACAGTGTTTTCTCATCATTTCGTTTGCCACTCGCTTTTTTCAACCCCCTTATAATACCAAAAAAGAGGGAAACATTTTGGTGCACTGAAGAAGCATAGACATTCATTTATGTTTTGAAATAATATCATTTATCTTTCGACTAGACAGAGAAATTATAAATACACAAAAACAAAGATAACCTAATTTTACAGTTGCCAATACGTATTATACTGAATCTCCTCTCATCAACTAATGAATGACTTTTGAAAAGTGGGTTTTACTAAACCATTAAGGCATTTTAATAATCTATAAATTCAAAATGAGACTAAATCCTGTAAACGTGGTTTTCGTGGCTTCTAAATGAGGAAACTGATCATTCTACTAATGTTTCAGTAGTACAAGTGTTAAAAAATCAATCGTTTTTAAAATCCCTTGCAAGAAAGCACATTGAAAAATTATGAATTAAGCTTGATTTTACGGTTAGACTAAAACTAAAACTAATAAATAAATGAAGAAGAATTTCAAAAAAAAAAAAATTCAGTTGACACTTTGAATTTTAAAAAGTACCTGACCCTCGCAGTTCAATATATCCTTATCGAAGAACTTCAAAGGCGTGGAATACCGGAATTGCTGTACGCTAGAAATATCAAATATTCGCCACTGGTCAAAATATTGACTCAATGGCTCCACGAGAGAAAGTACATAGGGAACTCACTAAGGAACGCACTACTATAGGGAACTCACTACTAGGGAACTCACTAAGGAACTCACTACAATAGGGAACTCACTAAGGAACTCACTACAATGGGGAACTCACTAAGGGACGCACTACTATAGGGAACTCACTAAGGAACTCGCTACAATAGGGAACTCATTAAGGAACTCACTACTATAGGGAACTCACTAAGGAACTCACTACAATAGGGAACTCACTAAGGAACTCACTACTATAGGGAACTCACTAAGGAACTCACTACAATAGGGAACTCACTAAGGAACTCACTACAATAGGGAACTCACTAAGGAACTCACTACTATAGGGAACTCACTAAGGAACTCACTACAATAGGGAACTCACCAAGGAACTCACTACTAGGGAACTAAATACTAGGGAACTCACCAAGGAACTCACTACTAGGGAACTCACTACTAGGGAACTCACTACTAGGGAACTCACCAAGGAACTCACTAGGGAGCTCACCAAGGAACTCACTAGGGAACTCACTACTAGGGAACTCACTACTAGGGAACTCACCAAGGAACTCACTACTAGGGAACTCACTACCAGGGAACTCACTAAGGAACTCACTACTAGGGAACTCACTACTATAGGGAACTCACTAGGGAACTCACTACTAGGGAACTCACCGAAGAACTCACTACTAGGGAACTCACTACTATAGGGAACTCACTACTAGGGAACTCACTACTAGGGAACTCATTAGGGAACTCACTACTATAGGGAACTCACTACTAGGGAACTCACTACTAGGGAACTCACTAGGGAACTCACTACTAGGGAACTCACCGAAGAACTCACTACTAGGGAACTCACTACTATAGGGAACTCACTACTAGGGAACTCACTACTAGGGAACTCATTAGGGAACTCACTACTATAGGGAACTCACTAAGGAACTCACTACTAGGGAACTCACTACTATAGGGAACTCACTACTATAGGGAACTCACTACCAGGGAACGCACTAAGGAACTCACTACTATAGGGAACTCACTACTATAGGGAACCCACTAGGGAACTCACTACTGTAGGGAACTCACCAAGGAACTCACTACTATAGGGAACTCACTAGGGAACTCACTACAATAGGGAACTCACTAGGGAACTCACTAGTATATGGAACTCACTAGGGAACTCACTACTATAGGGAACTCACTAGGGAACTCACTACTATAGGGAACTCACCAGGGAACTCACTACTATAGGGAACTCACAAAGAAACTTACTACTATTGGGAACTCACTAAGGAACTCATTGCTAGGGAACTCACTACTATAGGGAACTCACTAGGGAACGACACCACCAACATGTACTGTTAACACAACGTTTGGTTTTAAACAAATAAGGTACTTTTTTTCAAATTCTCGCGTGCATGGATGTCGAGTCTTCGTTTGAAGATTGAAATATGCACTTCAAGAACGGAATATTGAAGCAAAGAATTATTAATTCACCCTTTATAAGAACGCTTGAGCTGTTTTGACAGTAAAAAAAAATAAAATAAAAAGTACAATTCTGCCCTCAGACTCGCATGTTTAGCCGTTTTTTCAGTAAAATTTTGCTAATAGTTAGTCTTTGCTTATGCATCAGGAACCAGACATTACTTTACTTATAAGGAAGGAAGTTCTACAATGAGTACAATACAATTGCAAAGTCTGAAATAACATCACTACCCACGGCCCCTACCCACCTCCATCTCGCCAAAGCTAATAACTAAAGTACACTCCCCTGCAACCCAGGACGACATTGCAAAACCTGAAACTATTTAAAGGAGAAGTTCACTCCAGAATGGCCATTAATTTTCTTTACGCCAATAAAAAGTTTATACAAATATACGTTATCCACCAAAATTTCAGCCTCCAACGTGCGCTAATAACCCTACGAAATCTTTCTTTGAAGTAGCACAAAACTTGACAACTGAACGCCGCCATCTTGGAGCTGGTAATGTATGCGTGACGTCAAAGAGCTCAGCCTGAAGTTTGGCAGAGAAATTAAAATACTCGAAACTCCTTATTTCTTTGTATTGGCTTTTGTTTGTCAAAATGCCTGTTTGTGCAGCACCATTTTGCTCAGACAGAGCTCCAAGAAATACAAAAAGAGGTGTTTATTTTCACCGTCTTCCGATATTTAAAAGAACAATTGCTCAAAAGCGGACAAAAAATATTTGTGTGTTCCGAAAACTATGTGGAAGACTGCTTCAAAGTAGATCAGAGATGCAGTCTCCTGCGTGGAAATACCCACAAAAGATAGAAAAAGCCAGACGCAATATAAACCATTTTTAAGAAATATCCTTCTGTAACTCCCTTCAAACGACATGCAAGCGAAAGGAGGCGAAAGAATAAGGAAAGAATGGAGGTTAGTCATTTTGCTTACCGTGTTTTCTCAAATCTAACACCTCCGGCGTTTATTTCAAACTTGGCGGGGTCCGGTGTTTATTAACGAAGTGCAATTTTCTGTAATTTTTTCAGTCCCGAGAACCACGATTTTTCTCGTCGTCCCGGCCGACAAACTGCTCTTGGGTCTCCGAGGATGATTTTTACCAAAGTAACGGTCTTGCATACGGCACGTGCATGTTGCAATCAAGATTTGTTACAAACCGAACTGCAGAACATAAACAACCAATGAGTCCATAATCGGCAATGTCGCCAACGTCCTCCGCAGTTATAAACGTTCACTGTTATAAACAACAGTGCGTTAGTCATGACAACACGAACGCGAACATTGCTGCTTCTTGTTTACAGCTTCCATCCTAGTTATTTTACGCTGGACTTTCCTTGAGCATTATAAAAAAATTACCAAAGAAGCAAACCGTACCAGTTTGTCGTAGCAGTGCTATTTAAGAGAATATATTTACTTGTTTGCTCGACCGCAAATAAACGCCGGGACCTCGATCAAACGTCCCCGGCGTTTATTTAAAAGTTAGCATTTTTGACCCGACCTTTAATAATACGAAGCCGGAGTTTAATCGGTGACCCGCGTTTAAACGAGCAAATACGACGACGGAAAATAATGAATCGCACACTTCAAACACCTCAATTTCAAAATCAAAACGATCTCTTTCAGAACAACAAATACATCATCAAAAATAATAGATTATTATACACATTTTGAATGGTTATTTTCTTAGTTTGAAACAATATTAAGGTGGCTCGACCCAGTTTTTTTCTAGTGATACCTATCAACTTTGAAACCCTCATTCTTGAAGGAATTAATGTCAATGACATATCTACTATATCACATGGATTACACATAGACTGAACTACAATATGATATAAATTTTTGGGAGATCGGAATGAATATCACTGACAATGACGTCACACAGGTTTTTGCTCTGAATCGAATTTCAGCCCTTAACCGCATTTTCTCTCGAGATCCTCCACGCTACGCATACCTTGGGTGTTTGCCTTCAGCTCTGCGGAGTTTCATCGAAATCTACAAGAGGAATTTTGAAATATCTTGGAATTTGTTTTCAGATGGTATAATTTATGCGTAAAATAAAGACGAGACTTCATATAAAGAAAATTGCTTCTTTTTTGATGTTTAATGAGAGGCTTTAGCCCTCATTCCTGTTAAAAATGTCCCATATCCCTTATCCAAACCGTAAGAAGTAGGTAGACTTCCGCGATTTCGAAAAATATGAAATATATGAATCATAGTGAAGCTCAATGTTTAGCTCTATTTACCAATTTTACGCCTACTTTCGCAAAAAACGCGATTATTTCAAAACTCGTCGATGAATTTTCCCCAAAATTTTTCAGGGTGGCAATTGATCAGTACACAACATAATCCCTGAATTTCATGTTCATTGAAAACTTCTAAGGTTGTCTAACATAAACGCAAAATTGAGTAAATATTGAAGCAATCTCGTAGTTTTGATTAATTTTGTGTTCTGGGATTTCCTATTGTTTCCAGTTGAGCACAACATCGAATTCCTGTGCACCACGCGTGAAATGACTACGCTTGGCCACCTTCCGAAAGCTTACCGAAATCTTTCGGAATATGGTAATATTCTCGAATTCAAGTAAACAATAATGAATGAATGAAACTGAAAGCCGGTTATGTTTTGACGCCATTCCAGTCATTTACAAATGACTTGACAGCGTTTACTCAAAAACTTACCTGGTACGTCTCCACTTTCTTTCCTTTGATGTTGAAATCTCTTTAGCGTAGCATCCAGTACGGCGGCCTTTTTTTGTTTTGCATTTCTTGTTCTTGACATTTTTAACTTTCAACTCAGCCAAGACGTCGACCACACAAGAAAAGTTGTTGCTTTTCCATTGTTTTCTTTAAAACGGGCCATATTTCGGAACGTTTTTGGCAAGCTTTCAGAAGGTAGCCAAGCGTAGTCATTTTACGCGTGGTGCACAGGAATTCGATGTTGTGCTCAACTCGAAACAATAGGAAATCCCAGAACACAAAATTATTCAAAACTACGAGATTGCTTCAATATTTACTCAATTTTGCGTTTATATTAGACAACCTTAGAAGTTTTCAATGAACATGAAATTCAGGGATTATGTAGTGTACTGATCAATTGCCACCCTGAAAAATTTTGGGGAAAATTCATCGACGAGTTTTGAAATAATCGCGTTTTTTGCGAAAGTAGGCGTAAAATTGGTGAATAGAGCTAAACATTGAGCTTCACTATGATTCATATATTTCATATTTTTCGAAATCGCGGAAGTCTACCTAATTTTTACATTTTGGATATCGGATATGGGACATTTTTAACAGGAATGAGGGCTAAAGCCTCTCATTAAACATTAAAAAAGAAGCAATTTTCTTTATATGAAGTCTTGTCTTTATTTTACGCATAAATTATACCATCTGAAAACAAATTCCAAGATATTTCAAAATTCCTCTTGTAGATTTCGATGAAACTCCGCAGAGCTGAAGGCAAACACCCAAGGTATGCGTAGCGTGGAGGATCTCGAGAGAAAATGCGGTTAAGGGCTGAAATTCGATTCAGAGCAAAAACCTGTGTGACGTCATTGTCACGTGATATTCATTCCGATCTCCCAAAAATTTATATCATATTGTAGTTCAGTCTATGTGTAATCCATGTGATATAGTAGATATGTCATTGACATTAATTCCTTCAAGAATGAGGGTTTCAAAGTTGATAGGTATCACTAGAAAAAAAACTGGGTCGAGCCACCTTAAATATTTGGGAGATTTTTAATTATTCGCATCATTTTGATACATTTCACGCAAGGCAAAATTGCTAAAATTCAATACCTAAAATCATTGCCTGGTACATGAGCTAAGGTGTAGAAACTTATACCACGTGAAAGAGCGTTGTTTCTTCTTTGAAAATCCGTTTTCAAAACCACGGGCAACTAAAAAGACGATTTTTAACGGCTTGAAATGCAAGTAGTACTTTCGTGAAATTTGAGCTTCGCCGTAACGGCTTCGCGATGCTTAAAACTGCCATAAACAAAACATATAAACATATTTGAACAACCCAGCTTCAAAAATACTTGTGATCTGGTTCCAGAACATATTTACCAGACTGTTTTGCGGGATTTGGTGTCATTTGTAAGAAATAAGAAACCATTTAAGCAGCTTTATTTGACCTCAAGTTCCAAAGTGAACACGGGTCACGTAGCAATTGTCAAAATCAAAGCACTCTTTATCAGATCAAATCAAAATCAGAATATTCAGAATTTGTTTAAAAACACACATAACAAGCGATAAAAATGAAGTTTTGTTCGTACCTTTTCGTAAGCTTTCTGTATATTAGATGAATCCAAGGAAATCGGACTGAAACAATTCCAACATTCGGTCAACAGCGGCCATTGCGTTACACTACACAGGAAGACCGCTTGTCAAAGGTATTGTCTCAACCTTGGTTTCAACTTTCAACCTCGGTCAGTCAATCCGTTTAAAAGATACTAAAATAAGACAAATGCCGGGAAAATGAGAAAATGTCAAAAAAAATAAAACATAAACGCTAGCCTCGGTTATGTTTTCCTTGTGGCTTCCAGTTTGCTTGATCGAGCGAAAAAGGAAACATAAATAAACATGATTAAAAATATAACACAAACAGCGGTGATAAACATTATGAAAAATCGCATTTTTATAAACTTGACGTTTCGTATGCTAAGCTACATACATTTTCAAAAGTATGACCGTTAAAATTTTGGCAACTATTTATATATTGTTATGAAAGGGGTCTGGAACCGAGACTGAGACAATTGATCTACAGCAGTAACTTAATATTTACATTAGGTTAACAAAGTAACAACCTCTCACTGCCGACATTGGCATTTAAAGAAGGTTGTAGTTCATGAATGTATAAGGTCTCTTTAATCTTGCAGTGGAGGTCAGTTTTGCCTGACGCAAGGATTTCAAAATGATCCCATTTGATGTTATGGCCTGTGGTTTTTAGTGCAGAATGCACTTTTGTGATGGTTTGGTGGGCAGTCGTGTGATAAACCCCTAAACCCCTCAAGCGCTAACGCACTATGGTGTAAACTTTTAATCAGCAATTAATTAATTAATATCAATTAATTATTATTTGTGGAGGGGGTAGGGGGTGGGAAGCACCTGACCATACGTCCCAGGTAAAACATGGGCCATATCTACTTTATCTCATATGAAGATTTCAAAGGTATATATTTGTTTCAGAAAACCCTTTGCTCTCCTTGTGGTATTATTCTTTCTAGAGTAAAGTACTTTGCGCCAAACGCATGCGCATATCTACGTTACTTTCATGTGAAGATTTCAAACGTATATATTTGTTTCGGAAGACCTTTTGCTCTCCTTGTGGTACTATTCTTTCGATAGCAAAGTACTTTGCGCCAAACGCATGCGCAGATTCGACTACGTTTTATTCTTAGAAACATCGCGTGCATCGCGCGTTTGCGGTAGGATTCCTGCAGACTCCAAGACGCCAAGTTAAAACCGCAAATTAATTAAGTTAGATTTTGAGACTTTCACAGCAGTTTCGTAATTAAGCATGCAAAAACTTGTTCCGTGATTTTCGGCACGAAACCCTTAGTGAGCAGGAAACAAACATCCAAGCTGTAACGCGCTTTTAAAAACCTTTCGAAAGAGATGTTTTTTTATTTGATTTGTTCTTTACTTTTCGTGAAAGGTCATTCGAGCAGTTGAAACCGCAACTTAATTAAATTAAAGTGAAAAATTGGCTTAATTATTGAAAACAAAAAAGCTGCCATCGATGTCGCGTAAAGAAAAACAAAAGTATCATGTTACAGCATTCGCAAGGAAAACAAGTGTCTTGTTACAAGCAAATAACAATTGTGTTACGGTTGAAAAGTTAAAAGTAAGGAACTCCCGGGAAGGAACACAAGTGGTGTTTGGAGGAGACACACTAAAAAGTATCCGAACATTTCAGTTAAAATATCTGAGAATGCCACTGAATTCGCTTCCTGTTTGTTTATTAAATATTCTCGCGGGAACAGTTCAAATTGAGGGCGCGATCCATTGGACCAAATTTTTCGGAAATTCCGGTACAAAATCAAATGGAACAGAAAGTTTCCGGAAACTCGTTTCGAAAATTTTGGTCAACTTCTGGAGGTTGTCCTCAAATTCCGGAAAATCGGAATTCTCGGAAAATCCTGTTCCATTCGCCAATTTATGCTCGGGCCCAGTTTTTCCCAACCCGGAAATCGACAAAATTCGACATGGCGGTCATTCCAGCTGCTCGACACTGATCAGTGTTCGTCTTGTCTTCTTGCGGCAGACAGCTTATAAACTGCGTTATTGGAACACGTGTGCTTAGCAAGCTTTGGTAAGCAGTTCGAAAATACGTGCACACCACGTATAATTGTCTTAAACGAATGCGATAAGAGCACATCTTGTGCATCCAAATGTTTCCGTAGATGTCATAAAAGCAGACGTATGTGTTTCCAGTGTAAACTTTTCGCATTCTTTACGTTTAAAAAAGCGTGGAGCTACGTTTTTGAGCTAAGTGAAAGGATAGATGGCTTCAGAATTTATCAAGAGGGAGTAATATCTTCAGTTTTCTTTACTGTTTGCGGGAATGGAACTAGCCTGGCCGATTCAAGTGGAAAATACCGTTCCATTTGACAGATGAAAATTTCGAAAATTCAAACCGAAAATTTTGGTCCTGAAACTACACTCCTACGTGAAAAACAGAACCCAAGTCACCGTTCGCAAATAAACAAAAAAAAATCTCATTACCTTTGCTTGGAGCAAAAACAAAACAATTTTAATGCACATTTTCGTTGGTCAGAACTATTACTACAACAAAGATTTTGTTTCGTTCACAAAAGAAATCAGTTCATTCAATTATAAAACAAACTAATTTAATTATCAAATTGTCACGAAATGGCACGTTCTTATTCTGTTGCCGCTTTATCGATCGTAGTTCATTCGTTTTTAACTTCAAAACATACCGACTAGTCTTTAAAAGGTGACCTTATATCTCCCAATCTGAAAAAAATATTTCTTGGATTTATCGATAATATCTGTGTTATAATTAGTTTTATTAATTAAAGCAAAACAACTTCAATCGATGTCGTCCTGTTTGCCCTAGAAATGTACCAAGTTACATATGTTTTCGACAAAAACAAGTGTTGCGTTACATAAGTTTTGAAGAAAAAAAAAGTGTCATGTTACATTTGTTTACACAGAAGGGAAAAGTATCACGTTTGCTGTTTTGACGTCTAAGAAGTTTTTCTGTTTTTTTCTTTTCTTTTTTTTAACCGGCAAAGATGAAAACTTTTCCCAAGTGCGACCCATACCCAACTGAAAATCAAACCAACAAAAGTTAAATGTTATCTAAGCCTAGTGCCATGTGATTTTCAATACGGCAGGATTCTTGTAGACTCTTTCTATTAATTAAATTAGACTCATGTTACATAAGTTTGCACAAAAAATAAAAGTATCACGTTTGCTGCTTAAAAACTCTCAAATTAACGAAAGTTTACTTAAAACACAACGGTTCAAATGATTGAGAACTTCCTTTACTAAAAAATTCGACTCCTAATTGTGTCAACTGGTGGGCCGCGTGTGTGACTTTTCAATAAGGGAAATCTTTCTCCCGGATGAAGTTGTCGCGTGATTAAGTTGTCACGTTTGGTCTTTCAACATCTTACAAGTACACATGAAACAGCGTTTCAGACTGAAAAGTGAACTCATTTGACTTATGTTTGGCCATATTGCATTCTGCACTGTCCTTTGAGTCTCTGAGTTATGTGATCAGCAATAGCTGATGGATGGTCGCATTTAGTGAGGGCCTTAAAGTGTTCAGTTTTTAGTGCAGAATGCACTATTGTGATGGTTTGTTGGGGCTGTCGTCGCTAAACCCCTAAAGCGCTATGGTGTAAACTTTAATAGTCAATTAATTAATTATTCCTTGTGAAGGGGGTGGGGTTGGGGAGCACCTGACCGTACCCCTAGGTAAAACCTGGACCACATCTACGTTACTTTCAAATGATGATCTCAAAGGTATATATTTGTTTCAGAAAACCCTTTGCTCTCCTTGTGGTACTACTCGACGTTCTAGGGCAACGTACTTTACGCCATACGCATGCGCAGTTTAGTATACGTTTTTGCTGGAACTCTCCAATCTCGTCCCCAGAGGCCCGCGATCCTTCTGGTCTGCGCCAGGGATCGGGACCTCTGGGCTATTCTAAAAAGCCGCTGAAACAATGAAAACACTTCTGATTGGTCGATCTGTAACGCGCCAAAATTTGAACGTGCGTTGGGATGGTTGTCCTGGCCCCTGGGGAATTGAAAGTCTGTGCTTTATGCAAATCACAGATTATGCACGCAATCGTAACATGTGCAGTTTTTGGATGTATTTCTGTTTGGAGAAGACATCAACAGTCTCAGAGCAATTCTTTTTCACTTAAATAAGCATATTTAATGTATAACGATGTTTAACAGTAGAGAATGATCCCAAAACAGCATTAATTACAATTACGTGACACGACCTGAATTTGCATAAAACCGCAGACATGTCCAGTCTCCTGTGAATAAATTAACGGTCGAATGATTTTTTAATTATTCAGTGGAACGTGGAGCGTGCGCAAAAGAGTCTTGCAATCTCTGGCGCACGCGCACAATCAAACCGGAACCAGGATTTCCTGGTTCCGGTTTGGATTCGTCCAGAGCCGTTGAGTTTCCCGGTCCGCTGGTCAAGGGAAACGCAGGCTCTGGGGACGAGATTGGGAACTCTCATGAACATCGCGTGTATTGCGTGTTTGTGGTAGAACAGCTGCAGACTTCGTGGCGCCAAGAGAAAACCGCAAATTAATCTAATTAGATTTTTAGACTTTCACAGCGCTTTCGTAATTAGTAATGCAAAAACTTGCACCGGGATTTTCGGCGTGAAACTCCTGATAACCAGGAAACAATTATCCTAGCTGTACTGCGTTTTAAAAAACATTTCGAAAGAGATGTTTTTTGACTAGATTTGCTCTTTACTTTTTGAGAAACGTCTTTCGTGCAGTTTAAACTGCAACTTAATTAAATTAAAGTGAAATAATTGGCTTTATTATTGAAAGGAAGACAAATGCCATCGATGTCGCCGTGAAACAAAAAAGAGACAAACGAACAAAGGGTCACGTTACGGCATTTTCAAGGAAAACAACAAAAGTATCTTGTTACAAACGAACAGAAGTATCGTGTTACGTTTGCAAAGATTGGTCAAGATTAGCGTAACAAAAACCCGGAAAACACGTGGTGTTTCAACATCTAATTGCAAGTAAAATAAAGCAAATAAAAACACGAACATCAAACAGTACATGTACTTTCAATTGTCGACTCCATTGCATTCTGCACTGTCCTTTGAGTCTCTGAGTTCTGTCATGCAATCGTCGTTTTGTTTTCCCAATGTAAACATCGTCACAGTCCCAGCAGCTAGCTTTGTAGATGACCTTAGATCGTTGAGAACGGTTGAGGCGGTCTTTGTACGGAAAGAAGGATTTGATGCGGCGTGTGTTCTGAAAAATGATCTTGAGGTTGACGAAAGAGTAGAAGTTGGATACACAGGATTTAAGGCGTTTAGTGATTTGGATGCTCGGAAGACCTAAGTAGGGTAACAGGATTATGACATCTTTTTTAGGAACTGTCGCAACAGGGGTGTCTGGCTTGTTTTTGTGTCTGAGAGGTTGTTACTTTACCCCGCTGTTTGTGTTATATTTTTAATCAAGTTGGCCTAAAACCAAGAGTCTATAAATAAACATGACCTAACACCAAGTAGTTTCCCAATGCAGGTCATGTTTATTTTAAGCAAACCTCTCCTTAACTTGTTACACAATCATTATTCTTGCACCTTTTCTACAGTCAGTGCCTCTGTGAAGCAGTCGTGTATCCAGGTTAAGTTTGCATTTATATCACAACAAGTTGTCGTTCCTATTATCTTGGAAAAGTGCGAATTTTCAGCTGAATTTTCCGTGATTCATCTCGATCGGAAATGGCATTTTGTGAGTATGCTGAGAAAGTTGGGGGACAATGCGGATCCAGTGCTGAACATCCGGCAAATTCCCAATGTATCGCAATTGAAAAATGTGACAAAGACATCAGTGGTCATTTGAAAACTTTTGCTGGTGGCTTTGCCGATTCTACCCTAAAAAGTGAGGCGGAACTTCTTTTAGCTAGAGCAGGTATGTATAAACAGAAATATTTCAACATTGTCACGTACGCTTGACACGTCGGCCGGCTGACGGGGTAGGGGAAGGGAACGGGTAGGTTGTAAGGGTTGGCATGCCTGATTTACTTAAAAAATACTTAAAAATACGTTCTAAATTAAGGGACGCAAGTCTTCTAACTAGATATCGAAAAACGCTAACTCTCCTCCGACCCCTCCCCACTTTTGTATATCGTATACCCAAAGGGGTAAGTTTGCAGGCGAGACCTACTGGCGAGTTAAATACCTCTGAATGGAAAAAATGTGCACGAGAAAAAATTGCAAAGTTCTTTATCCGTCTGTTTACCAATAAGACACGGGTAACTAATATTATGTATAAATAACGATTACTGATACTGAAATTTAAAGGAGACCCAACGGCCCGTAGCGAGTTCGCACGCGTTCTTTAATGTACTGAAAAGGAAGGGCTGCTGGTTCGACAATCTGTGTGCAAGTCTTTTTCAGTTGGAGTGAAGTGGGTGGTGGCGTTTCGTCTGTGTATGTAACAAGTTATTTATAGGTCATGTCAGTTTATGTCATGCAGTATATACACGCCGCTTAATTAACTGGAAAACACTCAATTTTGAAACCTAGGTCTTGATTCATAACGTAGTATTCAGGTGCTAAACAAAGCTTTCTAGCCTATGCTAATGGCTTACTACCTTGTGTATCATTTTTTCAGGTATTTTCGAGATCACCAGCAGCCACCAAAGCATGTCTATTTGCCCAAAACATAGGGATAAATTTGGCCTCAGATGGCGCTGCCAAAAGCGATTCTGCGCTGTTCCACCAAGTTGGGCACCTCATAAGACTACGCAGATGAAAGGTGATCGTAGTGTCACTTTCGTGCAGTCTAAACTCGTCTACAAGATGACCTCCACACTAGTCCCTATTGGATCTCGTAAGTCCTTATGAGTTGTAGCTGAAGCAATCTTGTAAAGTACGAAAACTGCTTACCTGTGACTGAAATCGATCAGTATTTTAGTTATTTTTTACTTGGTTTGATTCTGAATGCTAAGGATATGTAAATCATTGTTGTTTCTATTGGTTTCAGCAATATGTAAGCTGTGTCGCGTTTTGCTGAGTAGACCAGACCCAACGCCCCCGGCTCAGCAAACATACAGAGACTTTAACTGATCAGCAATTAGTTAAAGTCGAGAAAAGGGACAAAGAAACAACCTCCCCATCAGATGAGTCCGCCGAAAAGGAACCAGTAAGTCGAAGGGAAAAAATGTCCAACATTTTTTTCTGAAATACGTAAATCATTTATAGTTGCATAAAACCATGGGTTGAACTTGGCGCGTGAGGAGAGATTCCTTATAAAAATAATGCAGTACATGCGCATGCTCAGAATGAGCCAATAAGAAACGAGGAGTGCGGCATAAGGGTTAGAATTGCTCGCTCAAATGACGAATGCAACTTCGCGCAAATGCAAAGAAAGACCGCTAAATTGCATCCAAAGCCAATTCGATGAGCAGGTACAAAATACCAGGAATAGTTGACGGATAACCATTTGTCTTTTGACCGTTAGCTTTTAATATATAATCTGGCAAGCCTAGGTTTGTAAAGTTATTCCCGTTGACCTTGCCTTACATGGTCGCGTAGTTGAACTCGTCATCTGTGTGCGCGTGTTTTCAAAAGTGCTACCAAATATATATTTTGAAATGTTTTTCTTGTTAAAAAAGTGCTAAAATGTTTTATCTTTTAGCGAGACGTTTCGGGAATAACCCGAGAAAACATTTTAGCACTTTTTTTTAACAAGAAAAACATTTCAAAGTACATAAACAAAGTGCTACACAGCAACTTATTATTTTTATCTACCAAATATATATGTTTTTTCGCCACTTTTTTTGGAAAAAAAAAACTGGCGCATGCACATGCAAGTAATCCTGGACTATTTCTTCTCGCGCCTCACGGCGCCTCGACCCCTATATTTCAATTGCGCACGGAAGGGAGAGGAGAATTAATCTAACTATGAAGCGCATTGAGCTTTGTAAATACCCTATACAATTGCCACTACCAATCGAAATTCTTCATGTTTTTCTTCCTTTATAGGATATTGAGGCTTTGAGCAGTAGTGATTCGCTATGTCAGGCGATGGAAAGTGTCGCTATTGTGTTGGACGAAACAAGTCTATACGTTCCTGATCAAACAGAACAAAGCAGCAGTGAACTATCAGGTGAAAGCAGAGCCAGCGCGACGCTGAGTTTTTGCCGAACAAAGCTAAACGAGTTCTTGGCAGCCAGTGGAATGTCTCCCTTAACACAGCAGCGGAAACCATGGGCTCAGCAGTTAGATTCCCGGACCAAGTATTCATACGTTGCTAAAGCAAGGGATGCAGTCGTGGCAGCCCTGGAAGTCATTATTCCAGATGACGCAGGTGGCCTTTGGGAAGCATTGAAAAAGTCAGGTGAAGTTGAGAGTGCTTTGGGTGTTTTTGTCTGAGCCTAACTCAGCTGATGACAAATATCTGAAATCCCTGGCAGAAACATACCAAAATGCCGCAAGCTGGGACACGCGGCGACAAGTCCTCTCCATCATGGCAGACCTTGTGCCATACAGCCTCCTCCAGCGATACATACCTGGCATCACGGAATATCGAGTAAAGACCGCACGACAACACGCAGTAAAATACGGGCGAGGTTCGCCTGTGCTCGTGTCCAAGAGTCCCCGTATGCGTGTGGACTATGCTCAATTGGACCATTTCCTGGACTTCATCACCAGTCCACATGTAATACTAGATCTACCCTTTGGCCAAAGACTACTGCCCCTGTCGGATGGAAGTGTCCTGGAAACACCTAATCTTATCAGAACTATGATACCAGAACGAATCGTGGCACAGTATACTCAGTATTGTAAGGAAGTCCGCTTCACGCCGTTCAGCAGATCTACTATGCTTCGCGTCTTGTCCTCCTGTGCTGCCTCGGTCCGAAAGTCGCTTCAAGGGCTCGATTACATCGCGGCAGACGGTGGTAAGGCTTTCGACGACCTGATTAAAATGTTGCCAAAGCTGCGCAGAGACGACAGAACGTGGATAAGTCGTTTGCAGAAGGTACTGAAGGAGGCAAAGCAGTACATTAAGGGTGACTTTAATTGAAAAGGTCAATTGCCTTCCATGCATGCTTTTTTCGATATAAATCTGATAAATGGTCAAAAAGCAATCTGAAACGAGCATTAGTTTGCTTGGAGGGTGATATTGGGATTTTATGCTTAAGGTATGTTCGATTTGATACAGTAAAAACATAACGGATCAGAAAGGACGTATAGGCAAAGACAGTTATCTATCAAACATTTTAAAGAAATACAGACTAGTACCCAGTCGCTCCAGGGACTTGCATAATTCGAAGGCCAAGTACAAATATTTTCTTCCGAAGCCCGTTTTCGCGCGTCAGTTGCCTTTTTCAGACTGATCAAATATAAGACGAAGACTTCGTACGAATCTAAAGTAATTACACGAAACCATTTAATTAATAGCACCTGAAAACGCGCGCGTATGACGCGTGACTGGTTTTTGCTTTACTGAGTCTTATTCGTTAAGAATGTGGCGCGTTTTTTTTAAGCCAGACAGTGTAAAAAAATGCACTAATGAATATTAGGAATTAATGTGAATACAGCCTACGCTTAGAAAGGTTTAACTATTTCATCGAAGGAATAGTTAGAACGTATGCGTATTTAGTTTAGCTTTCCTTATTATAGAAGATTGACGCTTCATTTCCTTCATTTTGAAATGCTACACCCTCTTTTGCGGTAATCTTTTTAGTTGGGAGGTAATTTTTCCTTCAATCTTCGTAATCTTAAGTCGCGTTAATTTCAAATACCTTAATTAATACTGTCACAAGCGTCAATTTCCTATAATAAAATGGGCAAAACTTGATTTAGTAAACCCAAGTCGCTCTTACGAGGACTATGTGTCCACGAAAGATTTAATCAAAACAGGAAAGAACAAAAATTCTTAAGTAAAGATGATGATGTGTTCACATGATTATCTGCAGTATACGTACCCTTCTTGCTTTTTACTGCTATATGGTTGTAGGATATGATACGATGTAATGGTACGATGTTAAAAAAATACTGTTAAAGTAAAATATTACAACATCTTACTACTATCGCCGACTGCGATCAAAGTCATGAGGAGAGCTGCACTCAATGTGAGGTGCTTAAAGCTGCAATGAAAGAGGTTGAAGATGCCATCACTGAAGCCCCGCGGTCAGAATTTGAACGAGAAGACTTGCAGTATATGTTTCACCAAGCCCTCCATGCCATAGAATCATGGAAAGCACATCAGCTGAGGTCCCTACAACAAGACAAGGCACGTACAACAGTTCTGGAAAGTCTTGACGAGACATCAGTGCTCATAACCCAGGACTGGGCTATGAAGTGGCTGCCACAAAAATATCGGGAGACCCAAGCTGACTGGTTCGGCAAGAGGGGTATTTCCTGGCATGTCAACGTAGTAGTGCGCAGGTGTGCTAGTCAGCTTGAGCAGCAGACCTTTGTCCACATAATAGAAGATTCCAGCCAGGACGCAAATGCCGTTGTTCAAGTTCTACAAGACACACTGGACGCACTAAAGGCAGAGCATCCTGAAATTACAAGTGCAGCACTAAGGCAAGATAACGCTGGGTGCTATCACAGTGCAGCCATGCTGTCAGCATGCCGTCTGATGGGAGAGGCGACGGGGATTGATGTAAAAAGAGTCGACTTCGGTGACCCTCAGGGAGGTAAAGGGCCTTGTGACAGAAAAGCCGCTTCCATCAAGGCTCATGTGCGCCGATACATCAACCAGGGCCACGACGTGGTAACGGCGCGCGACTTCAAAGAAGCCATGTTGTCTCACGGGGGAATGAGTGCTGTGCGGGTCGTCCTAGTTACCGATGCTACCAACAAGCCACAGCAAGAGGTTCCAGGCCGCTGGGAGGGTATCAGCAGCTTAAACAATTTTCTCTACCAAGAGGACTGTGTCACATTATGGAAGGCATACAACATTGGAGAGGGAAAGAATATACCATGGTCTCAATTACAAGGTTATTGTTACAGCAACAACAACATACATGCATATCTTATATTAGTTATATACCTCTATTCTGATATTTTCACTACTGTGTTAAGAAAAAGTCAAGGGAAAAAGTAAATCGGAAAAAAACTATTTAATGATGGGCAATCCGATTTCTTGTCTTTTTTTGTTTTCAACATCTTATTCTTATTGGAATGAAACTCCCATCTTACCAGTCTTCCCTACTATTTTGTTTCATTTGTACATTACTATGTTACTCCTTTTACTTTTTTCTAATGTTTTTTTTTCTGATTGGAGAGCTGCTTTAAGGTTACACAATACCTTCAGAGGGCTACTTTTGTCGAAAAAACGTTTTTCGGACTTAACTCAATATTTACTATAAATATAGCAAAAACTAATTGATAAATTGCTTAATAATAACTTGACCCATTTAGTTCATCTTGAAGTTATAGAGTAAAGGATATATTTTCAAATAAAGGAATAGCCAATAACAATGAATATTACAGAAAGATAGTCAAACCAAATGACACAACAGGAGATGTATTTAGATAAGTGAGCTAAAAACCATTATTTTTTGAGAAGGTGGGAGACGGGAGGGGTCATTTTTTCCGAGCTAGATATTTATTTTTCACATGTTTCATTTTCATTTAACGAAATTAATTTTTTGGCTTTCTTGCACGATTATTTCAGCCGGTTTTACTCTGCAGCAATTTATTTGGCTAATGTCCACCCCTCCCCCCCCCCCCCCCCCCAAGAAAATAAAGGTTCGTTCCTAAATGTCATCTGTTGAAAGTCACCCGAGTTAAGGTCACGCTTTAGTTTACTTAACAAACATTTAGGGTAGAAGGGGTCACTAACAACAATAATGAAATATTTAATAGACTGTAAGGGACGGATACACGTCCTTCTGTAGAATCAAGCCCGCAAAATATAACAGCTTGTCAGCGGTTTATCCATTATGTAACGCAAGCTAACGATAAGCACACTTGACTCAAACCAGCGAAGAATAGATGTTGTTTTCGATGGGATTTTTTAAAGTTTCCAGGGTGCTTTGACTACTTATTATAAGGTATGAACATTATTTGATTGTAGCTCTTGTTATCTGTGTGACAAATGAAATTCATTGATTACAATTTGATCTGATAAAGGGTGCTTTGACCTTAACAAACGCTACGTGACCTGTGTTTGCTTTCTGTTACTTTGGAACTCGAGGTCAAATAAAACGGCTAAAATGGTTTCTTATTTCTTAGAAATGATACAACACCACGCCAAATAGTCTCGTGAGTATGTTCTGGTACCTGTTGACAAGTATTATTAAAGCTGTATTGTTTTAATATGTTTATTTGTTATTCTTTTGTGAGTTTCAAGCATCGCGAAGCCGTTACGCGAAGCTCAAATTTCACGAAAGTACTACTTGCATTTCGGGCCGTTAAAAATCGTCTTTTTAGTTTCCCATGGTTTTGAAAACGGATTCTCAAAGAAGAAACAATGCTCTTTCACGTGGTATAAGGTTTCTACACCTTAGCTCATGTACCAGGCAATGATTTTAGGCGCTGAATTTTGTCAATTTTGCCTTGCGTAAAATGTCTCAAAATATATAGTTATAGTTCACCTAGGGCTCATCCTCGGATACCCAGGGGCAGTTAGTGGGGGCGACGTGCAGCTTATCGGGACAACGGGATTTTCGGGCGAACGTTTACAACACAGAGCGTAACAGCCCCTGGGCACTTTGTCTTACCGAACCAGTTCCAGAAGCGTTTGAACTCCTTCCTCCTGATTGGCCACAAAAATATTTTTGTGGCCAATCAGCGACGAGGACCGGCCAGGAGACTCTGATGTCTTCTTACACGAAATTGTTTTCCTCATAGACTCGTCGTGGATGCTCTGCCCATCAATCGGATGCTATTACATGGAGAGTCTCAGAAAAAAATAAGCCTTAGACGACTGCCAGTTCTACACTGTTAGTTGCGCGCTTTTTAATAGTTATTCAAGTAAACAACAATTCTTATTATTTTTCTCGGTCGTTGCCCGACTTCTGGAACTTGCCACGGTCTGGGCACTTCACTGCACCATAGTTAGTAGAGGGAGAGTTAGTAGTGCAAGCATGCTATCAGCCACTCTAATTGCCAGTAATGTAGCTGCATTTCGAGATAACCCTCTAAAGAAGCTTGTTGATTTTAGTGGAACCTGGGCATAATATTTCTCATAAAATTTTTCAGTGTCTCCATTCTTTAAGTATCCATCGTACAGTACTTGAAACACAGAAAATCCCTCAGTTTCGGTAAGCTGTGTGTATTCATATTTGCTGAATTCGTCTCGTAAGTCAGCATTGAAGACTTTGTTTTCTCTAACTTTCTGTACAGCATCATTCACAATCTCGGCAAGAACGCTTGGCGTAAGAGACAATCGTTGTTGTTGATCGTTGTGTTTAGAGTTTCTATGCCTTCGGTATCCTCCACTAGTTTTGTATTTTTTCCCGCAGTCGCTGCATACAATTTCTGTTGATTGAACCTACAATTGATACGGAAACAAATAAATAAGGATAGAAAACAGGAAAGACAGAAAGAGCCAAGACAGCGATGTAATTTAGAGCGAAGTTTAACTACAATGCAAGGGCATATGCTAGCATAAGTTCGTCGTATTCATTTTCATTACGAAACATTTCCTTAAGATCCAGCTCGAGAATAATACCGATTAAATTTACCTTGAAGAGACAAACTTGAGGTTGTTGTTTACATGTATGTTGGCGCGTGAGCTCGTGTGTCACTGAAGATTTTACCGTGCTCCAGCCAAAACAGTGGAAAAAAAATTCTAGTTTTGTACTTACATCGCTTGCTGAGCTTTCAAATTGTTCCTGTAACCCTGCATCCTCTTCAAAAATACCCAAAATAGCATCAAAATCTTCGCCAAAGAGGTAGAGATCGTCAATACCGCCCGCCATCTTGTTTTGAGTGTGCAGGGTCAGTGTCACGTGATGGGTCAGTTTAACATCAGCGAGCCGCTATTGTTTTGATCCTTTGATGTTCGCCGAGTTTCCTAACCAGTCTCCCTCTACTAACTATGACTGCACGGGCCACGCGTTAGCGAAGATATCGCTGTCGTCACCTATTGTTATTTTGTTGCCAGCTTGACAGTTAAAACAAAGGGTTTTTGTTTAATTTGTTGGATATTTAAATAACAAAAACAAAACTTATAAACAAGAGGTGCTCGCGTATAGCTTTAAAAACTTTTGGTTTCCTTGCGCTATGCTACATTTAACATATTCCCAGGCCTCGTTGTTTTGTTTTTGGTTTGCTTTTTTATCTGAGACCCACGTAGTATCATCCGATGGACGGGCTTAACAACAACGACGAGTCTATGAGGAAAACAACTTCGTGTAAGAAGACGTCAGAGTCGCTCTTCTGGTCAACCTCGCTGATTGGCCACAAAAATATTTTTGTGGCCAATCAAGGGGAAGGAGTTCAAACGCTTCTGGAACTGGTTCGGTAAGACAAGGTGCCCAGGGGCTGTTACGCTCTGTGTTGTAAACTTTCGCCCGAAAATCCCGTTGTCCCGATAAGCTGCACGTCGCCCCCACTAACTGCCCCTGGGTGTCCGAGGATGCCTAGGGCTATGCTGTGATTTTTTTTCAAATTTTTCGAATTTATGCTAATGTGGGCCCGCGGTTGAAATTTATGGCTCTCCCGTCTTAAGTACTATATTATGCAGTTGTCCCGCTTAGAAAAACTATCGCGTGCAATTGCTGAGATAAACGTGACTCACACCCATTTGTGAAAAAAGGCTGAGCAAATGCAGAAATATCAGCTGTTATTCCATTCAGTCTGTCCATTTCACAAAAAGCAGGGAAAGCAAATAGTTTTAGCAAATAGCATTGCTTGTTAGACTGAAAATATCAATTTGATATGTATGTTTTTTTCAGAAACCTTATCCTACGAGAATAAACCGGGATCAGGTTGTAAACAAAGCAAAACAAGTCAATTTGCTTGACTAAGAGCAATTCATTAAAGTTCTGAACAGCGGCACGAAAGGATTGTACAAGTTAAAAATGTAAGTCTTATCACTTTTTTGGATTTTTTTTCTTCGTTTTAATGTTAGATCTCAGTAACACTTCTTTTTATCTCCTTCCCCGTTTAGCGTGTTCAATTTTCCAATCAGACGATACAGGCGCTGAGATACTTCAAAGGTAAGTGGTTCAATTTACTTTACGAGTCTTGCTAGAACAGACATTCTTGTTTTGAAATACCATCACTTAGCTTTCGACTTGACAGATTACAATCACTCGACTAAAAAACTACATACCGTTGTCATTACTGCTCGAATTTTGAACTCTGAACGGGCTCAAGAAAAGAAAGTGCAAATCAGGATTAAAATGTAAACCTTTCCGTCATTGTTTACTTTCGATCTGTACCATATTAAGTAGGCCTTCTTTTCTTATGGATACGTTGTTTCAATTATCTTGTTCGAACGAGAATTAACCTCGTAAGAGCGCGAGAGAAGACTGTTCGAGCTGACGATGTATGCGTTTCAATTTTAAAACGAGTACTCGTTTCCTCGTATTCTCTACATGTATATGACTTTGTTTCAACAAACCAAGGCTACCAGTTATGTACTAAGGCTAATTACACGTTAAACGTGTTCAAGTGGCTTTCATCGCTTAAAAACAAGAGGACTGTATAAACATGTTTTCATAGACAACATTATTGCTCAATCTTGCGCTACTTCAAAAGCAATATTTTTTCCTTGCTCCTCTCTCCTCCGCAGAGGCCTCTTTCGTGGGGGAAGGCGAAAAAACACGGGGGGAGGAAGGCGAAATCGCGCGCTTTGGTTTCAATTCTTTCCAGGCTCCGCGCGCTTACTTTTCACCTCTCCCCGTTCCTCTCCCTATTTCCCAGCCCGTACGAAACACGAAAGAGACCTCTGCGGAGAAGAGAGTCCTTGCTCCAGAAAGTTAAAAAAGAGTAGCCGCTGGGCGTGCGAAGCGAGCCCGCGACCAAAATCCCTCTGGGGGCTCGCTTCGCCCACGCACTCGCGCCTTCGGCACTCGCGGGATCGCGCCTCAATAATAATATATTCACGTTTCCCCCGAATAGAGAGCCTGCTCGCAGGCTATCTATATACATGCACCATAACTGCCTCTTTATTATCATTGAAGACAAGATACATCTATGTGGAATTATCTATCTAGATAAAGATGTACATTTATTATTGATGTAATGTATATGAAATGATTCATATATGAACTGCGGATGTATATGAGAGTGATAAATGATCATCGCAGTGAATCTCCCTTTGATCCTTTCTTTCAGGGCTTCAACGGAATTCGAACCCGTGACCTCCGCGATACCGGTGCGATGCTCTACCAAATGAGCTATTTAAGCCACACATTGCATATTGGGAGCGAGGTCAATTGTGAGTTCATATTTTCCCGTGCAAGGAGTGAAATGATGTAATGTATGTGAAATGATTCATATACAACCATAATTGGAAATTCACTGCGATGATCATTTATCACTCTCATATACATCCGCAGTTCATATATGAATCATTTCATATACATTACATCATTTCACTCCTTTCACGGGAAAATATGAACTCACAATTGACCTCGCTCCTAATGTGTGGCTTCAATAGCTCAGTTGGTAGAGCATCGCACCGGTATCGCGGAGGTCACGGGTTCGAATCCCGTTGAAGCCCTGAATTTTTTTCAGGCTTCTTTATTTCTAATTGGAAATTCACTGCGATGATCATTTATCACTCTCACATTCATTGTTGTTGCTGCCATTTCCTGTTTCCTGGTCATTTTTGGCTTAAATTCTTTTGAATTTGTTGTTAAACATTGCAGACCATCAACTAGGTGATATTAACCTTCGTTGTTATACAGTAAAAACCCGCGTATAAGAACGTAACATTTAAGAGCCTGTTAGGCTAAAATTTCATTTTTAAGCACCCTTCACATAAGAACCATTTTAGGCTAAAATTCTAAAACAGGTTCTTATTTTCAAAAACGAAAACAATAATCTTCTCAAAAATATAAAATTAAAAAATCTTTTCAAAAATATATTTATAAAACAGTCTGTACACATTAAAATAGTATAGTATTGTGCTTACCGAAACCTCCAAGAATACTGTTATTGGACATTAAAGACCAGATCATTTTAAAAATTCTACTTTATTTCTTGAACAAAAGTTAAGAACCTAATTAAGAACCTAGTTAGCCTAATTTTACACTAAATACATGTACCATTTATATAAGAACCTGTTTAGGCTAACTTGAAAAAACTTAGGTTCTTATACGCGGGTTTTTACTGTATATTATTCTTTGATGGTGTTGTTGCTGTTTCCTTTAGTCTTATTCTCCTTTTTCCAACTACAGTAGAATCCCGGTAACTCGAACAACCCCGCTAACTCGAACTAACTTCCATTTCCCTTGCACCCACTTTCAGTCATTTTTACCCGGTTAACTCGAAAACCCCGCTAACTCGAACTGTTTTTCGTTTCCCTTCAGAGTTCGAGTTACCGGGGTTCAACTGTATCTTATATAATGGCATTATAGTAAGAAAAATCATTCTTATTTCATTTCCCAACACAGGTCACCTTATGTTGTGGTGGACAACCAGGGACAAATGGTATTCCCGGTATGCCTGGTATGCCGGGTTCCCCAGGGACACCTGGCTGTAATGGACGTGAGGGGGCCAAAGGAGACCAGGGCAGTCCGGGGAAGACTGGACCCCAGGGACCACCTGGTGCAGAAGGAAAGAAAGGAGCAAAGGGACAACCTGGTGTCCAGGGTCCTGTCGGTCAAAAAGGAGAGAGAGGGGAGAAAGGTGACAGCGGAACTCCAGGAACACCTCAGCTTTCCTCGCACATGAACTGGAAAGAATGCACATGGAAAAATCGTGATGACAAAGACTCAGGTGTGATCAAGGTAAGTTATGTAATTAACTTTGCAATTCGACGCTATAAAGCAGCAGATTTACGTGGCAACCAGGGTACAGCGCAGTAGTGTATAATATTTTGAACTTGTGATAGATACTGTTGCGCACCATGGTAACATTTGGAAGGTTTTTCGGCTTTTTTTGGACCCACTTGAGGAAATTATTACTAGCATTCCATTAAAAACATCGAGTCCTTTCCCAATTGGCAAGATTCTAAACCTTCTTGTCTCTATTCAAGAGTCAACGGAAAAGTGTCTAATGCAGCAGAAAAAGCGACAAATGTTCTTTATCAGCTGAAAATAGTTGAAGTGCCTATGAAGTAAAATTAATTGCGTTTTCCTTTTTTGAAATATCTTCTTTCATGTGTGTAAAACGAATTGGAGGATAATACTGCACAATGCCTTTATTTGGCTTCATAAATATGCACTGATATTTGCCCTTGAACATTATCTGTTCGCTTCTCGGAACTGATAATGTCCGTGGACAGAAGCCCGTGGGCTCCTGCTGTGGACAAATGTCAGTGCATATTTTCGCGCCAAATGGAAGTTATTGTTTATTTATTTACGGCTTATAATCTGTTTATATCTGTAGAACTGTGAATTCATGAAGAACTTCACAGACACTGCCCTTCATGTTTACTTTGCTGGCAACCTCAGGATTTACAACTGTGACGACTGCTGTAGCCGTTGGTATTTCACCTTCAATGGCGCCGAGTGCAGCTCTCCTGGACCTATTGAGGGTGCGTTCTACATGAGAATCGGCAAGGGCCACAACTTACACCGTCACCGCCATATTGAAGGTCACTGTAATAACATTCACAAGGGGAAGGTGCGTGTGAGATTCTGGGTTGGAAGCTGTCTCGGCGAGAAGAGTGCTGACACAGCTACAGGCTGGAAGACAATGTCCCGGATCTTCATCGAAGAGGTGCCAAGAGCTCAGCAGTAAACACGTGACACGTGATCCACTGGACTTTGTAGAAGACTTTAGTATAGTAACGATAGAAAAACTACACTGCTGTTTTCAAAAGCGTTTGTATCAAAGGATTTGAAACTTCTGTATCAGCTGAGAAATAAAGTCCAGTAACATCATTGTAGCTGTCATATTTTTGTTATAATTTTTCTTATAATTCACACGTGAATTTCTGACGTGGATTAAACAAAGAATATGCCCAATTGCCACCGAAAAACTTGACGAGAAAACGCCAGAAATAAAAAAAAAGAGCTACAAACTAACGGGAAATATTTTTTACTATTGATGCAGAATTCGATCATTTCGTTATTAAAACTTAAGCTCAAAATCTGATATTAAAGCGTGCGTTTTGTCACCCACAAGCCTGTGAGACTTCCAAAGTAAAGTGTCGCACGGCGTGTCTTCGACTTAAGGTCATTGCCCAGAAATAGAACTGAACATAGATTTTCAACCAACTTTTGCCTACTGGTTTATTACCTTACACTAGGGGGACTTAAATTATGAAAAAAAAAGTGAGTGGGGTCCCCGTATTCGTTTAAGAGCAGGAAGACCTTGTATTTACTACATAATTCCTTAATCAGGGGAACATCGATTTTTATGTTTGCCACAACTTACATGCAGTTTTCAGAACACTGAGAAGGTCGATCCTGATACTTTTATGGCAACGTAATTAAAAATGAAAGACTCTTCGAGCAACCTCATGGTAATTCGATGAATGAAGTGCCGACCTCCGCATTTTTTTTCTAAATAGGTGTCCAATAAAGTAAAGCAATCCCACTTTGCTTTATTTTTCCATGTGAGTTGCGTTATTGATGACTCGTGCTTTTGGGCGTCGTAGCGCTATGTGAATATGATTACTTTTCCGTCAGCACGTATAGCTTTACAGTAGAACCCCGGTAACTCGAACTCGGATAACTCGAACAACCCCGCTAACTCGAACATACTTCCATTTCCCCAACCTCGTTCCCAGGGTCTCTCTCTCCCCGCCCCCAGAGAACGAGGTTGCCATTTCCCTTGGATTTGAACTCACTTTTAAGTCATTTTTACTCGGTTAACTCGAACTCGGATAACTCGAAAACCCCGCTAACTCGAACAAAATTTCGTTTCCCTTGATCAAAATTTGGGTCAAATTTACCCCGATAACTTGAATTCCGGTTCTTGCAACTCGCCACGGTTGCCCATTGATTAGAGCAACAAAACAGATCACCTATTTGACAGCCTTTTTCCACTCTTATCCTAAGAATTTATGATCGTATTAGAGTTTCTGACGAGATAAGTTTAATTTGCGCTGTGCTGTATACTGAGGTGCTGAAAAATCAGTAAGCTATCAATTATTAACTTGGCAAATTAAATATTTAATCTACCCCGATAACTCGAAACCCCGCTAACTCGAACGGTTTTTCGTTTCCCTTCAGAGTTCGAGTTACCGGGGTTCTACTGTATTTTTGAGAAGCGGATAAAATTTGAGAGAAAAGATACGCCCGAGCACTTCGTGTATCTGCTCGACTCATGTAAAAAAGATGAAAAACGGATCGGATGACGTGACACGAGGTGACGTGACGCGAAATAAAAACGTGCCGTTGATGTGGTGTTAACTAAACTAAACACGTCACATGCCGAGCGTAATATTTTTTTTATATATATATAACAATTTAAGCGTAACTATGTGTAGTTCATAGCTGCTTTCAGTAAGGTCACAACCTCAATTTGCCTTTGAATGTTTTCTTGCGTGAATGGGTCATTGATAGTATTTTTGTTCAAATGAGCGTTCAATAATGTAACACAATCTCACTTTATTACCCTGTGAATGTTTTACTTTTCCATAGGAATTGCGTCATGATGGTTCGTGCTCTCAGGCTTCGTAGCGCGAATTCTATTTCATCACAAAAATATTTTAAGTGTAACCTTTGATCCTTTTTAGCATTAAGTAAATTTGTTTTATGAATATATTTACTTTTCTGCCAGCACGTAAAGCGTTATTTTAGGAGCGAATAAAATTTGAGAGAAAGATGCGCGTTTCTGCACGACTCAAAAAGATGAGAACAGATGACGTGACACGAAGATGATGTGACGCGAAACAAAAACGTGCATGAATGTTTTGTTTACTAAAACGCGTCTTTGAATGTTTTCTTACGTGAATGGGACATTGATAGCCTGCTCTGATGCTTCGTAGAGCGTATTCTTTTCTCTTTTGTCACCAGAGGATGAGTGTAACTGATCCTCTTTCGATTTGTTTTGTGAAAATTCAATTTAGTTCCCTGAAAGAGAGAGACCCTGGGAACGAGGTTGGAGAATAATTTGTTTTGACATGCGCTGAATGGCGTTTTAAAGAACCTTTCTGTCAGCACGTTCACCGTTAATACATGAATTAATAGCGGTTTAATATCAGAGTCGAGTGTTCGAGTGAGTGAGCCGGAGTGAGTGAATGAGGGAAACACGTGACTTAGCGAATGATCCCTACAACCTCATTACCATTCGGTAAATAAAAGGACCACAACGACTTTCTTTAGTTTTTTTTTAATTAAAACTTGACTTTGTCTTTATTAAAATTCTCAATATTTTCTTTACAGTCCAGCCGTTATATCCTTTAGTTTTAAAATATTTTACACTATACAAAACATGGAAACAAATAACATCAATTATTTTTTTTTACTTGCCACGCACTTCAGATCCCACCGTGACAAAAAAAAAAATCACGCAACAATTAAGAGTGACTCCCGCACTCGCATAACCTGTCACTCCAGTCATTCCCTCGCAAAATAACGCACAACACCATTCATTCAACACGCTCACGCTCCAAAAAAGCCACCATTTAGTGGCATATATTTTACTTCAAAGGCCCAGAGACAAGGAGGTTCAATTAAGAACCTCCTGAAACCAAGCCTACCTATTCTTCCCCGCTTCACTTCTCTGGTTCCTTGGGCTTCAAGAACCTGGGACGAATCACCACTGGCTCAGCTAAAAACAAATGAAGAAAACATGTAAGACGATTACGTTTTCGGCAAATATGTTTTCAAGTACCAACCAGCTTTTGGTCAAGTACCTTGATATGAGATTTTAAGAAAAGCAAATATTTACGGGCTGTTTTAAGACACGATTTCGTGTACTATTATCTGTTTTTGGGTTGCCGCGCAATATTCTCCCAGGCAAGCAACATTGCCTGACGACCCCTTAATTGGCTTTGGCTTTACTTCTGATTAGCTGAGAGCAGACAAACTCTCATCTGATTGGCTAATAAATAGTTTGGTGCTGCTCTGTTGCGTTTAAACTCCTAACGAGCTCAAAATGACAAATGAAAACACCAGTCCATGCTCTTCGTCGCCAGATTATCTTAATGCATACGAGGAAAGGCTGGAGATCCTAGAGGAAAGAGCTGTAATCCAGCTACTATAGTGTCGGATACAGTGGGCAAGTCCTATCTACGGTCAACTCTCACCCGCCATCTCTTTCGTTTCTTCTGGTGTATTTTCCAAAGGATCCTGCGCAAAAGTTTGCTCCAAATTTACAACACAAAACAGCTTAATCGACAGGCAATAGCATTCAAAATACTGGGCGAACTTTGATTCACTCACCTGACTATCTCAAATAAACAAATATGATGAAAGTGCGTAAAAAAGATTTGCAATGTATCTACAGACAAAATTATAAACTATAAATGTGTTTGACGGGAAGGTACAAACTGTAACTTGCAAAAGAAGCGGAATTTCGGATGTTTCAAGTAGGCAACTAGAGTAACTTGATTAAAAAGAAGTCTCCAATTATAAGAATGCTAGCAGAGATAGAATGAGGTCGTAGGAATAATGTTTGGTAAATCTTATTGACCTGAAACTCAAAAGTGAATATTAGTGAGAGCATAGTAACTAACTATGGTGAGAGATACCAGACAATGAATACCATGACAAACCTGAGGTGCTAGCTGTAAGTGGTAAGAAACCTTCGTCGCTCGTAAAATCCAGTTTGGAGACTTTCAAGCTCTCATTTTCTTCCTTTGAGGTGGATTTTCGTTTACGTTCTGATGCAGGCTTTCTTGCCCTGTGCATCAGCTTGCATTTCGAGCCTTTCGAGCATTTGCCAGTCATTGAGAATTCTTCGCACTCTAAGATGTGCTTTTTGTTACACTGCCAAACCAAGAAGAAAACATCCACACACAATTAGACATCATCAACTCTTTTGTTTGTTGTTTGTTAAATTGTTCGTTTGTTTTAACAACACAGCAAAAAGTACTAGATAGTCGAGAAAGTGGAACAAACCCAGTAGAGAATTTACGGGGTGATTTTTGACAACAAACGCACTAGGCTATTTCTAAGCCCTCTGCACTGTACATCCACTGCTATTTTGTTGTTGACAGGTTTATACAATGTACACCTGTAACTACCTGAAAACATTTGGAAGAATCTCTTTACTTGAGGTGTACCATTTTGCCCCAAACAAAACCTCACTTTGTCACCTTTGTCACCCAAAATGTGGACGGCAAAGTCGAAGTCTCAAATATTAGCCGGTTCCATCCTTTCCCGCCTCAGTCTCCGCTGTTCAGTTTTTTAATCAAAGCAGTTCTGATTACAGCTAGCGGTGATACAAAGTACACAAAAATCTGTACCACTTCCATTGTAGAGTTTCAAAATAATTGATTCCCAAGCTTTTACTTTTAGATGTTCCCTTTTCTTCTTTACCGTCTTTTATGGAGTTGTCACACAACATACATGTATGTACTTCTCCCAACGGTAGGGTGACACTTCGTAACGACCCAAATGACAGTTGCGAAGAAAAGATTAGCCATAAACTTACCTGTTGCCCCCGAGAACAGAACCCTTTAAGGAAATCTTCGCACACTTCTGCCTTCTTGCTGACATTTACATGAGAATATGGACAATTGTCGTTGGAACATTTACCACGTAGAAAAAATTGACAAACTGGCATCTGAAATTGATCAAGCATTCAAAGAAGGTTAACCCTAGACAGTCACTGTTAGGAGAGAAACGGATTAAATGTAAAGAAATTTTCTAATAATTACGCAAATATTAAAACAAGTTGCAAACTAACCTTGTCACGATCAATCTTGTGTGAAAACGGACAAGACCCATCCACGTTTTTACACCGACCACGCAGAAATCTAGAAATTATTGAACACCTAGTCAATATATATTCTGCACTAGTCCAGGGACGGCGGAGCATTTTTCCAAGGGGGGGGGGGGGGGGGGGGGGGGGGGGGTTTTTTTTTTTTTGGGGGGGGGCCCCCCCCCCCCCCCCCCCCCCCCCCCCCCTAGTCTAGCGATTCTTTCATCATAACTAGGCTCTTATTCGGCATACATGTCACAAGCTGGGTGACGTAATCATGTCGGTTAGATACACTGTACATGTAGATCTAAACGCATACTCACTTTGTACACACTGCAACCTTTGAAGGGTCGTGAATGTAAGGACAAGTGTCTTTCTTGTTGCATTTTCCTAAGAATTCAACAGTCAAACGTTTCCAATAGTCTCACACCACTACCTTAGTATATGGTGGTCACAAAGCAATCGCTTAAAAGCTATTTACAGACAGAAATGGGATTGATGGGGAAATATATGACTACTACGAAAAAAAAAATGATCGTGCAAAAAATGTGCAGGGGCACAAGAAGAGGCAAGAAGGATTATGAAAGACAATGTAATACGAAATAAAATACAAAATGATAAGTTTCTGTTAAATTGACTGCTACAGCATTGGTGGGCAAGTGTATTTTTCTCTGATGAAAGATGTCATCTCCCACATTCGCATTCAATATCAGTCAATTTACCTTATCAACTTCAAGTTTATAGTTAGCAAAGCAAAATAAAATGGCCAGGACACGACTTGATTTCAACTCCCAGTGTTCTTACTGCCATCCTTACATCAGGGATGGATTTAGGAGAAGAGTCCAGGGTGCCACCTTTTTTGTTGAAAAATGGGATGAGACTGAAAGGGAAGGGAATTGCCGTAGCTCCAGGATCCTCCAATCCCTTCCTTATAGGCCAAAAAAGGTCCACTCTTACTTCGGGTCCCCCAGTTCCTGACTGATTAGGAGCTTACCAAATCTGTTGTAGAACATGCAGTATTGCTCTGACGCTGGCTTCTTCTTGTTCTTTTTGTACAGTCTGGCATTGTTAATACTGCGCTGCAATACACGACTGAAATAAATAGAAGGGAAAAAAAGAAACAGTTAGGCACTTCTTTATATTATTGAGTAATCACACAACCTTTCGATGCATTTCAGTGTTGAACTGCTATGCAGGAAATAACTCAAAAGCAGTGTCGCTTGGCTGAATTGGAAGGAAGTATCGAGACTCTTTGACCGTCTTCTCAAACTTAAATGATTTAATGCTCTTCCTCTTCTACTGCACAGCTATGCACAACTAACTAAAGCGAACAACTAGCCCGGGCCTTCTAATATAGGTAAAATGTAGACATGTTTGGATTTGCTGAGCGTGTGAACTTTTACGGCATATCCCACAGCATGATTAAACTCGTGAGAACACACTTGTTAGATGATCAACAAAAGTATAGAATTAACCAATTAAATTTTAATGGTGAAACAGCGGAGTTTGACTAATCAAGAACACCAAACAAGACCTCCATATAGGTGGGAAACACGGACAAGCAAGCAAAATGGTTAGAAACGCCAGCCATTTCGGTGCAGGCATATAGATTTGCATTGATTTTTTTTTTTTTTGCATGTACTCATGATCAATCCAGGTCTTTTCTGCACTTAATACCTGTAGTTACAAAGAAATAAGGTAAAAACAACGGTGAGATCAGGTCTGTGTTTTGGCCTTGTGGCCCATCAGGTTGGAGCTAATCCAGGTTTCCGTGGCATTAAACATCTTCTAGCAGTATTTCTACTCCTCTCTAGATGGAATGCTAGTTCATGGTTAGCCTCAGCAAAAATTCGATAATAATTATATGTACGTGATCAATAACATGTAACCATTTAATGTACACCTGGGCGGAGAGAGAGGCACTGTGGGAGTAAAGTCTCTTGCCTAAGAACACAACACTGTGACCCTGACCAGGGCTCAAACCTGGAGCACTCAATCCAGAGTAGCACAAGACTTATCATTAGGCCAATGCCCCTCCTAAATAAGACAAAATAAATATTAATGTACCTAGCAAGGGTCTTGCTTGGAGTATTACTGACTCTACTTCTGACCAACGTTGTTCGAGTACGCAATATGACCCTTTGCCCATTACTTGATCGCCTTCTTCCGAAGGGAATTTGGCTTGGTTTTGAAGAACGTAGTTGACTTGAGGAAGCATGTCTTGGAGCTAAAAGTTAAGTAACAATCATGGTAATTCCTCATCGAAACAAGTGTATCAAGTATTTTTATAATTGAATCTTTGGGCAAAGAGCGGGTAAAACTGAACAGAGCACAAATGCAGGCCATTGAGAATAGCATTATTTTTTTAATTGTTACAAAAAAAAACGCACGTCCAGGAAAATATTTTTTTTTTATGCCATGTAAGTCACTAGCTTATAAAACTTGTATTATGTGTAGGCGTATTATACATGTATGAAAGATTTACAAGAGCTTATACAAATTGTTATTATGATTGAAGACAGGAAGGCTAAACCACAGGCACTCATAGCCCACAATCTTTATTCCTTGAGTAGACCATACTCGACAATTTTAAAACCTGTGACTTCTACAAAAGCAAAAAGAGAATCTCTGAGGCTAAGCCCTGACCAAACAGCAACGCAAGTGGACGCAAGTTTTAAACTAGTCTTGCGTCCACTTGCGTCTCCGTTTGGCCAGGACTTGCGTGCAATTGAGTTGATTTGCATACGCTTGCGCAGACTTGCGTTCACTTTGGTCATGATCAAATTTGCAATGAACTTAACAAAATTTTTCACCATTTGGCCTTCCATCACAAGTCAATGCATTTTTTGCAGTTTACTGAAAATACTGAATTGCACCCCGTAGCAATTTAAATGACTTTTTGCAAACTTTTGTGCACTTGCGACTAAACTTGCGTGTCCATTTGGCCACCCAATGCAAGTCTGTACGCAAGTTTAACTTGCAACTATTTGCGTCCACTTGCGTTACCATTTGGCCAGTACTTTAATTAAGTAGGTTAATCCCCTGTAAAAATGAGGTGGGGTAGCTTGTCTACCAGCTGTACAATGAACATGAAAACAAAATCAGAACAGAACACATCTCATCAGATGAGATGAGTTTAGATCAGATCAGATCTGGAGGTGACATCAAATCAGATCAGGTCCTAGATTAACCTCCCACGCAGTCATTTTTCTAAAAACGACTGCATGGGAGGCTAGTCTGATCAGATCAGATGAGATCAGATCAGCTCATTTTAACATGGTGAAAAATTTCTTCACATACGTACTTTTGCTGATTCGTTGAAGAGTCTTTCCTTTTGAGTCCATAACAAACTTCTCACCCTGAATATTGACTGTTTTGGTCAATTTTCCTAAGGCAAGAAAGGACTGTAAATTAGTTTGGTACTTGAGATGCAATCTAGCTCAAAAATGAATAACAGAAGTTGGCAAGACAAGAATTCTATTGAGTAAGGTGACAAACAGGCTTACAGTGCAACTTCTGTACTTTAGACAATTAAATTAATCAAAATTATCAAATACAGTATTCAACCCAATTTCAAGTTAAAAAACTACGTTGTACTGAAAACTGATTGGCTCGGGCTGGTAACCAGAGTCAGAGTTCTTTGTTTACTTTCCGCAAGGTGGCTTAGTTTGCATTATTGTACACACATTGTTGTAGTCACATTGTAACAGTTGACCTCTACATTTTTAGATCAAAAACAATTATCAGGAAAGCAGAAAGGACTCACCAATTGTTTTTCTTGACAAACTTGTCATGCTTCTCCCACTCTCCTTCACAGTTGTAGGTGTTTTAGCTTTGGTAAGTTTGTTGGATGATGTCTTGTATGAAACACCTCCAATCACCACCACTTTATTTAATTTCTACAGTACAAACAAGCAGTATTAGGAAAAATTGATTCCACAAAACAACATACAGTTTATCCACAACAGTACTTTGAAGTTGCTCTCAGGGCTCAACACTAATGGTGGTCAACTGGACATTGGCCAGTAAAAATCACCCCTTGGTCTGTAAAAGTTTCATTTTGGCCTGAAGAAACTCTTGACTTCAGCTCTGACAGAGCTGTGCAACCACCAGTCAATTCATGAACTCTGAGACTTTCAGACTGAAACAACCAGAGTTCATGGATTGACTCATAAGGGAAAGGCAAGTTGTTCAACCATTACTTTAGCTTAATTGTAGTTAACCTTTGCTTATTATATGAGTTGCTCCTGCACCTGGCCAGTACAACTTGCATTTTGTCCAGAGAAAATCTGAATGCACTGGACAATGGACCAGTACACCAAAAAGTTAATTTCGAGCCCTGGCTAATATATAAGCTTAAAAGCTTTCTTTGAGATCACAGATTTTTTTTCATATTATCATGCAAGCACCAAGTACAGCACTTGGCACATGTTCCCTGGGTCAATGGACCAACAACTATGAACAATGATTATAAAAAAAAATCAATTAAATGATTACACAATTATTTACTGATCATCTTTACAACACTCTTCCCCTTCTTTCATTTCAAATACAGTACATTAATAATAATTTTTTTTGTTCCCCTTGCCTGGTTTTGGGACGCTTATTTCTGAGCGGTACTGTAATTCAACCAGTTCTTACTAAAAACTTGCTGACCAATAATTTGATTAAGATGATGTACATTGGATGTTTCATTATCCAATCTCTGTAAATTAAATATTAACTTATTATTGTTCTTTGCTAATCAAATTTTTCCCCATGGAAAAAGCTGACTGTTTGAATTTAATGTGGGGTTCTGGGTGGGCACAGTGTATGTGCCAACACACTGCCAGAGACAAAAAAAGACAGGTACTGTACAGGTATGTATTATAAAATGAAAAGCTACAATAGTGTACTCCTAGCATCAAACCTGAGCTTTAATTGGAGCTTGTTTCCTTGTTGATCTCACAACACTGTATCTGGAAATTAAAGTAGAGTTAATTTAGAGAGGGTTAAGCAAAGGGTTGATGCATGACATGTGAAAAGGGCAAAAATAAGACTGTGACACGTAAAAATAGCTACGAAAGACACATGATTTGTGAATTCTGCTGTTTCAAGTACATGTGTACATAATGTACGTGCCATGTGAATTTGGTTAAAATTTGTGCTTGAAACGGGATCACCACACCATATATGCTACCCTCTTTAGAGTTTGTATCAGACTTGATAACCACAATGTACATTTATAATCAGACACTTCATACATTCTGTACGTACATGAAACTGAAGATCCAAGTGTGAAGGGATAAACACACATTTTGATAATGATACCAGTAATCACATTCAAAAGCATGGTATGAACTACATAATTATACAAAAACTGTACAAGTACACTCTCATGAGATACATACAACTGTACACTTCTTATGAAATACATATATGTACATCCCATTTATCTTCTTAGAAATGCATGTGTATTTTTCATGAGTGGCTATTTAAAATATGTACTAAATGTAACTGCGAATTGAAAGCTGGGAGCAATCTTGTTATAAGACTTTCAAAGTGTAAATGAATGCAATTCCCACAGCCTGTATTGCAGACAAGCTTAATAAAATAATACATCGCCCACCACAGTTCCAATTACTACACAACTGTTGTTACATGTAAGTATCTTTATCTAACAAAATTTATTAATACCAAGAAATGTTCTTTGCCATTCAGCTACAGTGCACGTGTGTATGTACATGTAGTTCAGTATAATGTTCTCACAGGTTTGGTTTCATTACCTTGTTACAACTGGGCTATCTCTTAGCACTGCTCTTTGCCTCCTGTAATGGAAAAGAAAAGAACTTTGAAAAGCTAAGTCAACCATGTAAAATACCGGCATAATTATGCCAAGTGAACAAAGTAAGATTATTTTTTATACATGTATTACAAAAAGTGGGTCATACCTCTCAATGAAACTTGCAGAAGTTCGTCGTAACAAAGCCTTTTTATTCACAAATTCTGCATTTGATTGATCTTTCCTTCTGTCCAACTTTAATGAACTTTGAGACCTCCACACATGAGAACTCTTAAAAAACAGATCATACATAATTATACATGGTACATTTAAATAGTCCTTCTACATGTATACTGCAATTATTCGCACCTACATGTACAGTACACTGAGTTAAAGAGAAGACAAACCAAGCCTGTAATTTCACTTTTTAGACTTTACATGTACATTATATTTGTCTCCATAATGAAAACAAGTCAACCTGGATAACTTTTGTCCAGAGCATGTACAATGTATGTTTGGTCTAATCTCGTACCCAGATGTCTACTTACCACGGTAGTACACATCTGGTCAAGTGCGTTCAATTCGCCAATCTGATTGGTTGATGTTCAGCATTTGCGCGCGGATGATGCAAACTTTGTTTCGCACGCGCGCACCGTGCGTTAGCTAGTAGGAAAATATTTGGTTTTAAAGGCTTTTCTACAAACGCATCGTATTTTGGACGTTACTAATGCGAATAATCTATAGATACAGCTTGTAGTTCAAGCTTGTTAGAACAAAATGTTTTAAAATGACGATATTCGTGGGTAAAAAGATGGGCGAAAAACTTTGCAAATCTGACGCGTACTTGACGCGTACAGCTAGCTTGTACGCGTCAAACACAGCGCGCGCTTTTCCCCACCGTTGAAGGCTGGTTTGTGTGTAAAAACACGACTGACGCCTTTTTTTCTTCCTCAACTCTATTTCAAGATTGTGATACTTGTCTTTCCTTATATGGGAAAGAAGTTTATCAGCTATTTACAGCAGCCAAGTGAGCTTTTCATCTACTAAATTGCCGAGCATGCGTAGTCGCGTCGTGTGTCACATTTCTGACACATTTGACGCGAGCAAAATCCGACTTTACCAGATGTTCTCTCCGAGGGTTGAGAAGATCTGGGTACGAGATTATGTTTGGTTAGAAAAGTTTTAAACAACCTAAAAACTTCTTACTGAACAGTGATGCACACTACCCTTGCATCACCCCTCCCCTTTTCACCATAGTTCAAACTACTACATGTAGTCATAAATTAAACTAAGTGGACATCTTTTCCAGGAAAATGGATACAGTAGTCTGCTGCAATATTCAGCCATTTAACCTAATGCCAGTTAAGCCAGAAAGGTCAGTTATCTTCTTGTCAGACACCCAAACCCAATGGAGAAAAGAGAATTCTGAACACACATGTATTCTGTTTGGCAACTCCGCTACACCCAGTTTTCAACTTAGCATTCAGGACTAAGGTTGTTCAAAGAGTGGATAATGCTATCCACTGGATAAATCACTATCAGGTGGATAGCGAAGTAGGTTTGTATGACAGTTATCCACCGGATAGTGATTTATCTGGTGGATAGCATTCACCACCCTTTGAACAACTGGGCCCAGTTCTTTTAAGTTCCCCTTCCATTCCGAATGATGAATGATATCTTATGTATGCATCTTATGTTTAAGGTACCTGATTTTGTGCAGAATACACTGGTCTCTTTACAGCTTTACTTTTGCTAGCTGTTTTGGAGAATTTCACTCCTTGTTTTTGACTAGCACTCCCACTTGGCACATTTTCTTTTCTTAATACATAAGGATTCAGTTTACTTTTACTTCCAGCTTGAGCAGGAATCCCAGGTTTGGTCCATTTTAACTTGGATTTCTTTGCACTTTTCTTTTGGCTAAGACTACTTGAAGTAGTTGACTTTGTTTTTGACCATTTATAAGAAGATCCTTGAAGATTTGACATGGATGGAGCTTTGGCGTGAATTGTTGCCGAAGATTTAACTTTAGTGAAGAATGACTTTGGTAACTGTCCTGTGCTTGTGCTTGATTTCTTAGTGTAAAGTTCTGAATCTGAAAGACTTTTACTGTCCTCAGATGACAAGACAGAACTAACACTTGGTTTTGACCACTTCAACTCTGATTTCTGTGCAACGGCCTTCACAAAGGTCTCCTTCTTATTTAAAACAAAAGGGTTGCTAACTGTCGATCTACAGATTGGCTGTGAAGATGAAGAATTTTGTGTTGCATTTACAGATTTCTGTGGTGAGGCTGCCTGTGGAAGTAATAACACTGTACTTGATGACACTTTAGGTGTTGTTTCTGGGACTTTGGAATCACTCTGTTTGAATACAGCCTTAGCCTCCTTTTTATTTAAAACATAAGGGTTCCTTGACGTCGAGTTAAGGTTTGGCTGTGAAAATGAAGCATTGTGTGTCTTATTTACAGATTTCTGGGGTGAAACTGCTTGTGGAAGTAACACTGCCGTCTTTGATGTTGCTGTAGGTATTGTTGCTGATAACTTTAATTCATTTTGTTTTGACACAGTTCTGTTGTTAGAAATTGATTTTGAGTCTTTTGCACTCCAGGATAATCCAGATGATCCCGGGATGGCTGTAGCATTCATGCTAGCTGTTGTAGTGTTTGAACCTGTAATTGCCCAACAAAGATAAAAGAAATTTAGTTACAGTGAGCCAAAACTGTAGCAAAAGTTAAAAGAAAAATGACTGCTGTAAAAATAAAACAATTAGACAGCCTAGGGTGCTCTCTTTTCTGTTGACCTCCTCCTTTTATTTGCTGTTTGAGTACCAAGCTTAAAATATTAATTTTGGTTATCAAGTTATTGCTATTAATACTGGTACCATGGAATCCCGATTTATAGTACATTCAAGGGAATTTAAATTTCACTTGAGAAATCTACATGTAGAATTCGAGAAATCAGGGGTGCAATGTAAAACTACATGTATAGTATTTGACTTAATGCCCAGGGGGGTACTCCAGCTTTTAAATGAGGTGGATGATCGAAGGATTTTTTTGGGTTTGAATTTTTCAATTCCGGGATTTTTTGGGGTTGGAATATTTGGCAAGTATTTTTTTGGGTGACTTGATTCAAATAGGGGATTTCTTAAGGTATTAAAAACGAACTAAAGTGCCTTGTCGCTGCCTTGGCGTATTTATGGTATGATGAATAATCAAACTCGAGCGTTATTGCCCCTCCTGCCAATTTAGGGGTAATTGGACAAGGGATTTTTTGGGGGGTTAGTTTTTTAGTCCAGGGATTTTTTTGGGTAATGTCGGAAGCTTAGGGATTTTTTTTGGGTCCTGAGTTTTGCCTTCATTCAATCATCTCCGTCATTTACAAGTCGGAGTACCCCCGCCCCCCTGGGACTTAATGAAGCAAATCTAAGGGAAACAAGTTTTTACGGTTTGAGCTCTTGGGAGGTTTAAGACATTCAAGGGTTTAAGAAATCAGGATTGCAAGGGTAGACTTCTTTCTATGTTACAGTACATCTGGCAATTGTCATATTTTCTTGATTATTTATTAACATATTTATTCGATTAAGCACCCACTCGAATAAGCGCCCAATCTGTAGGTGGGAAAAGTTAATAAGCGCCCAGCCACCCCCCACCTCCCTCAGTGCACAAGGGAACAAGGGAATATTGATTATAATTAAATTGAGATTGAAATTGACTTACATCTTCATGTTTTATTATTATTCATTGTTTTGTTGCAAAATAAAAAATTAATGGTCAAAATTAGATAAGCCCCCAGCCTCGAATAAACACCCACCTCGAATAATCACCAACTCTCAAGGTCCAAAGGCACTTAATCAAAAAATGGTAAGCACCTATTGTACAATACTGAAACTGGTACCTGAACTAGAGCTGGTCATCTTCCTTCGATCAAGACTATATGACGACTTTTTTACTCCCATCTGTCCACCACTAAGGTTGTGAGTTGGCCCTGAGACTGACTGCTTCTCTTCTTTCTCTGGCTGTTTACTTCTTTGCCAAGAAAGTGATCTTTCATTCTTATTTAATGTGTTATTATTCATTGAAGAGACATGGCTTCCAGAGCTACTAACATGTGGGGCTGTCGGTGCTGTATGTTTATGGGATTCAATAAGATCTAAAAAAAAATCAAAAATAAAATTTGTAGCATACACTGTAGATAATACAGAACTAGATACAGAAAATAAATATTGTAAATTCAGATTATATACAAATAATTTTATGGCATGGATCATAGACTGTTTAACTTTGTGTTCTAGAATTCTTTGTAAAGTCCACAGTTAACTTTCTTTCTAGACCGTTCCCTTTCCGTGTTTGGCCCTGGGTTTAACCTTATTCCATTCACTTTATCCAGAAGTTTCTGGTTTATTTATTTGGTCCGTGGTCCGGGTTTATTTGATTGGTGAGTTTTTTGGAAATTTTTTTTAATGTTTTTTTTTTTTTTTTTGTTGATTTTTTTTTCACCCTAAATAATTTCCCCAAAAATTAAAAATTTACACCCCCCCGTACAATGTAAGCTTATACATGGTACAGAATGTTGAAACAAACCGAAACGTTCTTTATTAATTTCTGAACGTTATAAAACGAATATGCGCACTCCATAATTTGTTTCTTTCCATTGGGCCTTTAAGGCTTCGTCTTTTGCCGCTAATTAACAAATTGAAATAACAGACGACTGAGCAAAAACAACCAAAGCAGACCAAAGAGATGCTTTCTGTTTTTGCTTTCTCAAGCTTACAAACATGTTTCTAGCGGAATAAACTTATTCAAAGCCACAATTCTTTTGCCAAATACTAAGGGAACAACAAATAGTTATATAGAACAAAAATACACATCAAGAGATGAAAAACTACTAAAACTTACTCGTCCAAAATGCAATTTCTGCTTTTAGCTTCGACGAGTCGTCCGCCATGTCGGTTGTGTCGGGAATACTGCTGACGTCATAATTACAATAAATATTTCCGGACAGCGGTCAAACGCAAATCACGAAGCCACTTCCGGAAAACGTTCTGTTATGACAAGAGAGTATTGTTTTCCGGTCCATGCTGAATGTTCTCATTTTCTTATTTTTCTGCTGATGTTAGGCTGAAAGTATTCCTTTGAATATTCTTAGATTATAGGTTTAGTTCATGTTCATCAAGCTATCATTTATAGCATCGAACATTTGGCTGATGCTGGTTTTACTTATCGTTTTCTGACCTTTTCTCCTTATGCATTTTGGACATTGGGCTTCAAGCCTTCACTCTGCTAATTGACTGGATCTGGATCTGCTCGTATTTTTACGGCGCGAAATGTGCAATAACGACTCAATAACTGTTTTCCTCCCGAAAATGTATTCTAAGGTTGTCTCGAACTTTCTTTACCACCCTCTAGGCGCTGGGTAACTAACCAGGCATGGAATTGCGTTAGAAAGGCATTCAACTTGAACCAGTGTCAATGAATTTGCTGCATGCGATTAAAAAACAAACTTTGGCACCCCGGGGCAGTATTCAATTAAATTAAAAAAAAAAAACATTGAGCTGCCTTAAAAATATATATGAGATTGAACCAGTTTTTTTTTTTAATCTTTTTAATTTTAAAGTTGTTGCAATCGGCTTGTCACTTAAAGATAGAGAAATTGTGTTAAAAACTGCATGCAGATTATTTTAATCTTCTAAAGAATTCAACTTTATTTTTTAGCCTATTATCATTTAAATTTTGTTTGCGAAAGTTTCATTTAGCATTAATGTATGTACAAGTTCATGACAGTTTCGAGCTATGCAAATTTAGCTCTGACTTCAGTAAAAAGCGGCCAAAGATATGTTGCAGAACCCTAGATACTTGAAAATATTGTTCTTGTTACTGATATGTTTCCGTGTTGGCGGCTACCGGGAATATCCAAGGCTCAGTTTCGCTGCGATTGGAGATTTCGGCGGAAGTCCGTTTCCACCGTATTCAACGTACACGCAAAGGAAGGTAGCTAATGTCATGGGAGAGGTATGCGTTTAAAAATCGATTACTGACTTCATATGTAATGCTGTATTATAGACAACAGGGTACCTTAACAAGAGCAGCATCGATTCGTAGAGTTTCACTGGCTTGGAGCGAGATGAAAACAAACTCATTGTTGAATTGTCGCTCCTTGCATTTTAAGTTACTCGAGTTGAACGGGTGTTTTGCACATGTTTCAAGCGGTCAAAAGAAACAGAAATGACTTCAATAAGCTAACTTAGCCGCGAAACGTTTCAATCGTCAATTGCACTTAAAGCAAAAGTGTTCGGTAGATAGGTCATTCAGTTACTTCAGTTTTGTTTAGCGATAAACCTACCAAACCATTGGAAGAGTTCAACTGCCGAAAAGTTTTAGAAGCAACGAAATACTTTTGAGTTTTGAAGACATGTTTCGACAGTCTCTATTGTTATGACAACATAGCCTGATAAACTTAGAATTGTCAATGAGGAAATGGTGGTAAGACGGCAAAAGAATGCATGCTACGGGAGAACTACCTTATTATAGGAAATTAACGATACATGTTATTAGCACGAATTTCAAAAATTCGCGTTAATTTTATGTATGTTAACTTTTTTACTATAAGCATTTGACCAGAACTTTTCCTAAATTCGCGTTAATTTTATTACGCGTAAGTTTTGTTCGCGTTGTTAAAATGCCTCGTTATATTCCTATAATAAGGTATAATAAACGGCATGCAGTGCATGCAGAGGCGATGACGTTTCCCAAGGGGGTCTTAACTAATTTTCAGGAAAATTAACGTATTCGAGTTAATAAAAGTAGCTGACAACTTCTGTGTTGAATGATTGTTCAACATAAAGTTGCGTTATCTTGTAGTGTGACATTTGATATACGATATTCAATACTTCTCGCGAGCGACACGCAAGGTCAAGCGTTTCCATTGTGTTAGTAAATGTAGAGATGTGATCATGTCTGTCGAGTCTGACTGACAACTTGTAATTAATATCATCATCATTATTATCATTATATATCATCATCATCATCATCATCATCATTATCATTATCATCGTCTCATCATTAAATCCAACGTTAATTTTGGAACTTTGTTGCAATGTGTTTTTTAAAAAGAATTTTATAAACAGCGAAAATGTATGACAATCATCATTAAATGTGCGACTTTTTATTATTATAACTATAATTTCTTTTGTCTTTTGTCTCTAGTACGCCTATTTTAAAGGAATTAAGTTCATCATTGGGTTAGGCGACAATTTTTACTATCAAGGTGTTCAGTCAGTGGATGATCCCAGATTTAATGCAACATTTGAGCACGTGTACACGAATCCCGCCCTCAAATCAGCCACGTGGTACATGATTGCTGGAAATCATGACCACGTCCGGGTCGCTAATGTGACTGCACAGATAGCTTACACAAAAGTCTCCCCTCGCTGGCACTTTCCAGATTTCTTTTACACTAAAGGTAAGAACCCTTGAAAAAATATTATAATATACCCTTAATGACTGCAATAATCGTTAGAATTGTTGTTCGCAATAAATTGATTTAATAACTCAACGTTTACATGTGTTCATCTCGACTCGACTCGTAGACTGGACAAGGTCCAAGCGTTCCATCATGTTCACCTGAACACTCGACCGTACATTCTCGACAAACAAACCTCGTGCTAACAAAATTGCAAAACTCGTATAACTAGTTCTACACATGCTAGCATGAAAGTGAGGCCGTTATGACAATGACTGTTCCCGATGGAAACAGTTAATTTTGTTTGGGAACAATTGGGCAACCATTACACGTCATAAAATCCAAAATGGTGGCGCGCAGGGAACTTAAAAAGCAATAATCTTTTCCACTCTTTGTAGCTTTTAAATATTTTTCTCCCTTGTCCTGTAAAATTTGAAATTTAGTCATTATTTCAAACAATTCAACGTCAACTTGTCTTAAGGGTGGAGGCTCCCTTAAATATTATCCTGCATGACTGAACGCGCGCATATCGCGAACATTTTCCCACAATTTTTTAACCAGTGATCTATAAAATGAGCTCTTTAAGCTATAAATTAACTCCCACAGAGTGAAAACGAACTATTTATCTTGTTCCTCTCAACCGAGTCTTGGTGCTGACATATATGGTATATTAACTGTTTCAGTTCTGAAGTTACCCGGATCAAACAAAACAGTCCAACTGGTAATGATCGATACAACTCTACTCTGTTGTAGAAAGTAAGTTTAATTATATTTACTTTGTAGGTGTTAAAGTCAAGTGAAAATCTCTCGAGAGCAAAAACAATGTTCCTTGATGATGATGCTTCTTTTGTTTCGTGCATAGATTACTAAAATCTTCCGTAATTCAATTGTTTGAAAAACATATTTTAACGAAACTGTAGTGCCTTGCTCACTGCGTTAAAGATGTACTTCTGGACATGCAGCAACAATCGGAATGCTCGGGATATGCTTCGGGTGTGAAAACTAATTCCACTTACATTCGTCCTCGGTACATGAGCATGTGCTAAGAATAAATTTTATGACTGTTGCTAATTTAATTTTCATTTTTTTTTTCCTATTTTGTATAGTCGACTTATGGATTTCAGGAAGTTTCCGAGTCAGCAGTATCAGCTAAACTGGATAAATGAAACACTTAGAAATTCTACGTAAGTATCGTTGTTACATAATTTATACTCAACAGCCTGACCATGCCTCGAATGTCGGAAACAGGGTTTTTGGATCACTGATTTTATTAATCTTTGTTACTCTCCAAAATGTTATCTTTCCTGAGGCTCGTACTCACGGAAGACTTGTTGCTAATTTGTGCTCGTCGCGTATTACAACTTACTCTTTCTTTTCAATATATCTCTGAATGTTAGGGCAGACTACCTCATAGTGGCCGGTCACCATCCTGTGCTCTCAGCAGGTTTACATGGCAACACTCGATATCTTGTATCGAGCCTTAAGCCTTTGCTGGAGGAGAATAATGTCACGCTATACCTCAGTGGTCACGATCACAATCTACAGGTGAGTGACAAGAGACTGGGTACCCAAAATAAATCCCAGACTCCCGTTTGTAGATGTCCGCGAAGGAGCTGAGGCTTGTGGGTGGAAAGAAAAATTTGCCTTTATGGCAATTTTGTTAAGGCGTTGCGAGCTAGGATGTTTGCTCTACTGCTTGCATTTTAATTTTAAGGTCATTACGGGCTTTATCAAAAACTAGAGACCTGTGAAGACTACTGGGAATCGACTGATCAATTTTATTGGCTGTGCCAACAATGAGTACTCCTAAAAGTCGCCAACGCTTGCGTGCATGTATTTAAAGCACATTAACAGTTTAAGTGAAGAGTTTCCTGTGCTTTGTTTTCACTGAAGTTAGAGCGGTTTTCACTTGAGTGTCGTAAAACCAAAACCAAAGTAATTACTTTGGCCAATCACAAAGGTCACAGACAATCCAGTGAACCAATCAAAACTCGAAGCAAATACATATACAGCTGTAGTTGGCACGAAGCGCGGGCAAACGTGCGCGAGCTAGTCACGATTGGTTTTGGTTTTACTCCTGATTGGCCGAGAAAGTGGCGCGAAATTTTTAAACCAATCACTAAGCGTAGTGAACGCAAAACCAAAGCAAACGCAAATTACTTTCGACACTCAAGTGAAAACCGCTCTAAACTTAAGAACGTTTGTGATAAGACAAAGAAAACGAGAAAAACTTCTGATCAAACAGTTGTACACACTTCGTGTTGCTGTCGTTTCACTAAGAGCTCCTTGAAGTGCAAGGCTTTATTTCTCGCCGAAAAACCTGTGATCATGCCTAAACCTCCCTTCATCTCATTCCGTTCAAAAAACTAAAAAATCTGATTGCAGGCTATTTCTAGAACAGATTTCTGTTTTAGATAATCTTCCTTGTAAATAGCACTTGACAGTATCACGGCTTTTTAAACATTTAAATGTTCTCAGTGTAACTTGCAATTCTCATTTATTCAGTGTTTCTTTTTTAATATCATAAATCGGTTTCATTTAAATGCCTAATTGAAAGAAATTGGCATTTGCTTTGCTTTTGCATTACTATGCTTAGTGTTGGTTTAAAAATATACCGTTTCAATTTCTCAGCTAATCTGAAATCAGAAAACTAAAACCAATCATGACTTTCTTAAACATGTTTCCCGAGCATTGGCATGAGTATCTGCTTTAACTTTTCAATAGTTCACTGGATTGTCTGTGTCCTTTGTGATTGGCCAGAATGATTACATTGGTATTAGTTTTCGACTCAATTGAAAACAGCTCTAATATAATGAAGATAAATTTTTCAACAATGACACAACGAGCATAGGACAAAGAAAAAATTCGAGTCCCCGACGGGAATCGAACCCATGGCCTCCCAGATACCGATTGGGCGCTCTAACCCACTGAGCTACGAGAGACTCGTGATGAGCTGGGTCATTTACTAGGTTGATATGTGACATATATAATTGCACTTCTTAGGCCAAATTTGGTTATTACTGTTATACTTATTTACAGCATCTCAAGGAAGAGCACTCAAATGTACAGTACATTGTGACAGGATGTGGGAATTTTTACAGAGGAATCCACGAGGGACATAAAAGAAATGTCAGCACGTCACTCAAGTAAGTAAGGAATCTAGGCGCATCTATTCGACGAACTTTTATTAAGTGCGTTACTTCTTGTGTCTGGCCACAATGCCTCTCTTGTAATGAAGCAAAGTTTTGTTTGTTTTGTTTTTGTGTTCGACCTCCCTTCTATTCGAATTCCCATTTTCAAGTCATTTGCCACAATTACAACCAGAGATGCCAACCTAGAAAAATCGAGATCCGGGAGACCACCAATTTTGCGAGAAGATACCTCTTCTCAACGCCCAAAACGGCACAAAAAATAGAGCTTCGCCGAGTGATCCACAAAAATGCGTCAAATATTTTAAAATTTTCTCCCAGATTTGGCCAAAATTAACGTGAAAACACGCATTTTTAAGAACTTTCCTTCGTATCCGGGAGATTTGACGACCCGTACGGGAGACCGGGAGATTCGGCCTGTATTCGGGAGACTCCCGGATAATTCGGGAGAAATATTCGCAATTTTCTCCCTTGCTCTCCGTTAATAATTAAATTGTTCTCTACATTTTTTTTCACCAAATGGTTGAGTTAGTACTTGCTTTCTCAAAATAATCCCAAATATATACCTTGTTCCCTTAAAATAATTTATCATGTTTTTGTCCTGGGGAGTCGAGACCCTTAAAAATGCTGGAAGAGGTTTCGGTCTTAGGTTAAAAAAGCAAGTGAATCAATTGTCACAACTCGTCACCCAAAAAGATGTTACGTCATGTTGCTAAGCAACTTATGCTATGTAGACTCAGTGCGCGCGTCACCGATGAGTCTAAGGAGAAGGGCACTTGTTACGTACCTCAACTAAAGTTAAAATATGCATATATGGCTTCCGGGCTTCGAAAATTCTCTCTGATACCGAATTAGGATTTTAATACTGAGTCGCACTCTGCCAGCTCAACGTTTCCCTATTATTTTTCACTTAAAACATCATGAAATGTTTTGGTTTTGTGTTTTCAGGTTTTTCAGTGGTGACTACGGAGCATTCACTTTATTCGAAGCCACTCCTGAATTTCTCGAAATCTCACAAATCGATGAAAATGGAAACGAGGTGAACAAGGCACAGCTAAAGCCAAGGGGCGCCAGCTCAAGAACGGACGACGCTACGTTCGGTTTTAACAGCCCATGGGGTCCGTTAATAGCTGTTTTACTAGCTCTTGTGGGTACGCTAGGTGCCATAAGCTTGGCACGAGCGATTCGGTCAAAGAAATCGAGGAAAAGAATACTCTGGGCCAGGGTGCCTGAAGAGGATAATCAAGACTCTGAAACAGAAAACTTAACATCATAGCAAAGTAAATGTACATCTACTACAAATGTGTAGGAATGTGTAGACACCTTATTTATAGGTAAATTATGTATTACGAGTACGAGTTTGTTCTAAATGGCTGCAGAAAAAATATTAAAAAAACAAATAACACGTGAACCCCGGCTAAAGTTTTCAAATGCATTAAAGAATATATTGACGTGTGTGGCACGAAATTTTCGAAAGCCGTGTTTAATTTCGAGGACCACGGATTTTTTTTTTTTTTTTTTTTTTTTGCGAATTTGGATTTCAGAATTCATTAAAAATCCTAGATATAAGAATTTCTGCGAGTTCCTGTCCAATAATAAAACGAAAAGAAACTACAATTTAAGGTCACGAAAAAGACGAAGTAAAGTCTTTAATTTTGCCTAAATTTATTCTTCAGTAGTTACGGGATCTTCTTTTCGCTTATCATTGGAAGATCCACGAAATTCGCTAAAATTTGATCCCGCAAAAATGTCATACCTCTACATATTCACCCCCCCGGGGTCTAGTTCCTTCCCATCATCCCCCAACTCCGTCCCAACGCCACACCCGCACGGACTACTTTTTTTAGTTTTTAAAGACCGACTGTGGACAAGTTATAATTAGGTAGTTTTTGGTAAATCTTGTTTTAGGGGAACTGCATGTTTTGATTGTGTTTTACCACAGGACTTTCAGGCTCACCATATGACTAATGGGTAGGCCTTTCTCGATTATGCTAGTAAGGACGGTGCCTACTAATAACGAAGTAATTTTGCCTGGCCGAAGACTGTGCAGGACTGTAGATGTTACCAAGGGCTTTTAAAATCCAAAAAGAAAATTGGGGGTAGCCACGCAAATTTTCGAGATAATTAGGTTTGAAAACTAGAAAAAAGTGCTGACGTGGCATATTAAAGAAAACGTAAAATAAAATAAAATTCCTTGCAAATTCCATTTGAAATTGGTTTTTCATGAACAAACTCAACATTAAATATAACAATCTTTAAAATAACTAACAAATAATGTCTTTGAAACTGCGTGATCTACGATTTCATTAACAAAATAATTGTGTTTGAGCAATTTTTGACTCTAACAGCTCTCTCGTGCACGGCCAGAAAATCGGCCTAATTTTTTTTTTCACTTAATGACAAACTAAACATGTGCTCTATAGACTTAACACTTCCATTTTATAAAATAAAAAGAAGGGGTCACCGCGCGTTTTTAAAAGTTATACGAGTTCTTTTCAAGCTCTATCGAATCGTTTTTGGGGTCTGTTACATTTTTCCTTTCCCCTCCCTAGCGAGTTAAATATTTGCATCTCTCGCGCGCGCGCCATATGTAGTTAGCAGTTTGCGAGTTACGTTTAAGCGCTTAGCGATTTGTTTTAAACTATTAATGTGAGCCTTTTTTAGAGGTCAATGGTAACTAAAATGTTGCTTTTCCGCTGTACCTGGCTTAGTATATTCCCCTAAACTGGATTTCGTCGCACCAGAAATCTTTCTTGATATTTAGTCGCGCGCTTGGTCGCGTAGTTGAACTCGTCATTTTGCGCGAGCAAATTAATCAAAATCGCGCGTGTCCAGTGTGGTCGATGCATTGCGTGCTGCGCAGAACAAGTGCGCAGTAACAATAGGAGGCAAATTCTCGCATAAAGCCCAAAAAAATGCTAAAATAATGCCTGATTTCCTTAAAAAATGCCACTTGATTTCCAAAAAATGCTTTATTTTATTTCAAACAAAACCTACAAACTTTCACATTATATGCTCATATCAACAACAGGTGATACTTAATAATTGTTTGTTTCTAAAAAAAATTAAAAAAAAATATATTTTTAAAAATAAAAAATAAAAATAAAAAAAAAAAGTAACACAACACAAGTACACAAGTAACACAACGCACAAACAGTCGAAACAGACAGAAAACAATCAAACAGACAGACAGAAAACAATCAAATTATGTAATCAAAATTGTGAAACTTTAGGATTATCTGGATCACATTCATGAAAAGTGACAGAAAATGCTAGCAATTCTTTTTTGAAGAAAAAACGAAAAAAAAAAATGCTCGTTTTCCCAAAAAATGCCGGAAAAAATGCTAGCATAATCGAGAAAGGCCTACTAATGGGTGGTAAAATATAAAGATTTGTGTGGGACTTATGGCTAGAAAAGGCCAGAGGACGATTACGATTATGATGGTAAACAGCCATTACAATTTACACACCATATCAAATTAAAGGGACATGGCCAGCATTGTCACGATATTTGAAGTCATTTTTCTGATTACTTCCAAATAGCCCAATTTCGATATACAGTCGAAGCTCTCGTAAGCGGACACCCTCGGGACGCGAAAAAAGTGTCCGTAACTGGAGCTGGCCGCTTACGAGAATGGTTCTCGTAAGCGGCCACTTGAGGTGTAAGGGATATATGGCCGCTTACGGGAGCTTGCCCAGCTAACAATAACCTGACGGACGTGGATGACGACAAAACAAGCACTAAAATGTGGTACTGTAATTACTGTAAAATCATTGTGACGAACGGCGATGTGAAGTTGACTGTTAAAAACAAGATATAGAGGTTGGTAACAGCATTTTCAATGGGGTGTCCGCTAACGGGAGCTTAAAAACAAAGAAAAAGTCCAAGTCGTAATCTCTGAAAGTGTCCGCGGCCGCTTACGGGAATGTCCGTTTACGAGAATGTAAAAATACAGAGTTTGTATGGGAGTTAAAAACGGGGTTTCAAACAAGGCGGCCGTAAGTAGAGCTGTCCGCTTACGAGAGTGTCCGTTAAGAGAGCTTCGACTGTATTAAAATTCAGCCTTAAACAATAGACCTCAGGACGAGGCTCCGGGGACCAAACTATAGAGTTTGTGGGGTTTATTCCTCGGAGCCTCGTAGTGATGTCTTTTGTTTTAGGCTGAATTTTAAAATATCGAAATTGGGCTATTGAAGGAAACCTCGAAATAAAAGTTTTGTAATGTAGAAAAACAACAAAGGAGTAATCAAAACCCGAAAATAACCATGGGTGGTTTCGTCTGACGAAGATTAAGACGGATTACGACTGACAAACTTGAAAAAACTTGCCAGTTTTTTTCAAAATGAGTTGCATTGTCCGTGACTGAGTTCCTTTAATGTTGTCCGTGTGTTGCTTCTCTTCTGGGCATGATTCCTCCGGTTTTTACTTCACTCGTCCTCCTTCACCACCGCGGTTCTTTTTCTTTCTTCACACAAGATCTGTTAGAGCGTTTAATTTTTCCACTCCAAAATGCTTTTTTTAACCAAACACAAGGTGTACCAGCCAGACAAAAAGAAAAGAAAATCTGTTGTTATAGACTAGCAATTAACAGTAAAGCGGCTTTACAATAGAGACTGATGGTAACGTTATGAATAACAAGTTACGATCTTAAAGAATAAAGTTATGTAATCGCGTTCTAGAATTAATAATGCTTGAACAAAATATTGCAATGAAAAGAAATAGCAGCTGGACATAGCTAGAGCAGGACATAAAGAACATATTAGCAAACAAAACGTCCGTGATGAGGGCCTCTCAGGGAATCTCGGGGGCAAGATAACAACGACGTCACTTATTTCTCGGAAACAAGGGATATAATTATTTGGAAATGAATCATTTAAGACAAAAAGCGATAAATGTCCTATTAGTGGGAACTTTTCTTGAAAATATTAGGAAAAATTGAATTTATTCATGTGGGACAAGAGTAAAAATGCTGTTTTTAAGGGATCAAGAAAAAATGCAATCCATCCTGAAAGGCCCGCCGTAAAAGCAAGAGTTATTTGTTTCGTAAATTTGGCTGTGCTTCTCGGCTATAAGAACGACAGCGCTAGCGACGCCGAATTAATTCCGTGGTTCGTTCTTGGAGGTGTCAAGTGCACACATGCATTAAATATCCCTGCTGTTGGATTGTTGACACAGGTGGCACTACGCATGCGCAGCAAAGACCAATCATTCACGTCATCGCGATGATAATTACCATCATGACAACTTACATGAACAAGATTCGGGAATTCATTTAGAACATGACCAGCCACAAAGGTGGAATGTAACGGCGGCGATCGAGCGAACTCATGGCTAGGGATGAATGGAGGAGGTTAGACTGTTGCCACTGTTCCTGTTCTTACAGATATGTTCCCTCGTTGGCGGTACGGAGTATCCGAAGCTCACTTTCGCTGCGATTGGGGATTTCGGCGGGATCCCACTTCCACCGTATTCCACATACACGCAAAAGAAGATAGCCAAAGTCATGGGAAAGGTAGGCGTTTAAAGAATCGTTAACTGACTTCACGACGATTTTGTTCACTCAGAATTATGATCGCTTTTTCTTTTATGACTGGTTGCTTGTACTTGCCTATTCAAATTTAACGGGTGGTTTCTACTTGAAGTAGCTTATGAAACAGAACTTTTGAAGTGAAGGTGTTATCTCATTACTTGCGCGTTACGTAAAATTCAGCTTCTGTGATGAATTTGAAAAATAACTCAGAATCTAAGGCGCCCCGAGGAATACGATTTGTTTATTCGAACGGTTTAGCGCTTAATCCGGCGGAAGTATTGGTAGTATTCGCGATCAGGGAGCTCATCAATTATTTAGCGAAACACCAATTGATCCACATGCAACTAAACTTGCACACTGATATTTAGTAAGGTGGTAAAATTAAGCAATTTTTACAGGGTAATATAGGCAACTGAGTTATTTGGGCTTTTAAAAAGAGGGCTATCGTCATACCAGAGAAGAAATGTAGTATTGTTGTATAGAACTGATCTGGAGGGAAAAATCGTGGTTGGAATCTCGACAAGCCAGCTTTAGCCTTGACACTTAACAACCACATACGACAAGATAGTATCAAGTAATTCGAATTTTAGTCGCCATGGTTTCATTGGAGATCCCGTTAAAAATTCGCTCAGTGAAGTTCACTGCTGCGACGTGTGGTTTTATACTACGAGAAAATTGTACTCATAAAAAGGTCGCTTCAATGTGTATTTTACTTCTGATCGCATAATATGCCCAGCTTTCGTAAATAAAAATTAATGCAGTAATGCGTGCTGTCAGTGTAAGGCAAGGTAATATTTTAAAGTCGATGACACAGCAAAACAGAATAGGGATTAATTTTCCGTACTGCTTTGGCGTTTTTATTTATTTTGCTACCCTTTCGGAATGTGTGTGTGTTTTTTTAATGGCGACAGGAACTTTTATGTCGCTAGATATTTTTTCTAGGGTTAGCAACAACTCAACTCCTTCACTACGCAAATTCAGGCTTGTTAATTATTTTAAAATGCATGTGTTAAAATCGTGTTTGTTTAATTATTTCATTGTATCACAACAGCTGTTTGGTCCTATTTTTCTCGTTAAATTACGGCGTCTTCTTAAAAGAATTCGCGTTTTGGTATCATTTTGAAGCTACATCTTCTCAATGCTCCGTAATTTTACAATGCGCATTTGACATGTCGTTTTATTACCATCTGGTTACGAGATAAAGCATTGCGGTTTACAGGAAAGAATTGTGATAACGGGCCTTAAGCCCTGAATAGTCTTAAGATTCATCTATTCATCTGTATGTTGGTGTCACGTGACGCGTAGCCAACCCAAAATTCGACGAGCAACCAGAAATGTATCCTCAAAATTGAAAAGAGCAGAGCAAAATAATTTTTTGCAACTTAAAAGCTTTACCTTAACGGAGTGAAAACTAAGTACGTTGAAAGCGCGTTAAAAGAGTCTTACTTGAGTGGGTGGCAAAATTAATTGACCCATGGCTAAATTTAGCGATTTTGAAAACTCCCACCTTTCATCAATCTTGACCTCAGTCTCTGGTAGCTTTTATACCGGATTACACTTGTATATTATGATGTACCTCAGAGTAAAAAATTACAAGAACAAAGCTGAAAATTCTAGAAAAGGTTTGCATTGAAACTGAACTCTTTCGACCCCCAGACCTCATTGCATTTCTCTTTTGTCAACTTTATACCAAGCAATGTTATCTTGATGTGCTTACCCTACCAAATTCTTAGAACAGGCATTATAAAAGGAGTTGTAGAAATCTGTCAGGAAAATTAATATTTCGAACCTGGCACGTAAACTGACTGAGATCAGTCAAGAAATTCCTTTCTTTACTAAGCTAGATTGACGTTTAAAGGGACTATGTCACGGAGATTTCGCAGAATTTTTGGTCTAAACTGTTCTGACATTAGTGGAAGGCAGCAAAAACAGTATCTTTGAACATCTAAAGGAAGATATAAACATAATTTGTGGATAGAAATCAAGTTACGGCTCTACATATCGATTTTTTTGAAGACGCGCGGAAACAGTTTGAAAACGTTTGCCTAACGTTTTCAAATTAAAATCCGTTTCCATCCGCGCCATTCGCAGCCAATAATGCTAGTTAACAGCTTCAGTGCTCTTATATAGCAATTTTTAATAAAAATGGACTATTTTTTCAGATTTTATGCGACACAAATCAAAATTTTGGCGTTCCAAAAATCTAGTAAAATCCGTGACATAGTCCCTTTAATTTGAAGTACGCGGTCGGTCGGGTCTAGTGAGTTGACTCTCGCTTGTATCGTTTGTATATCACAGACTAGTCGGATCAAATGTAAGCTGCATATTTTAAACCTAAGCAGACAAGTCTGGGAACGCTTCCGTTACCCTGGGTGCCAGAAGAGTATTTTGCAGGGACGAGTTTTTTATTTTTTTTTAACGATCAACTGAGGCGCAAAAGCGACTAAGGAAGGGCGATCCTCCGTATATAGCGAGTTTATTACACTAACAACAAAAATTTATGTAAGAATCAACGAAGTAACATAAATTAATATCGGACCCGACATTTATATTTCAATTTTTCGACACTGAGCTGCTATGTTTTTCTTTTAATGGGACTGAACCACTTAAAACACCTTCAAATCGTTTTTCAATTATCCTGTGTCCTTGAGTGCGTTGTAATTAAGTAATAATCTGAGTTTTTTTTTTTTTTTTGAATGTTTGAATTTTACTGAATAGTAAAGACGCTTATGACAGTTGGTAGTCAGCCGTAAAGCGACCACAGTCGCTAGAAATGAATTGAGTTTTTCGGCTGTGCAAACATTGAATTCGGTCACCCATTAGCATCAAGTAAACAGCTTAAGATGGTTTCCGCCGAACATTCGAACAAACAGGCAAAAATAAAGTTACCAAAGAGATGGTAACAGTTTAAGCACAGCTAACAAAAACCTACCAAAACTTTAGCTCTCAAGCTGACCCCGCCAGAGAAAAATGGATTTAAAATTATCTACATTTCAGTTAAAACAGACGTTCGTCCCAGTTTAAAACAAAATGGCGCGCGTTTTTAACATTTTTACGAGGTTTGACTTATCCATCTTAAAAGCTCTGAGATTCGTTGCTTAGACTACGTTGGGACACTTCTAATTGAAAAAAAGAACCGTACTTCAAAGCTTGCGCAAGATTTAAAATATAAAGAGAGTATTTATGTTTTGTTCGTTTAAAAGCTTGCGTAGACATATTATTGTTTGCCTTTTTCTTAGTGATTCTTAATTGTTATGACGGCAAAAATGACCAAAGTCAGATGTCATATGCCATCATTCAAGGGTTAACAGATGAACAAATATTCTGAGAAGCACTTTAGAATAAGTAATAAATTTTGAGTAATTATTTTCAGTTATTTCTCTGTTGTTTAGAATACGTTGAAATCTGTCAGCGGTGATTGGCTAGCAGAAAAACGTTTGGCAATTAGTACTAAAAGGTCTGTACACATTTGTCAACTTCATCCGTCACAAAAAAATTAAATGATTTAGAAACACAAATACAACAACCATTTACTGCTTTATAGTAAGCAAATATAATATTCGTTTATGGGCACGAAAGCCTTTAAAAGGTCCGACATATTTAAGTTGCATTAAATTGAGAACGACGATGTGAAATGTCTTTTGTGATTACTTTGCAAACCGTAGTTACGGGGGCGTTTTCAATAAACATCAGTTAAGGACAGCCAAGAAGTAAAAGGAATTTAATCGTTCTCTGATTGGTTTCTTATAAGTAATGTATTTCGAAATGTTAACTGCGTTAATGTTATTTTAGAGTGTTTTTGTATTCGAAACCCGGACGCGTCCAGGGCTTAGCTGTCTAGCTATTTTACCAAAATTGCTAGACAGCCAAAGTATAGAGTTGTCAAAAATATTAATGTTACGATTGTGTTTAATTTTATTTAATTCCAGTATGCCGATTTAAAAGAAGTAAAATTCATCATTGGATTAGGCGACAATTTTTATTATGAAGGCGTTAAGACAGTGGACGATCCACGATTTACTACAACCTTTGAGCACGTGTACACGAACCCCACCCTAAAAGCAGCCCCGTGGTACATGATTGCTGGAAATCATGACCACGCCTCAAACGTGTCTGCACAGATAGCTTACACAAAGATCTCCCGTCGCTGGCACTTTCCAGATTTCTTTTACAGTAAAGGTAAGAATTTTAAAATAATAATTATAATGATAACAAGAACACAGCGGTTGTTTACCATTTGGGTGTGGAAATTTAATCGGTTGTTCTATGGTCGGTCAAAACAGGACGCAAAAACATCGAGCGGAAATACCAGTGGAGATTTGTCGTGTGCCATTTATAGCAAGCACCTTTACCGTGCCAATTATCCCAGCTGGGTTTCTTGAAGTACTTTAGAGAAATTCCGTTTATCGTGTTTTGGTGAACGGAAATTGACAATTTGAGGCCTTTTTCCTAACATTTCTATAGGATTGAAAAGTAAGAAGATTATAGCTAACTTTCGTGCGGCCGACCAAACATGCAAATAGCATCGACGAAAACTGTGAAAAGATACACCAAAATTTTCAAGTTAAAAATATCCGTGTGTTCAGAATACACACAAAATCTCTGAGGGAATTTCCGATTGCGGTGATTTCGTAGTATTTGTACAAACCACAGAACAACCGCTTTCCACATGCAAGGTCATGATGGGGTCAATCATCAAGGCTTTTTGTTTATAAGTTTACAAATCGTTGACTGTCAAACAAGGGTTAAATTGACTAACAAATGCAATCGAAAAGTGCTATTTATTATATCAATCCGGTTAAAAAGTCTCAGGGGAGGCTTATTATTTTAGAAGGAATTATGTGTTTCAAATCCGTTTGGAGTTACATTTGGAAAGGATTTTCCGTGCGAAAAAAATTCTAAAAAAAAACTCGGCGTGAATGGTCTACTTAGACAAAGTCAACAGAAGTTTGCCATCAAACATGAAATGGTCTAATGAATTTTAAAACTTTATTAGAACAAGCTAGCGACCGTCACATTGCGGCATTTAACCTTCAAACCCCCACCCCTCCCTCCAATACCGGTAGGGTGGTACGCGCGCGTCATTCTGATTCCCCCCACCCCAAATATAACCTGTTCTCATGTAAGCCATCTGAAAACCCCCCAAAATTTAATGGGTTTGTATACTCCTCAATTCTCATCAGTTTGGTATCGTTATATGTGAACTTTCCGTTAACGGCGTATTTTGTTAACTATTAATTTCAGTCTTCAAGATACCCGGGTCATCCAAAACAGTCCAACTAGTAATGATAGATACAACACTGCTCTGCTGTAGACAGTAAGTCGAATTTAATTATTCTACTAAATACCCCCGGGGGACTCCCATATGAAGGGACGGGAAGGCTCGTCGTCTCGTTTGGGGGTGCAAATAACGGATTTCGGTCTCATTTTGGGTGTTTAAGATAGAACATTTTTGCCGTCAAGTTCTCGTTTAAGGTCGAACCTGAAAAATCTGTGGGTATCTATTAATGGTCAAAAAAACTTAAGCCGCGCCCAGATAATTCTCCTTTAGAGTTTTAATTCAATTTTTTCGGGACCAATGATGGCCGGGCCTCCGCAGCATTTTTTCTGACTGAAGAGAAAAATATGTAATATCTTCGTCGGTGTAAATCCACAGTCAAAGTTTTTAAAGGCAACCTTTTCTCTGACGCAATGATTTTACAGCAGCTTTTATTTAAAGAAGATAATTCTCTCGCGCTTATCAGCCTAGAGCTTGGCTGCTTATGAGATAAAGGGGATCAGTGCAAATCTGAATTATCTAAGGACTTTGGAGGGTAGGGACTTATTAAAAGCTGCAGTTGTAAAGGTGATTACTGGAGATAGGGCACACGAGGATATCAGAAATATTTTCGAAAGCGGCACCGATGCAAGAAAGTTGTGAGAGTTGTACTGTAAAAGCTTTCTTCATCTCACAGCGAGAGTTGGCCAAACTAGAGTCTCTTGACAAATTTTATAAAAAAAATTGAGTAGTTTCAAATTGATAAGAGTGCATAGAAGCTGCCGTGAGTGTATGAGTGTTTCGGGCCAAAAGATGGCAAGAGTATGGACTCTAGCCAACGTCAGTACGTTATGTTTAATACATTCAAAGAACATTGACTTTTGAACCCACCGTTTAAGCGCGCTAGAGTTTTAAGGTACGTTTTCAATGTCGAAAAACAGAAACGCGTCAGGTTCAAATGCTCATTTCACGATTTTTCTTCTTCTGTATAGTCAGAGAAATTTAAAGAATTTGCCGAGTCAGCAGGAGCAGCTTAAATGGATCGAAGAAACGCTCAGAGATTCTACGTGAGTACAGTTCATTTGCATTGTCAAGTACCACTTTCTCACAACTGACAGAAATAGGACATGTGTAGAAATCAGTAAGGAAAATATTTATTTAAATAGAATACAGGAATATGGAATATCGAGACTTGGAATAGTATTAAAGCGGCCGACTTGGCTAGAAACAGCTGCTATTGGAGTGGTAAAACAGTTACGTCATAACGATACAAGCTGGACGCAATAACGTCGTAGACCTTAACCTGTAACTCTGTATCTTATTTTCGCGGGGCTTAATTTTCGCGATTTTCGAGGTTTTAAAAAAATCGCGAAATTAAAGACCAGCGAAAAAATATTTTTAAAACTTTTTATTGTATTATTTTATGTTAATTGCGTATTTATGACCAAATCGCGAAAATTATGCCCGTTCCCTTTTCGCAAAATTAAGTTTCCGCGAAAAAGAAAATAACCATAAGGTAGTTATCTGCCCCAATTGCGATCCAACATTGCGTTTGTCGGCTGCTAAGTGTGACCATGGCGCGCAGTCATTTAACATTTGTTTAAATTAAATTTCAGAGCGGACTACCTCATAGTGGCTGGACACCATCCAGTCCTATCAGCCGGTGTACACGGCAGTACTCCGTATCTTATATCTAAGCTTAAGCCAATGCTGGAAGAGAATGACGTCACGGCTTATCTCAGCGGCCACGATCATAATCTACAGGTGAGTGACGTATCATGGTATTTAGCGTACTTGTTCAGTACAGTTAAGCCCGGGCAAAAACAAGGATGAGACTTGATGAAAGTTCAAACTCTCGCTCTTGTTTGGCATGGAACTCTCATGCACTTTCATCGTCTCTCGTTCACTCTCATCGACTTTGAACGTATCAAATTGTTGACGAGAGTCGATGAGAGTTTAACGGAATCTCATTCTCGTTTGGCCCAATTGCAAGTTGATGATAATTGATGAAAACTCTTATGAGAGTCAACCCTCATCCTCGTTTGGCCCAGGCTTTAAGGCGGCATCTCGCCGGAATCATTTTTGAAGCCCTCTCGAGATACATCGTCCACCAGACTAAAATATTAATCTCATGATATTTTCCATTTGCTGGAAAATCTGGTTTATGAAATCTTTGAAAAACGGTGAGGATTCTCACCAAAAATATAACTGTTGTCAACAAAAACAGCGTCCGAGGTTGTCCTTTTGCGAAGATCTGAATGTGGTGCGTATTTTGCGGGTGATTCCGACCGGAGATAAAGGAGGACCTCTTAAGTTATTGCAGAATTCCCGAACAGTAGTTTCGGTTGATCACGAGGGATAGCGTCTTCGCTGCCTTATCCACAGGTTTTTCTAGGCTAGGATGGGAGCTGAAAACTAAAAAACGAATGATCTGCAGCTTAGTCGACCATGGGGAACGAGAATGTAAATACAGTCAACTCTTTCTTTACGGACACCTCTATAAGACGGACACCTAGCCTCTCTAAGACGGACACCAGGTGTTGTTCCTGTCCCTGCCTTTTTTCAGTCATTTTACTGCATCTTAACTCCCTATAAGACGGACACCTCTCTAAGACGGACCATTGGAGCTAGTCCCGACTGTGTCCGTCTTAGAAAGAGTTGACTGTACCGGTAAGAGCTGGAAACAAATTTCTATCGTACGGGCGACTGGGAATGAGACAGGTTCAGAAAGCTTGTTTATCTGTCAATGATAGTACTGCATGAAACTACTTCGTATTTGTATACCAGAATTCACGTGTTCCTCCCTTTTCTCCCTGTGTCCAAGTAAGGAATTTGATGAAGTCTTTGTTAACTCGTGGTCGTCTCGATATGAGCAATAAAAAACAATGACTTGAGACACTTCTATCATAATTATTTGCAGCACCTCAAAGAAGAGCACTCTAACGTGCATTACTTCGTGACGGGAAATGGAAATTTTTACAGTCCCACCCCGACGCATAAATACCAAGTCCAGCCAGCACTCAAGTAAGTCAAAAAATCTATGACGTCTCTTCTACAAAAAGATTTGAGACTTTAAAAATATTTATATACATCATTCAAAAATATGAGAGCATTTGACCAGCAGATTATCTCAACCGCCTCGTGAGAGAGAGAGAGAGACGTTCGAAATTAACCTGGGTCAAACCATCCTTGATCCCAGACTCTCTCTCCTTTTCCTCCTTAATCGTCGACAGCAACAGAAGCAAAGTAGAAAGAGCCTGGGATCGAGGTTGAAGTCGAACAATTCCACATCGATGTCGCGCGTTCGACCGCGGTCAAACGATAGAAATATATATGTCTGAATTTATCAAAACCAGGTCAAGGAAATTTGCCCCGTTTTAAGCGCAAATCGCTGTAAACTCCATGATATAAAAACTAAAGGGAATGTCAGTCTTTTTTTTTTCTTCTCCTCTCTCTTCTCTACCTTTCAGCGCTGTATTTCTTTTTTTTCCCCTTTCTTGTGGCGTTTTAAGCCAATTCGCGCAGTAACGTACTTGTTCAAGAATTCTGACGTCACTTTTCTTTGACCCGGTTTTGATAAATTCAGACATATATAAAAAAACAACTTGAAAGTACTTCAAAGATAAGATTCTTACTTTCACTGTTCAAAGATCGATACTTAACCGAGGGTCTGAATGGGGTTAACCGACTACCGACAAAGGGCGAAAAATATAACCGACAAACGACAAAATAATTAAATTTTAACTGACTACCGACATGAGAACCCTCCAATTCATACCCGACTAGCGACAAAAGGCGAAAAATATAACTGACAACCGACAAAGTAATAAAATTTTAACCGACTACCGACATGTGGACCCCCCCATTCAGACCCTCTTAACCGGTATTCTGATGGTTTACTAATTTTTTTTGGAGCTTTACTAAAACAAAGTTGTACGTGATTAAAAACAGGTAAATACGGACGTGTCGGCGTCATTTGTCAAAACATTCGGTTCGTTTGCGTAGCGTTTAAAAAGTAAAAATACTCGCTTATTCGAGGGAATGGGCATATATTTTTACTCAGCAACTATTTTATTTATCCTGGCTCATACTTGCTCGGATGCTACTAAAAGTGGTAACGGGGAACCAGTAACCGGGAACGACCGGGAACCGGGAACCGGAGTCTGGGAACAAGTGTACAGCGGTAATCCGTATAAGACTTCAAAATGGCGGACGAAAAGACAGAAACAAATGCTTTATAGTGTTACCAGACCAGGATAATCCCAATATATTTGAACAGGGCCAATTTCAACAAATGGGAAGCCGCCTTTTGGTTCACCGATCGTGTATAAAAACACGCAGACAGAGCGATGGTTTTCGAGTTGTAATGCGAACTTATGGACGTGTATTAGAAGAATACGAATTGTTGTTTCTTTCTAGAAGGAATCTTTCAAGCAAGGCCAGTATTCGAATCTACATTTACACACGACGCAACGCAAAGGACGGCTGTGGGAGCAAGGAGCTTGCACGCTGATCAATAGCTTCGATCGAAATAGTACATTTCGAAAATCAAATTGTTTTATTAAAATACAGTCGAATAGTAGGGTAAGTCATAATATGCTTTATTTTCCACTATAGTTGCGGGATTGGTTTCATTTGACAGGATGGAACCTATGCGTTGTGTAACATTAGCAGATATATATTGGCTTGGTTTGTTATCCGATCGATCATACGTTCGTAAATTGTTGAGTCATATTTATGCATTGTCCAACTCTCGTTAACGAAGTTCCCAAGTACATCTATCTCTTGAATTAAAAACAGTTTTTTCTGGCATTTCTAGGTTGTTAGCTAGTAATATGAATGGTGAGTTTTGTTTTGCTTTTGAACCAAACAATTTTTGTAGGCCATACTGAATATTTGTAGCATTTCCAAGATGCTATTCAGTATAATACAGTGTTCATCATTGTCCCTGAAAATCACTTTTTCTTCATACACATGGTATTGCATAAAAAGAAAAATTTACATTTAACATGTGCTATCAAAGCTGTACTGTAAATTATAAAGTACGGTTCTCCAGGGGTGTCTAATTGTAATGATTTACCCTTTTTGCAACATCCACGGAGTGTTAGGATGGACATTGAAATAAAGACAACTTTGCAATGTTGTGAATATTGATTTTCTGTATATGTCTTTCCCCAACTGCATGCATTCATTCCGAATTCATATCACAGTGAAAAAAATAAAACTGGATGCCTGCCATAAATAACAAACTGCTTACCAATGATGTGTTGTGTTGTCCTACTGCATGGTCATTTTTACAAGACACATAGTGTTTTGAATTCATTTACAGATTCACAAAAACATATTATGATACAGAAATATATTGTAATGCAACACACTGAGCTTTGCACGAGGCCGTCAAAAGTTGTGGGCTGGAAAGAACATCCCAGTCACTTGTACAAAACACAAAATGATCAGCAGACAAAATGAGAAAAAGAGAATTTCCACTTTATTTTCATTTTGCAGTAGATAAACACTGGTATCTATTTGTTGTCCTTTAGCCAACTGCCGAACCTGCAAAAATGAAATTCAGCTATGATCAGTGTGCTGAAATATAACAGCATACAATAAACTGGTGAAAAGCCATCACCAAATAGTTATTTTTTTTTTCAATAATGGAACAAATTGACATGCAAAGTCCAAGATACCATCTGTTGTGAGAAGTACATGATCACTTTGTATCATGATTGCAATAGGGGTTATGGCATCACAGCTGCTGGTTAAGTCTGCGTTTGAGCCCAGTGGCCCATCAAGCCTGAGCTTACCTTTATAGCATTAGCGACTGGTGGTTCGGGGAGGGGTGTTGGAAATTTTCAGAAAATATTGCATGGCCTTATTAGCAGTTTTGTGTTTTCTATTACTGGCCACAAGATAAACATTAATTGACATCGTAAAAGTATTTCAACAAGTAAATTGGTGATTTCCAAGTGAAGAATTGTGCTTGAACTTTGTTAAGCATTCCTCAAGATTCACAATTGCACTTGCCATAGTATGAATCAAAAGACACACAAATTCTCCCATTGCCAAACTGTCTAAAAATTTTCTTATACACAGTTGCATGTCCTGCTGACATGAGGTTTACAACCTTGTCAGTGTGTGTGACAGAAGTTCTCTATTATCTCTATTATTGTTGCTTAACAACAGCAGCTGATATCAGCATGCATTTTAGATGCACGGCGGATGGAAGTTCGGTTAATTCACCAGAATGGAATATTCCAGATTCGATCATTTTCGCCTTCGGCATTTCGTCGGCGCAAATTATACACAGTGCGCCAAGATGTATCACATGAACAGAACTTAGCCCAGGAAAAGAAAAGAACCGACCATCTATAAAGAAATCTTGGTTGTTCGTGGAACAGTTGGTTTGGTACGCGTAGTATTGCCGCGTCATGATCATCGAACTTCTAAAAAAGTCTACCAAAAATCCAGTTTATCTACCTTGCCCAGATTTTGCACACGTTTAATTACAACTCCAGGAAAAATCTTTGAATTTAAGAAAATATTAATGATCATTTACCTACCTTGCAACTCGTTCCAAAATTCCGCCTAAACAGCACCTTCGTAGCGAAAAAAACACACGAAAAGTCGATTTATCTTGCTGTTTGCTCCGACGATCGAGTTCGATCACTAGTTCCCAGACCCTTTTCCGTGTTTTCGTCCGCCATTTTGAATTTTTATACGGATTACCGCTGTACACTCGTTCCCAGACTCTGGTTCCCGGTTCCCGGTCGTTCCCGGTTCCCGGCTCCCCGTTACCACTTTTAGTAGCATCCTACTTGCTCTTTAATACAAACAAAATTCCTTGAAATAGAAAGTAAAACTGTCTGTGACGTTTGACCGCGGTGAAGTCGCACGAGCTTCTCCCTTTGCCGCGTGCTATATGGAGACGACTGGGGACGTGTCAGGATTCCTACAGTGTCTCTGATTGGTTGTTAATTGCGCACGAAAATTAAAAAGACGCGCGTAAATAGAACCATGGAAAATAGTACCGTGGATTAATACAATTAAATTTCTACAGGAAAAAGACGCCGCAGTAATTGTAGTTCTTAAGAAAGCTTATAGAATGCGTTTGTTCTTTGTTATATTTTCAGATTTTTCAACGGCCAATCTGGAGCATTTACTTTATTGGAAGCCACTCCAGAAATTCTGAAAATCTCACAAATAGATGATAATGAAAAAGAAGTGTACAGGAAACAGTTAAAGCCAAGGACTATCCTTCGATCCCTCAGTGATAATGATGAAAACACGATACTCGACGAATTTTTTACTTCTCAGAGTCAAGATGGCTATATAAATGAGTTTAAATAGTTAAGAGCGAATTTTTTTGTAGACCGCGTGAAAACAAAAATATGCGGTACAAACTTCCAAAGTCATCTACCTTCATTTTTGGCTCAGAGATACCTTATGGTAAGTCGATAAACGTGGTGTATTTTTTTCGTTTAAATCTATTTTAATTTTCGAGAAAATATTCAGACACTGTAACGAGTGCCCGGCGACATAAAATGGCCGAAACAAGAGCGACGAATATGGTCACAAGAACTTAGCTCATCAAAAGCGTAAATTGAAGATGACCTTCCTCAAGTTTGTATATTTGTACAGGAGGCATTGACGAATGTTATGAGTCTAAAATAAGGATAATCAACTGAACTATGAAATCCAGGCAGGCGTTTAAAAATCGCCATTTTCTCATTGTTTACAGATTTCATTTTGGAGACGTTTTTCACGAAGTACTTTTGCTATGCGGTATAACTCGGATTCGCCTGAAACTTTGGCTTAGATAAGTAGAAATGATGTACTTTTTAATTATATAAAAATTTGCTCTGGGCTTTTGATTTTATCCAAGAAATAGACCGTCCTACTTCGAAGAAATCGCTCGACAGTGACTTATGTAAACAAAGCAAATAATCGAATTACGCAGTACACTTAGCCAAAATTCGAACACAATCTTTTCATTTAGCTACACACGAGTTTATTTATTAATATTTTACTCTTACCTTGCAAAAGCAGTGGTAAAACATTGTTTTTCCCCATTCCTGACATTCTTTTGTCGGCAAATTGCACGGGCAAGCGGCTATGTTGCTTATGATACAATCAGTCGATATTAGCAAAGGCCCTCGTAAACATGGTATTTCTTGACAATTTTAACCACATTTCAGGTTCCATACAGCCATTCAATTCGTGCAAGGGACTTGATAACACGATGAACAGATTCACTTAACGACGTTTTAAGCCTCAAATGAGATGTTGTGAAATTCAAAGAACGGTTGCATGTCATTGCTCGTGAACCTTCGTATTTGTCACGCAATGGAGTCACGAACTCCCGGGGGGTGGGTGGGTACTTTACAGGGGGATCCCTTCAAAGTCTGCATTTTTCAACTGCCATTTAGATACAGTCGACTCCCGATAACTCGAATTCACGTTTTAAAAGTTTTCTCATGCTCTCTTGTTCGTCCACATGTGCAACCTCTCACTCGGTCATAAAAAAGCCGCTTTTTGAACTCCATTTTCCCTTTTATTTATTCAATACAAAATAATCAAGATGTACAGACTTGAAAAAGCACTGCATCTAGCACCAACGGTACGGTAATTTGTACAGGCTTTTTATTCCTGTTAAAATTATAATACTATTATACGGAACCCCATCTGGGCGTGGTAAAAGATTTTTAATTTGACCCCGGAGCCGGATACCATTTCTATGTCTTATCAATGATCTGAAGACTGCCAACAAATCACGAGAGTATGTTTTACTTTGAGTGCAGCTCAAAACGGAACCTTTTTGGTTAAACTGACAGGCAGCCTGCCACGTCCTGAACACCCTATATGTGTGACCAAAATCCGTAACTTAACCATAATATGGGAGTTCACCCTTCCCGCTTCCAATACACAGAGGAGTCTGTCATAAACGTTTTTACTTTTATTCATTTTACTTTGGGGGGGGGGGGGGTGATCAACTTATCAGTACGAGATAACTAGGAACGCCCCGCACACTTTTAACGGGATCGCGATAATGTTCGACTGCATTCACATAGGCCTGCATCGTCGGAAAGGGGGGGGGGGGGTGGGGGGAGGGGGAGCTGGGAAGAGGGGAGAGAAAGAGGGAAAAAAACGTAGGGGGTTCTTAAGGCAGGCGTTCCCTCTTCCCCGTCTTTTTCCCTTCCCTTTTTACGCCTGCCGCGCAGGCTAGCATTCACTCGAATGCGGTGCTGTTTCAGCATATTATTACGTCAGGAAAACGTTACATAATCGACATTTGTTATCAGACGGCGCTAAGCTCGATTTTATATATATCCGTCACCACCGTTGCCAGAATTTATCAGACTAAAACAGAGAAAAAGAACAAATCACACTGTGTTAGGTTTCTCCTTTTTAAACTTAATAATATCGCATTTTATATAACCACAATATTAAACGGACTGAGAACTGACTTACAATAAACCCCTTCTAGCTCGAATTCGATGACGATAACGCTCATTCATGAACATAGCGCACTCGAGGCGTCACAGTTTCTATCCTTCGAAGCTTCACTTATTGGGTAATTTACGATTCCGATTATAATTACATAGTTTCTGGAGGAAGAAAGTGGCATTTAAATTTTGAAAGAGTTTGGTCTTAAATATAATATTTATGAAAAATTGGAATTCCGGACAATCGGAAATCTGGATAATCGAGGTTCGACTGTACTTTCTATAGAAAATTAACAAAAATCGCAGACTTACCAGACCCAGCAGGGACAAATATGCCCGTACGTCGAAAGATCGTTCTCAAAAGCGCTTTGTTGATTTCCGGGGGGGACTCGCCTATGAAAGTGACGGGGGTATAAATTTTTGATATTTGGTCTCACTTAGGGTCTTCCGCGAAAAAATAGCAATATTTTCAGCCAAAATGGTCTCGTTCAGGGTTATACACGCAGAAATATACAAATAGCAATTCTATTTTTAGTTTTTTGGAGGCGTCTAGGGGTCAAGAAAAGCTAGAGCCACACCCAGATTGTTCTCTTTTAGGGGTTCTTTTCAAAATTTCTGACGAGCATCCCCGTCCGTTTCATACAGTCCCCCCGGGTGTTGATTCCGCGGTCAGACTTGCGTGATTTCCCTTTTTTGGCATGCCTCAATAATTCTGCGGGAACGCGGCACCGTTGCGAACCTCTTCTCCATCCATTGCCCAGAGAAAACCGATGAGCTGGGCAGATAGTAATGTCCGAAATATTCAAAGGTACATTGAAGATTGATGCCGCGCTAAAATGATATGAACGCAGAGGGAGTATAACAGAACTTCTTTCCGCAGCTCGACTTCGCATATCTTGGAGGCAGTATCCCCCAACTAATCTTTGAAAAGAGTAATTGATTTCCATTCTATACTCTGTAAAATTCTCTACTTATTAAAAGCACGAATCAACAAAATAAATTATCAGTTCTTGTTTGCTTTGGAAACTATGGCGCGACGCTCATTATATTGTTAGAGCTGCACCTAATCTAGTTTATTTTTCCTTTCTGATTTTTAAATAGAATCTCTGATATTTAAAAATGCTATTTCCACTTTGTTAAAACAAAAAATATGTGACCCCTTTCTTTAATCCGTGCCAGACCTTGACGTTAAAACCCCTCCCCAAAATAAAACCAAAAAATAAAAAAATAAAAGCTACTTCGAAAAAACAAAACAACCAAAAATACAGCTGCAGTACTCCGTTAAAAATGCAACAACAACGGCAACAGTTACTCAGTGACCTTCCCCGTTTCAGGTTTAATAATTTTTTTTCTATAGTATCTTTATGTGTGTTTTTTTTTTTTTTAACGTGAAAACGTACTTTCATCTACATATGCCGTGACTTTTTTGAAAGGGTTTTTAGACTTTTTATTACCCCGTTTATGTGCCATTACGTTTATATTAAGCCCCACCAAAACCACGTACGAAGTTGTATAAATCCAAGGATTATAACCGAAAGTTTACGGTTTTTCTCAAAGTACATAGCCCACCAAATTTAATTCAATGGGTAACCTCCCCTCAAGTGACATATCATTGCGTGACAGATGTCAAGCCGCCATTTTCGCTCTAGTTGATCTTCTGCAAAAACAACGGCCAAAACGCGGTTTTTAAACTGTGAAGCAAGTTTCTTCTATGAATTGGCCGTTTTCACTAAATGTGGTTGGAACTGTGAAGACCGGAATGCGGTGGTTTTTTTCAAGGACGTTCTGGCAAAGTTATTGCTGATTTGAAATTCTCGGGAATTCTGAATACTGTGATTTGATAAACACCGTTCGAGTGCTGGTAACGTATTTGAAACAAAAGTAGGATACAAAGCAATCTTCAACGAATTGTTACGCCAGGTAAGCTAAATATTGAGTTTTGGATCAAATAGGGTGTTTACTAATAAGATTTTGTCGGAATTTTGGCTTTGAGAAGGGAAAGCGTAATTCGAACCTTATTCGATTATTTGCGGTTGTTGACAAGTCGGTGTTGTGATTTCGTCCAAATTAAAAGGGGAAGTTCTTCGTAGCAATTAAAAGCCCAAGGCTGATTTTTATACCATTAAAAAGAACATCATTTCCGCTTATTAAAACCCAAGTCTTAAGTGATTCTGAGTTATACCGCATAGGAAAAGAGTTCTTTGAAAAAATGCTCCAAAATGAGATTTTTAAGCAATCAAATTTTTGTAATTTTTAAACAGGCTCTAAATATTCAAATCGATCTTTGCAATACTGTTCTTAGACTCAAATCATTTGTAAATGCCTCCTTAACAAATACACAAAATCGAGAGAAGTCTGCTTTATTTTGCGCTTGTGAGCAGCATCATTCTTATGCTCTTAATCGTGGTATGAAATTCGACCATTTCATGGCAGTCGGCAGGCGTGACAGTTTTTATTTTTTTTCTGCCAAACAAAGATAGCTCTTAAAGAAAAAATCATAGCACGTTGATCGACTCACCATAAGGTATCTCTGAAAAAAAATTGAGGGTAGGCTTGTTTAAAATTTTGTACCACCTCTCACTCGGTCACGGGAAAAATTCGCTCTTAATAGGGAAGACTTTACCAAACGTGTTGTAAAAACCACAGGTAGCCCAAGCTCGATATATGAGTACAATAAATATGACCTTTGCATTGTTTCGTAATTCGATCTATTTGCATATTTATAAGGATTTGTATGGGGAAATAAATCTAGCCGAAAAGAACGAAAAAATATCCGTTGAATTACAATAAAAAGTACTCACCTTAACTCCTTTGTTGTTCCCTTTGTGTGCTGTGAGGTTTTTTAGCCGATTTAGCGCGATTCCAGTGAGTTTTAGTTCCACTGCCTTCCTCTCTATAGCCGATTTAGCGCGATTCCAGTGAGTTTTAGTTCCACTGCCTTCCTCTCTATATATAGGCAGTGGAACTAAAACTCACTGGAATCGCGCTAAATCGGTAAAAAAACCTCACAGCACACAAAGGGAACAACAAAGGAGTTAAGGTGAGTACTTTTTATTGTAATTCAACGGATATTTTTTCGTTCTTTTCGGCTAGATTTATTTCCCCATACAAATCCTTATAAATATGCAAATCGATCGAATTACGAAACAATGCAAAGGTCATATTTATTGTACTCATATATCGAGCTTGGGCTACCTGTGTAAAAACTTAATAATTATTTTTTTTTCAATCACGTGAAAATAATTGTGCCGCCACCGATTCAAGTTCCTAACGGCAGTTTTACAGTGATTTTGATAGTATTAGCATGCCGTAAAGTTCCGAACAGCACAACATCGTTGTTAGTAGCCTTTAGGGATCGTTAGTTTTGGGGGGAGGGAGAGGGGGGGAATATTTAAAGTTTTATGGAAAATAAAATGGGGGGATGGGGGTTGTAGTTTAATTTTTAAGCTAAGAAAAGGTGGCAAAAGAACCGTGCTAAAACGTGTGACGGAAAAATATCACCTTAAATACTCTGTTTTAAAATTCCCCTCTTTGCCTTTAAACGGATTCTCCATTGGTTGAAAATGTTATTTTCGATCGAGTCGGTTTGGGCCTAGGAGGAAAAGATAGGCGGAGGGGAGGAGAGGAGAGGAAAAGGGAGGGAAGCAGGCACTATTGAGAGGCTGCATTTGGTGTCGGAAGTTTACGCTACATTATATATCATTTGGTTTGTGGATGGGCTCCTACCCCCTTAAGAGTTCCTTTACAAGTTATGTATATATGAAAAGCGTAGTAGTACAATAATATGTGAAAGGTTTATTGAAGGTGAAATAAATTAAGTATGCAAGAGTTTAGTGGAAAGTTAATAAACAAAAGTATATTTTTAAAAACTCTATTCAGCGTCAAAAATAGATAGTTTAACGCAGACGTTTCGGGCTTAGCTTTTCGTCAGTGTGGGCTTCTTCAAAGGCCTTTTTAACACACTGAAGAACGGCTAAACCCTAAACCCATGTGTTAAACTAGTTTTTGAAATGGTAAGAGTTTTAAACATTAAATTTTATTTTCGTTATAAGTGACAAATATTTGTTTGTTTGTTTGTTTGTTTGTTTGTTTGTTTGTTTGACTATTGACATGAGAAACACAAGGTGTGAGGAGAAGATACAGGTATAAAATTTCTTCTCAACCAAAAGCATTCCGAAACAACAGTAGGGTAAGACATCATCGGAATGGGTATTTCTAAACCAAAATTGTTAATTTGAATATGGAAAACAGTCCTTCACTGGAATAAACTTAAATTGATAACACCTACGATAAATACCAGGCACAAACGTACAAAGGGGGGATATTAGTTGTGTAGCCTGATATAAACCTAACTGAACCAGTGAAAGTCAAATCTGTTCTTTGGGCCAGGCGAATTCAAAACAACTTATCAAAACGTATTTGTTATAAAAACAAAATTCTCATGGAGCGTTTAAAATTTCCTTTCTTCACTTCCGAAAAAAACGACTCCCATTACTTTCACATTTAGCAGCTTTTTTCCTATTTCTACTTTCCGAGGGTCACAACTTTAGGTGGGTCGCAACGGTTGAAAAGTAACTTGCATGTTGTTTACAGAATTTGAAATGTGTATATTTGGTTTTTAGAGGCCCGGATTTCTCATTTAATGTTATATACAGGTTTCTAAACTGGCCCCTGTTTCTTATTTACCTGTTATCTACAGTTCTCTTTTCTATTTTTTGTTTTGTTTTGTGCAGGCTCCCTATTTATCATTTATTTATCATTTATCCATTTAAAATACATTTGGTTTTTAGAGGCCCGGATTTCTCATTTTATGTTATTTACAGGTTTGTAAACAGGCCCCTCTTTCTTATTTACCTGTTATCTACAATTCTTCATTTGTATTATATTTTTGTGCAGACCCCTCGTTTATCTTGTTGATTCTGTCCTTACTTGTGGATAGCACCCATTTTAACCCTTCATATCTCACTGATCTGTATATTCATGTGTATTGAAGGTACTTGGAATTTACTACTAATTACACGCTTCTGCCACTAGGTAACAGGTTATTTACAGTGCTTAAGAGAGCCCTTTGTTTTCATTTACGCGTTATTTACATATTATGTTCAAATCTTTTACACGTACATGTATTTGCAGGTTTCTGTTACCAAATTTACATGGATTTCTTTAAATTTTTTAACAAGAAAATGTAAAACTTATACCGACGAGTAAATTTTCACCTTCCCATTTCAATACGAAGGAAGGAGGCCATACAAGCGGTGTGACAAATGTATGGGACAAAGGAGAAAGTCTTATTATCGTAAACATATAAGATGAAAAAAAAAAACAATAACTGAAGTACTTAACTCGCAAACAGTCACACCACTTGTATGGGTTTCCTGTGATTGATGTTTTCATAGAAAGATTAGATGGCGTTTTTACTTTTCTTCTTCGATTCGTAACAACAGCTTGTCTCACTTCACTGGACTCAAAATGACTCACATTTTGTTATTATCAGTGCTGGCGCGTTTAGATTGCTAACATCCCCTTCTACAGAAATTTCCGAGCTTCGTCTCACTTCTAATGAATCACATTTTGTTATCAACAGTGAAGGCGCGTAGCGCACACCCCTTCGACAGAAATTTCCGAGCTTGGTCTCACTTCTAATAAATCACATTTTGTTATCAACAGTGAAGGCGCGTTTAGGTCGCTGACACACCCTTCGACAGAAATTTCCGAGCTTGGTCTGCGAGAACTCAAGACTGTCACATTCTCAGTTGGAACAGTCAGGAACGATGGCAGACGGTCATTTCGCTCCCAAACAGAAGCATCCAGGTGGGACCGATCACCACGTGCGCTGACATTGCCTTCAATCTTGGGACTAACCGAACCACCTCTGAATAATTTCTTGAACATTATCCTGAACTCCTTGGATCTGAACATGTAAATGATCGGATTAAGAGCGCTATTTATCCCCATCATCACAACAAAAGCACAGCGGAGGGGGTTAGGAACGAGGCCTGGACCGAGTTTGATTGTGAGCAGTACACAAACGAATCCTGGGAGATAACAGAAGGCGAACGCGCCAATCACCATTACTGTAAGAACAAAACAGGTTTAACAAGTTACTTAGACTTGCTCTCAGTGGAAGGGGGTGAAGTCTTGATGTAGGATTACAGCGGAGATGTGAATACAATAGACTAAGGCTTTCCACAAGTTGCTCGGCAACTTTTTGGCAACTTTTTATATTTCGAGCAAATTTTTCCCCTTCGAGCAACTTTTTTCCTCTCGAGCAACTTGTTACATTTTGTGCAATTTCCAGACCGAAGATCTCCGAAGATTATCCGAGTGTTGTTCAAAGGGCATACGAACGTTTCCGAAGATTTACGAAGTTTGCCGAGGATTTTCGAGGAACATCTAAAGACGTTTCAACTTTCGCCTCATTATGCCGCCAGCTAACATGACGTCATCGATATCTTCGCGATTTTTCTCAATTAAAGAAAACCTTGTTATTTAACAAATTTTCTCCTTAATATGTTAATTAGATACTTTTTTGCTGTAAAATTGCAGAAAACTGCTTATGAATCTAACCCTCAAAGGGAAATTAGCATATATTTAGAGAAATTTTCTTTTTAGAAGCAACGTTTTGGATTTTTTTGGAGCAACTTTCGAGCAACTTTTATTGTCAGAAGCAACTTTTTTGAATTTTTGCAGCAACTTTTGAGCAACTTTTTGAGAAATTACGGGCAACTTTTTGGGAAATCTCGAGCAACTTGTGGAAAGCCCTACAATAGACTCGCCCGGTTCTGTGAGCGCATAGATGATGGACGCGCTGATTTTTATGAATTTGTAGCGAGGGGCAACTCGAGAATGGGTTGGATTTTCTTGGACAAGGAGGTATGAATACACGTGTTTCATTCATATGCAAATTGACGCGTTATGAACGCGAATTGTTTCAAAACCATTCCCGCGCGATCTTCGTCTGGCAATTTTACCCTGTGCTTCGCGTTCGCTACTTTACATAAGCGTCACGTGCATTATTATTCCTCGAACAAATCAAACAGACTCAGATATGTTATTTACTAACTTAAAGCCAATTTAACCAGTATTGCCAAGCACTACAAATTGCATAAAAATCAGCGACTCCCACGTCCTTACGTAGGCAGAGCCGGATGAGTGTATTGTCCTCGCGCCTCGCTGCAATGATAACGCGTGTTTTTAATTACGTGCATGTGGCGGAGCATGATGAAGCATGCGACTCATGATTCGACAGAGGAAGGCGACGTGACACGGAGAAACCACAGGAAGAAGGGGACAGACTGCCAAGACGAGGCAAGATCGAGGGGGTTCGGGGCATGGCCTCCAGAAAATTTTGAAATCTAGAATCTCTTTCAGAGACATTTTGAATGTTTTTATTTCAGAAAAAAAAAAACAATCTTGTTCATCTGGGGATTATTTTCCCAGCAAAACGTCTTTTGTTTTCAATCTAGACGAGGCAATTCAAGTGCCTCGTCTTACCTCTTGCTAGTTACGGCCCTGGACTTATAATTATGAACAGCGACCTTTACTGAAATCACTGTACAATAGCGAAAGTAGGTAATTATAAGGAATTAAAATAACATCAGTAGTACTAAACCTCAGGCCAGTCTATTCTTACCTATCGTCTTCATCCATTTCATCTCTTTCCTCTTCTTCCTTCTTAATTCAGCAGTCACGGGATTCAAATGTTCGCCCGGTTCAGTTCGGTTGCTCTGAGACCAGGAGATCTTGGCGATACGACCGTACACAAATATCATCACCACAAAAGGAATTGCAACGAAGAGGGTGAAATTGAAGGCAAGATGAATTTTATGCAACAAGGACGGTTCGTCGGTGGACTCGGAGCAACCAATGATGCTTGTCCTATACCGAGAGTGGCCGCTATCGCCATAAAATAAGGGCAGGACCACTATAGAAATCACCGGAGCACCCCAGGCAACCAACAATGATAGTCTGACTCGTGTTGTGGTGAGGATTGCTTTGTACCTCAGAGGATAAATGATGGCAATGTAGCGATCGCAGCTGAGAAGACAAATGTGAAAAATGCTGACATACGAGAGTGCTCCTAATAGCACCAAGAAATGTTCGCACACTTTGTTCGCTGCTTCGAAGTCGTACAGCCAAATCAAACGGAAGAGAAGGAACGACAGCAAGGAAAAGTCGGACACTGCTAAGCTGGCGAGGATAGAACTGCTCGGTTTTTTTCGGAGCGAGCGAACGCGAGAAACGGCCAGCCAAACACATATGTTTCCGAGCAAGTTTGCTACGAACGTGGGGCTCAGAACAGCCGTTTGTAAAGCTGTGGAGACGGTGCCCGGAGGGGACGCAGTAAACCCTGAGCCAGAACTACGAGATGTGTCGAAGGAATTGCCCATAATGGTTTAAAATGTCCTCGATCGATGTCTTGCTGACACTCTCGAGCGAAACACTATATTTCTATAAAGTGGTTCGTTTTTAGTGGTTCAAGCGGTTCATTTCCTCGTCATTGTGCAAACCGGTTTCATATTTAGGTCATCACAAAGAAGAAATCCTTTGTGATTGTTTAATTTCGGACCGATCTTGTTTTTTGGGAAAAGAAACCTGCACAGTCAAATGCAAGAAACAAATGACAGTTTTCTAGAGCGTTTATGTCTGTAAAACGTGGACAGCCGGAATTTATTCTGAACTAGATGTTACTAGTGAGAGCTTACTTCAATTGCATTTAACGAGATAAGCGTGGTACAACAGCAATAAATTAAGAGCCATTGTTTTAAAGCTTCCTCCACTTCAATTACTTTCAAATTTGACGAAAAGATGTTCAAAAAACATTTAAATGGTTCAACTGTGTAGCCGATTTTTTTCTTGAAAAATAAAACGGTTTTCCTTATTTTTTCTCTTTTCTGGTTTAAAATAAGAGTTGGGGTTGATCAGTTGTATGAGAAATACCAAAATGTCTGAAATTTTGTTTAAACAGAAAACAACACATTTTCACTGGTAATGTTTCTATCCGTCTTGTCCGTCGAGCAAAAGGGAGAGCAGCAGGCAGACAGGGGCCGAACGCAATCCCACCATATCCAACCCAAACGGCCAGCGAAAACGAAACATAAAATCCCCCTATACCGAATACCAAAAAACCGTGGCCGAGCCTGAAAGGCTGCTTACAACATGCAATAGCTCTCTATAGTGTATACTAAAAAACAGTGGATGGTGTTTTTGGTGCGTGCTGATTGGCTACTCAAACTCCGGATATCCTTTTCTTTTTACCTCCGAACCAGAGCGCCAGAAAACGGAAATCATTGCAAGATCGAATAATTTTTTAAAAACTAATCCTTTCGCGTTTTTATCTCACTATTTTAGTGTATACTAAAAGAACTATTCACCTCAGTGTCGGTGGCTAGTAGTAGATATTAACCTCGGTAGAAAACCACCACTAGGCACTTCCACTTCGGAGAATAGCTGTTGACCACGGTCCGCAGTGTTTATACGTAAACAACCGAAGCGTCTTCCAACGTTTCCTACCCAGATAATAAAATCTAATGCTGATGTAGTGGAAGATCAGTGGTGCGTCCAATTAAAGAATCTTCTAAACTTTTGTCAAGAAAATAAATTTAAAGCAAAATGCGCATTTGTGCTTAGTTGCTTTTTTGTAGCTTTTGAATCTTTTAGGAACTCTCTTTGGGAGAGAATTGCTAAAGAACAGCAGCTTATTAATTATTTTATTCTGTAATTTAATTAAGTACACTTTTTACCCTTTTTGACTTTTTAATATTTAACTCGTATTTCTTGTATTTTTATTCGTTATATTGTCTCATAATTTATTTATTCATAGTTTTAATATTCGTATTCTAGTGTATTTTTTTATTTTATTGTTAATAATTATAGAGGGCCACTGGTTTGTTAATTAGTATTTTTATGCTATTTTAGTGCTACCCTCGTTAAATAAAGACTCTACTTACTTAAATTACTATAAAAACACAAGCTTATCATTATTTGACTTATTTCTCATTTCTTTCAAATTTGTCGACAAAGATACCATATTTTTTCGATCAAACGCTGTGTCTTCAAGGTAGATCTAGAGTTGTAATTAAATAAGTCCCTCTAGCTCAAGAATATATCTGAGGTACGTAAAATATGAAACCATCGCTTGAAAAACAGGCCAAGTTTCGATCGCGAGAAATCGAGAAAATACGGTATTTGAGATTTTTAGAAAATAAAGTTGGTGTGATAATTATGTACTGTTTTTTATTTAAAAAATAAGCTTCTTATTCTGTGGAGCATCAAAGGCGAGGAAAAAAACATCTTTGTATTCTTTATTAACGACTTCTTTTCAGTTTTTTTTTTTTACTGTTGATGCATGAACAAATCAACCCTGCATGGTCTTCACTGAGAAGTTCCCTTTTACAATACTCTTCCTTGCTTAAAGGAGAAGTTCCTGCCAAAATGAATTTTTTTCTTAACGCCAATTCTCTTGCATTTTTTTTTCCTTTATATTTCGATGAATTTTGTTCATATTGAAGTGAAATTATGAGCAAAAATAGTTGCTGCGTGTAAATATATGCTCTTTCCCAAAATAAACGAGTGTTTCAATTTTTTAAATGCTCCGCATTTGAACCAAATTGCTGTCATATTGCTACGACAAATGGCGTCGACATGTTCAATTTTACTGTTTTCAAACACGGAGAACTTTTTTTAGTAAAGCTAAAAAAATTAAGGCTGTTCGCGAGAAAATCTCCAAACATTGTTTTTTTTTTAGCTTTCACCTTCACCACTGCTAGTTTACAAATTACCCATGTCAGAAATGTAAAAAAAATAAGGGCACCGAATTCATTTTCGAGATACGATATCTGAAAGAAGGCGCTTATTTGGATCAATTTGAACGTCATTTGCAACTAAAAATCCTACTCAGTTTGTGATAACGCTGTAAGCTAACTGGAAAACCCAACGGTTCATTTTATTTTGCTAAATACCTAAATCGGGTTTTTTTTCTCTTTCTTCAATGTATTCTAAGAATCGATTTTTTTGGCATTGCATTTTCTCCCATTTTAATTGAGCAAATAAAGATTGCATTGTCTATTTGCATTTGTGTTGCTTATATATTAATATCTCTATAGACACGTTTCATTGGTTTCTCTTCGCCACGCGTGTAAACATCTTGCTTTAACTTTGACATCAGTGCTCTTTGAAGAGCCCATTTGGCTCTGTGTTGTTGTCAATTATTTCTGAAATCACTCCCAGTTGTAATCTGTTGCCTTAGAGCTGTTATATACATGTAGCTAATAAGAAATAAAGAAAGATAGTAAAAATATCTGAAGCTGTCCATCTGGCAAAATCTGAAACAAAATATACAGTTTTGATTTCTACAGAACGATAGTTAATTCCATGAACAATGTTTAGGTTAATCTCCAGCTTAAAATTCTCTCAAATTATCGTGCAGAAAGTATGAGCCTCATCTCTACATACTTACACAAGGGGAAGTATCACGCAGATTTCAGTTGTGTAACTTCAAAAGTTAAAAAAAAAAAAACATTTCAGTGTCAACGCAAACATTTCATAATGGTCCAGATTTGCTATAAATTGCCACCTAATGTAGTAAAACTGTCGACGAGTGTCTCTGCGCATGGGTGGAAAGGGTCGAAATGGATTGCAACTTGAAAACTTCCGCCGAAAGTTTTCAAGTTGTAATTCATTTCGACCCTTTCCACCCAATGTTTTCGCCAAGTTTTCGCACGCTTTTTCCAAAATAAGCTACAAACAATCATGATTTGTTTTTTTAAGAATTCGGTTGATATCTTCCTCTTGGTGTTTAAGATTATTTTCTAATCAAGTAGAGGTAATTGCATCACAGTTTCGACGGAAAGCAATCAAAATCCTCGAGATACTTCTCCTTTAATGGTCCACTTCCAAGACTGTTTCCTTTGTTTTTGATAAGTCCTGGTGCATCAACTTTTGTATGGAAATGAGTTTTACTCGCACGTTCATGATTGTCTTGCAAATCAAACTCATTCTCATATGAAAAGGTTGTGCATGACTTCTTTTTAAAAACTGAGAAAGAAGGCAACTGGCTTTAATATAAAAATGTTCGGGTTGTAGCCAGGCATGTTAAAAATCGAATGAAAAAAGTTGACACTGGCTAAAAATATTGTTTTTGGACGTTTCGGCCACTACTGTTGCCTTCTTCAGCAAGATAAAAATGCAAATGTTCAACGGCGTCCTGTTAACATATGTAACGAATGTGTGAAAACCAAATGAACTTTCCGAGTGCAACAAAAGAGACTGTGTGAAAAACTAAATGAACGAATGTGTGAAAACTAAATGAACTTTCCGAGTGCAACAAAAGAGACTTTTGTTGCACTCGGAAAGTTCATTTAGTTTTTATCACACATTCGTTACATATTTTAACAGGACGCCGTTGAACATTTGCATTTTTATCTTGCTGAAGAAGGCAACAGTAGTGGCCGAAACGTCCAAAAACAATATTTTTAGCCAGTGTCAACTTTTTTCATTCGATTTTTGGCTTTAATATTTTACTGTGCTTTGTTATTTTTAGTTTGGCTTTTAGTGTGGTCTATGGCCCGGTGTGAACACGAGGAATGGGATAATAAAACAATTGCTGAACAGCTAAATCGAAAAATGTCCCGGTAGAGATCGACATCGTTAAATTACGTCGTTAAGTTGGACGGCAATTAGTTATTTTAGAAAGCTGTACGGCAAGGCTAGGAAATGATAACGGTATATAACTTTCCGTAAAATCAAGATAATGTTCGGGACGTAGAAGCGTCAAAGAAGCACGTGGCAACACAGGCACGTGCTTGAACACTAGTGTTGGCGCCAACATTATTTCCGGCATTCGCTTTTGGTTTTTATCCCAAGATTTACTTGTGATTCTTCCTAAGTACATATTTGGGACATTTTCGGAACAGGGAGCCTAAGTGCCTTCAAAACTTAATATGCTAGCAACACTGGCTTCCACAAGTAAGCATTGTCCAACCTTTTTTTTAATAAAAATCGTTTCACTGGTTTTTGCTGCACCTCGTAAAAGAAATCGGGGCTCGGTAAAATAATCGAAAATCAAAAATGATAGAATTTAATTAAGTAAAGAATTGAGTAAACCTGCTTACCTAAGGTCCTAATCCATTTCTTCTCCTTCTTTTTCTTCCTCGTTGCTTTACCCGCTTTGATATAATGGTTTCTTCCCGGTCCATCGCGGTTGCTCTGAAGCCAGGAAATGATGGCGATGCGACAGTAGACGAATGCCATCACTGCGAAAGGAATGCCTCCAAACATGGTTGCATTTAAGATCAGATGAACTTTTTCAAAGGGAGTCAGTGCGCTTCTCGATACTGGGCAGCCAAACATGCCAATCTTTACACGAAGCCCGCGGCTTCCGCCATAAGACAGTGGTACAATTATCCAAGAAACCATGGGTGTCATCCATGCCAAAAACAAGGCTCGTCTAAGGCGCGTTTGGGTGACGATGGTACGGTACCTGAGAGGGTAAACTATAGCCACATAGCGATCGCAGCTGAGAAGACACAAATGAACAACACTGACACAGACAATTATAGCTAGAAGCGAGGGGAATTCTCCGCAGAGTTTGACGGCCGCTTCGTAATGGTACAACCACAGCAGGCGGAAGAGAACGAAAGGTAACAAGGCGAAGTTGGAGACCGTTAGGCTGAACAGAAGAGAAGTGCTTCGTGTCTTACTAAGTGATCGCGAACGAGAAATAATTGCGCAAATGCAAACTATTCCACCCAGTAATATCAGGACAAAAGTGCCACTAAGAATCGCAGTTTCTATAGCCCTAGGCAAGGCACTTGCAGAATCAGTACCAAAGCTTTGAGGAAGGGCGGAGGGTTCTATGGTCGGACATGTAAATTTGTTTTCTAGGGCGGCAGAGCTCGTGTAGAGATGCCATTGTATATATGGCAGAGAAAAGTGGCGTGTAAAACGGGATTCATATTTGGTGAAACGTGGTGATTTGAGGTCTTCTTACTTTCAAGGTTTTTTCGTTTGTCTATCAGTTTTCCGCCATTTGTCAGACTACGGCCAATCAGTTATTGAAGCAAATTCTGATAAGTTTCTGTTTGGAAACAATTGTGTTACCGGCTTTATAATAATTAATATACGAATTTAGACTGAACCTTGTCACACAATGTTTGCACCCTAAAACAGTGTAAATAGTAAAATCAGAAACAGTTATAGTTTTTCTGTGTAGAAAAAATCCTTTTGAATGTTAAAAAAAAATAAAATAATCATTCTCGAACATTCAGGTTTATAACGGAACAGAGCGTTTCAAACGCAATCCCCGAGAAGAAGACCCAATGCGAGCAGTTCTGACGCATGTTCTTTGTTATGTTTAACAACGTTTAATTACTTAAAGCACTTTCTGATGTAGATTTTCTGATGCTAATCGCAGATTGCAAGTAAAGAGTTAGATTAAAAGGTGTAATTTGAGTTCAAATTGCAGATTTCTATCTCGTCTAGCTGTCGCTTACATGTAAAATTTAGAGCACAGATATGACTCGTAGGTTCATTTCAAAGCTGTTTTTTTTTCCGATAGTGTTCAGCCCTTTAACGGCGAATGGGAATCGTACAATATAAATAGCAAAAAAAACTAAAATCATGCGATATTTAGAGCGATTTCCACTTGAGTGTCAACATTAATTTGCGTTTGCCACTTTCTAAGCCAATCAGAAGGAAGACTAAAACCAACCGTGACTCGCTCGCACACGTTTTCCCGGTCTCTGCACCGGCTACATTTTTTCGAGTTTTGATTGGTTCGCTGGATTGTCGGTATCCTTTGTGATAGGACAGTTTTGGATTAACGAAACTCCATCGAAAGTCGCTCTAACAGTAAAATAATACATGACTCTCGCTTCTTTGTAATTCTTTAGTTACTCGCTAGTATTTTCTCCTCGCATATAGAAGAAGTGATCTTAAGGGCCAATCACAGATCAGCTGTTATCGTGGACCGATTCTAACCCTAGAAATGAAGAAAACAGCATAAATTATCATATTTAATGAGTACTTTTACCCATTTTACGAAGGTTTAGGAACTGTTTAGCAGATAAATCTACTTAGAAAAGCAAAAAAACAAACAATTAGTTCCAGATATGCGCAGGTGTCTGACCACAGAGTTCAGAGTTGTGACCTTTGATAAAAACAATCTTGAGTATCGAAAGTAATTTGCGTTTGCTTTGGTTTTGTATTACTTCGCTTAGTGTTTGGTTTAAAACTCTCGCGCTGCTTTTTCAGCTAATCAGAAGTAAAATCAAAGCCAATCGTGATTCGCTTGCGAATGTTTTCCCGGCTACATGAATTTGCTTTGAGTTTTGATTGGTTGACTGGATTGTCTGTGATCTTTATGATTGGCTAGAATGATCACTTTGGTTTTGGTTCTATGACACTCAATTGAAAACTGCTTTAACACCAATTGAAGATTGGTACTGTATGTTGAAACAAAAGATGCATTTAATTGTATATTGCAGGTCCGGAAAACAGATAAGTACGTGGTGAAAACGTGACTACTCCAGCACGTGGTAAAATGGCCACGAGAGCGACAAATAACACAAGAGCCGGGGGGAGCGGAAAGGACTCGGTTGCCATTAGAAAAGCTTCCTCGAATATAGCTAGTTCACAAAATTTTTGGCAATTATTTTTGATATTTTAAATGTTGTTGTCCTCTTCTAAACCAGGATGTGAAAGAGCAAGTTCTTTTTTTTAATCTAAGATACTTAAAAATTACAAACTGATTGGAAAGCTTAAGACGTTTTGTTTGCAGAAGCATGGCATTTGTAGTGTCCCGAAAATTAAAGCCAACTTATTTTAAGATTACCAATTACCAAAATTGCGTCTCACTAGGTTTTAAAGTATTTCCAGTTCCTAGAATGCAATGTACTTATCATGGTCCCTTAGTAAAAGACAGGGAAAAACGTGACTGTAAAAGCACGTGTCAATAGCCACGCGCGAAGCAAGTTATCGCAACAAAAGGTAGTGTCAGGAAACGTAGGTGGTTTTTAACGTCAGCTTCTTTACACGACGTTTGGTGATTGTTGCCGCCTTTCTTAACTACGAGCCGCCTAACTAAATTATACTCACAATATACGTTTTAATAAGAGTAATTAAAGTTAATTTAAATCTAAAGCACTTGCGTCAAGGAAGACTTCAGCAGGGCGATGCCATTTAAACAATTCAATCGAGCCATAATTTCTTGTATTTTTAGTATTTGAATATTTAAACTGAAATTTTAAATTAATGCATAAGCTTTTTTTCAATTCTGGACATACACATATGCTTATTGACTCTTTTCCTTTTGTTACGAAGGCCTTAAAAATCGATTAAAATAAGTGATGTCAATAGCCTCTGCCTCTTTTTACCTGCTTGTTAACAAAGGAAGAGGTTTTAAGATGGATAAGAAATATTGTTTGTCTTTTGAATTATTGTGGTAATGAAAATGTGCCATTTCCTCTTTGCGCAAACGTCTCAGTTTTCTAATCATAATGAAGCTGAACGCTTCGAACATGAATTCAGTTATCACTTATTTGGCATATCTTGTATTTATCTATGTTAATACAAATGTCCATATCAGTTTTCGAGCAATTTTTATTTCACGTTCGAAGAAGTTTAAAACATACCCTTAAAGTCGTCTTTGTAAAAAAGTAATTATTTCACAGTTTCACAGTTAACTTTTTTTTGTACAGCCACTTGAAAATTGATTAATTTTCTGCCATTGTACTTTGGGTTTTTTGTCTTTTTATATTTTTTCAATAACCTGAAGTGTTCTTCAATCTTCCAATGAGCTCCAATAAGTCGCTCTCAATTTTTAATATCTGAATCTTCTCCTTTATGATTATTTAAATGCGAAAGCCGTTCACACAATACTGATAACGAGGCAATTGACCTAAGCCGCTCAAGAAAAGAACAGTTTTCAAAGAAATCTGGTGAAAATGCAGCCGCTACTGATAAACATGCAGTCCCGATGATCAAGCGCAGCGCACGGGTTTAAGTAAGACATCGTTCGAGGACGTTTGAAAAAATATGGGCCGTTCCTTCGACTCTTCTCGAAGTTCTGGCCATCGGTTTAATGTGTCCCCTCCGAGCGCCACAACTTTACAAAGTTCTGAGCTCCACGTTCTTAAAAACAAGTTTGCTTCACCTTTTTTCACCTGCTTTAAAGAAAGAACAGGTTTAAAGATCGATAAAAGCACAGTATTTTGAATAACTGTGGTAAGGAATATGTGCCATTTCCTGTTTATGCCGGCAAAGTTCAGTTTCTCTACAATATAGGTGAACTATAAGCTTTTTTTATCATGAATTTCATCATTGATATGGCATCTTTTATACTCACCTATGTTATTACAAATGTCAATTTTCAGTTTTCATATAATTTTTAATTCGCGTTCGGAGAAGCTTGAAACATACGGTGTAGACAATGTAGGATTTTTCTCCAAACCCGCATAAAAAATGTTTGCACAAATTAGAAAAAAAAACACAAAACATTTCTTCAATCTTTGTGATGACCTGAATGTGAAAGGCGTTTGCACAATGACGAGGAAATGAACCTGACCTACTGAAAAGAAAATATTATCAAAGGAATATTTGCTTAGTCACTGCTGATAAACGGGCTTTAAACACAGGCCACAAGTTTTTGAAAGGAATCGATCGAGGACGTTTCAAACCGATATGGGCGGTTCCATCGACGCTTCTCGTACTGCCTCTGGGTTTACTGCGTCCCCTCCGGGCACCGTCTCCACAACTTTACAAACCGCTGTTCTGATTCCCACTTTCGTAGCAAATTGTCTAGGTAACATATATGTGTGCCTGGCAGTTTCTCGCGCTCGCTCCCTCCGACAAAAACCAAGCAGTTCTATTCTCGCAAGCTTAGCAGTGTCCGACTTTTTCTTGCTGTCGTTCCTTCTCTTCCGTTTAATTTGGCTGTACGACTTCGAGGCAGCGAACAAAGCATGCGAACACTTCCTGGTGCTATTAGGAGCACTCTCGTATGTCAGCATTTGTCATATTTGTCTTCTCAGCTGCGATCGCTACATTGCCATCATTTATCCTCTAAGGTACAAAGCAATCCTCACCACAACCCGCGTCAAACTGGCCTTGTTGGTGTCCTGGGGTGCCCCGGTGATTTCTATAGTGGTCCTGCCCTTGTTTTATGGCGATAGCGATAGCGCTCAGTTCAGAACAAGCTTCATTGGTTGTTCTGAATCCACCGACGAACCGTCCTTGTTGCATAAAATCCACCTTGTGTTCAATTTCACCCTCTTCGTTGCAATTCCTTTTGTGGTGTTGTTATTGGTGTACGGTCACATCGCCAAGATCTCCTGGTTTCAAAGTAACCGAGTCGAGCCTGGCGAAAACCTGAATCCCGAGACTGCTGAATTGAGGAGGAAGAAAAGGAAAGATATGAAATGGATGAAGACGATAGGTAAGAAGAGCTTGACTGCTTTGAAAATGCTTTTTTTTGTAGGAAATAGAATTTCAGAGATCATAGTGAGAGTTCGTACATAGCTCGCCACTGGAAAATACATCTTACGTTTTAGTCGTTTACAGTTTGTTTCTTATAGTGTCAGCTGGTCAGTCCCCCACCAGTTGGTATTTTTAACAAGTTTCTGTATTTTACAGCATTTGTTTGCAGTAGTGCTAAATACAGTAAAATCCCGCGAGTAAGAAACTAATTTTTGAGATCCCTTAGGCTAAAATTTGCCTGTTAGAGACCCTCTATATAAAAACTTCTTTAGTTTAAAATTTGGAAATAGGTTATTTTCTAAAATCGATTGAAATTGTTTACTTTTAGGAAAAAGATGATAAGTCAACATTCTGCATCCTAGGGGTCCTAGTTGCAATGTAAATGCCAATGTAAATGCCAATGTTGAAAATCATAAAATATTACTAATAATAATAATACCATCACTTAAAGATGAATAAAATGGTATGCAAATTCATATAAAGAAAAGGCTGAATACCACTTAAAATTCTATTAGCAACAATGTAAATTTTTCTTCAGAAAAAAGAACCTATTTTAAAAAAAAACCTAGATAGTCTAAATGTGTGCTTATTACTATTTATGTAAGAACCTGTTTAGGCTTATTTGAGAAAATGCAGATTCTTACACTTGCGGTTTTTACCTACTGTGCCTTTTTTGTCCCTGTTATTGGTTTTATCAAAGTAGAGCGCCCCACTTTTTCAAAAGAAAAGTTTTCAATCTGAGCCGTTTTCGCGTGTTTCAACAAGGTGTGTGATTGGGGTGTCGTTAATGCCTTGTTGCTGGGTTGATTCGAGCTCAATGTTCATGAAAGTCGGTGTGATAAGTTAAAAAGGCAAAATATACTGGCTGTGGTGTTCTTTGGTACAGAAATTGTTATTTTAAAAAAATATATATTTTCAAAGTTGTTGTAAATTTAAGCCTTGACAGTGGTCTTTATGAGCGCTCGCTCGGGTGAACCAAAAAACCTCAAATACTCGAAAAAAATTAATGATCCGATCAAGCTGATTATGGTTTTAATTTAAGTACATGGAAGTCGTGCAACACAGAAAGTATAAGCGAAATCTTTTTTTCAAGCCAGATCGACCAGACCAATTTTACAGACACAGCCTCTTAAAGCCCCTGAGGTTATCGGTTTTGGGAGGGTGGGACTAGAACATCTTCTGGTGCAGGACACGTCCATCTGAACCTGTTGTCATCAGCACAAAAGACTGATAAGTGCAACAATTAATTTGTTAAATCTATATTTTTGTTATTTTTACAGTAATGGTGATTGGCGCATTTGCCTTCTGCTATATCCCAACATTCGTCTGTATCCTGGTCACGGCTAAACTTGGTCCCAGTCGAGTTCCCAACGCACTCCGCTCTACCGTTGATGTAATGATTACTATCAACAGCGCTCTTAATCCAATCATTTACATGCTCAGGTCAAACGACTTCAAGCGCGCCTTCAAGAAAATTTTCAGAGGGTCTTCTGTCGAGCCCAGCAACGCCACTGGAACTGCACGTACTGGTGTGATCCCCCTGGGTGCTACCACGTGTACAGCCCAAATTGATCTGCCATCGGTGACCCAATAGTAACTGCGACACCCGAAGAACCACACTGACCACTTGATTCTAAACTGCAATTGGCAAAAACCCTGTCTATGAAACGTTCCAGCGGTGAGCAGCGCGTGGGAAGCAAGACTTATGTTTAACAACGTTTAACTGCTTAAAGCACTAATCGCAGGTTACAAGTAAAGATTTAGCCCCAAACGGTGTAATTTGAGTTCAAATTGCAGATTGCTATCTCATCTAGCTGTTGCTTACATCGGTAAAATTAACAGCACAGAAATTAATCTTAGATTCATTTTTGAGCTGTATTTTTCCGATAGCGTTGACTTCAACCCTTTAACGGCGAATGAGAATCAAAAAATAATAGCAAAGACTAAAACCATGCAGTATATAAAGCAATTTTCAATTGAGTATCGAAAGTAGTTTGCCTTTTCTCTGGTTTTTAAAAAGTACACTTAGTGATTGGTCTCAAATCTCGTGCCACTTTCTAAGCCAATCAAAAGAAAAACTTAAACCAACGTGACTCGCTCGCACAGGTTTTCCCGGGCTTCGCACCGGCTACTTTTCTGCTTCGAGTTTTGATAGGCTCACTGGATTGTCGGTGTCCTTTGTGGAAGGCCAGTTTTGGTTTAACGAAACTCGATCGAAAGTCGCTCTAACAGTAAATAATACATGACTTTTGCTTCATAATATTTCTAAAATAGTTCTCGCTAGTATTTTTTTCCCTCGCGTATATAGTAAGGGGTCATATCTAGGGCCAATCACAGGAAAGCTGTCAGTGTTGACCGATTTTAAACCTAGAAATGAAGGAAACAGCAGAAATTCTTTAATTCACGAGTACAATGTAATTTTACCCATTACACGAAGGTTAAGGGATTGTTAAGCAAATAAATGTATTAAAAAACAAACAAACAATGAATTCCATTTATGCGCCGGACCACAGAGTTCAAATTTGCGACTTTCGATAAAAACAATCATTGTTAACACTAATTGAAAATTGGTATGTTGAAACAAAACATGCAATTAATTGTTTTCGGGTCCAGAAAGCAAATAAGTACGTGGTAAAAACGTGACTTCTCCAGCACGTGCTAAAGTGGCCACGAGAGAGACCAATAACACAATTTGGTCCTGTGCTACTGAGAAAGCTCAAGAGCAGGAGAGGAGAATAGGCAAGGATTCGGTTGTCATTCGCAACACCTCTTTGAATACTTAAGGCGCTATAGCTAGTTCACATAATTTTTGGCAATGATCTGCCTTGTTTTAAACAAGGATGTTAAATACCAAGTTCTGTGTTTTTTTTCTTATCCAAGGAAGTCAAAAATTACAAACGGATTGGAAAATTAATGGTTACGTCTAAAAGGTTAAGACGTTTTGTCTGCAGAAGCATGGCATCTATATAGTGTCCGAATTAAGGCCACTTCATCTCAAGTAATTATACCAATTACCAAAATTGCGTCTTTCCAGTAACTAGTAATGCATTTTACTTATCATGGGCCTTAGTGAAAGACAGTGAAAACGTGACTGTAAGAGCACGTGTAAATGGCCACGCGAGGCAAGTTATCGCAACAAAAGGCAGTTCAGAGAGCGTAGGCGGTTGTTAACGCCGGCTACTTTACATAACGTTTGGTGAATGTTGTCGCCATCCTCAACTACGAGCCGTCTAACCAAATTTATACTAACTATTTACGTTTAAATAACAATAATTATACTTAATTCAAATCTGAAGCCCTTTCGTCAAGGAGGTTTTCGGTAGGGTGATGCAGATAATCATATTTTTTCTATTGTTTAAATATCTGTACTGAAATTTTAATATTAAAGCTCAAATCGATTTAAAAAATAAGGCCATACAAATATGCTTTCCACACTTTCCTCTTGCATTAAAAATCGATTTTAAGAAAGCCTTTACCTCTTTTGATCTGCTAAAAATAAAGGAAGAGGTTTTAAGGTAGATTATCAAGGTTATTTGTATTTTGAATAACTGTGGTAATGAAAATGTGTAATTTTCCGGTCTACGCAAAGCGTTTGGCTTTCTTATTATAATAAACGGAACGCTTCCAACATGAATTTTATCATATTTTGGCATGTGTTATGTTCACCTATGTAATCACAAATGCCCATTTTCAGTTTTCGTGCAATTTTTAAAACATACTCTCAAAGTCGCTTTAAAACAAAAGAAATTCGAAAATAAGAATTTCAAAGCAATATGAAAACATCGCGCAGCCACCAGAAAATCATTTAATGTTCTGCCATTGTACTTTGGGTATTGTGTCCATTTATATTGTAAATAAACGGCGCAATGAACCCCAATAATTAAGTTGCTTTATTATTTGAATCTTCTCCTGTGCGATTATTTAAATTTGTAAGCCGTTTGCACAATAATGATAACCAGGATGTTTGCCTAAGCCGCTCAAGAAAAGAACTGTTTTCAAAAGAATCAGTAAACGGGTTTCAGTAACACATCGATCAAGGGCATTTCAAACCAATATGGGCCGTTCCTTCGAAGTTCTGGCCATCGGTTTCCTGCGTCCCCTCCGAGCACCACAGCTTTACAAACTTCTGAGCCCCAAGTTCGTAAAAACAAGTTTGCTTCACCTCTTTTTGCCTGCTATAAACAAAGGACCAAGGTTTAAAGAGAGATTATATAGATTGTTAGTATTTTGAATAACTTTGGTAACGAATATGTGCCATTTCCTGTTTATGCTGGCAAAGGTTCAGTTTTCTTATCACAATAGAGGTGAACAATAAGCTCTTCGATCGTGAATTTCATCATTTATATGGTATCTTTCATACTCACCAATGTTATTACAAATGTCAATTTTCAGTTTTCATTTAATTTTTAATTCACGTTCGGGCAAGCTCGAAAATCTCGGTGTAGACAATGTAGTTTTCTTCCCCAACCCCATAAAAAATCTTTGCGCAGATTTGAAAAAAAAAAAGGATTTCTTTAATCTTTGTGATGACCTGAATGTGAAAGGCGTTGCACAATGACGGGGAAATGAACCTGACCACTGAAAAGGAATTATTTTCAAAGAAATAGGCTGTTTTGCATCAATTACATAACTAGTTACTGCTGATAAACGGGTTTTAAACGATGGGTACAATTTTTTTGTAAGACATCGATCGAGGACGTTTGAAACCGATATGGGCGGTTCGTTCGACTCTTCTCGTACTGCCTCTGGGTTTACAGCGTCCCCTCCGGGCACCGTCTCCACAGCTTTGCAAACCGCTGTTCTGAGCCTCACGTTCGTAGCAAATTTCCTCGGTAACATATGTGTTTGCCTGGCCATTTCTCGCGCTCGCTCACTCCGACAAAAACCAAGCAGTTCTATTCTCGCAAGCTTAGCAGTGTCCGACTTTTCCTTGCTGTCGTTCCTTCTCTTCCGTTTAATTTGGCTGTACGACTTCGAGGCAGCGAACAAAGCATGCGAACACTTCCTGGTGCTATTAGGAGCACTCTCGTATGTCAGCATTTGTCATATTTGTCTTCTCAGCTGCGATCGCTACATTGCCATCATTTATCCTCTAAGGTACAAAGCAATCCTCACCACAACCCGCGTCAAACTGGCCTTGTTGGTGTCCTGGGGTGCCCCGGTGATTTCTATAGTGGTCCTGCCCTTGTTTTATGGCGATAGCGATAGCGCTCAGTTCAGAACAAGCATCATTGGTTGTTCTGAATCCACCGACGAACCGTCCTTGTTGCATAAAATCCACCTTGTGTTCAATTTCACGCTCTTCGTTGCAATTCCTTTTGTGGTGTTGTTATTGGTGTACGGTCACATCGCCAAGATCTCCTGGTTTCAAAGTAACCGAGTCGAGCCTGGCGAAAACCTGAATCCCGAGACTGCTGAATTGAGGAGGAAGAAAAGGAAAGATATGAAATGGATGAAGACGATAGGTAAGAAGAGCTTGACTGCTTTGAAAATGCTTTTTTTTTGTAGGAAATAGAATTTCAGAGATCATAGTGAGAGTTCGTACATAGCTCGCCACTGGAAAATACATCTTACGTTTTAGTCGTTTACAGTTTGTTTCTTATAGTGTCAGCTGGTCAGTCCCCCACCAGTTGGTATTTTTAACAAGTTCCTGTATTTTACAGCATTTGTTTGCAGTGCTAAATACAGTAAAATCCCGCGAGAAAGAAACTAATTTTTGAGATCCCTAAGGCTAAAATTTGCCTGTTAGACACCCTCTATATAAAAACTTCTTTAGTTTAAAATTTGGAAATAGGTTATTTCGATTGAAATTGTTTACTTTTAGGGAAACAGGATAAGTCAACATTCTGGATCCTAGGGGTCCTAGGGCTCTTATCACTCCAGTTGCAATATAAATGCCAATGTTGAAAATCATAAAATATTACTAATAATAATAATACCATCACTTAAAGATGAATAAAATGGTATGCAAATTCATATAAAGAAAAGGCTGAATACCACTTAAAATTGTATTAGCAACAATGTAAATTTTTTTTCAGAAAAAAGAACCTATTTTAAAAAAAACCTAGATAGTCTAAATGTGTGCTTATTACTATTTATGTAAAAACCTGTTTAGGCTTATTTGAGAAAATTCAGATTCTTACACTCGCGGGTTTTACCTACTGTACCTTATTTGTCCCTGTTATTGGTTTTATCAAAGTAGAGCGCCCCACTTTTTCCAAAAAAAAAGTTTTCAATCTGAGCCGTTTTCGCGTGTTTCATCAATGTGTGTGATTGGGGTGTCGTTAATGCCTTGCTGCTGGGTTGATTCGAGCTCAATGTTCATGAAAGTCGGTGTGATAAGTTAAAAAGGCAAAATATACTGGCTGTGTTGTTCTTTGGTACAGAAATTGTTATTTTTAAAAAATATATATTTTCAATGTTGTTGTAAATTTAAGCCTTGACAGTGGTCTTTATGAGCGCTCGCTGAATGAACCGAAAATCCTTAAAAAAAGAGAAAAATCGGGTCGGGTTTTAATTTAAGTACATGGAAGTCTTGCAACACAGAAAGTATAAGCGAAATCTTTTTTTCAAGCCAGATCGACCAGACCAATTTTACAGACACAGCCTCTTAAAGCCCCTGAGGTTATCGGTTTTGGGAGGGTGGGACTGGAACATCTTCTGGTGCAGGACACGTCCATCTGAACCTGTTGTCATCAGCACAAAAGACTGATAAGTGCAACAATTAATTTGTTAAATCAATATTTTTGTTATTTTTACAGTAATGGTGATTGGCGCATTTGCCTTCTGCTATATCCCAGCATTCGTCTGTATCCTGGTCACGGCTAAACTTGGTCCCAGTCGAGTTCCCAACGCACTCCACTCTACCGTTGTTGTAATGATTACTATCAACAGCGCTCTTAATCCAATCATTTACATGCTCAGGTCAAACGACTTCAAGCGCGCCTACAAGAAAATTTTCAGAGGTGCTTCTGTCGAGCCCAGCAACGCCACTGGAACTGCACGTACTGGTGTGACCCTCCTGGGTGCTACCACGTGTACAGCCCAAATTGATCTGCCATCGGTGACCCAATAGTAACTGCGACACCAGAAGAACCACACTGACCACTTGATCCTAAACTGCAATTGGCAAAAACCCTGTCTATGAAACGTGCCAGCGGTGAGCAGCACGTGGGAAGCCGATACTAATCGCAGGTTACAAGTAAAGATTTAGCCCCAAACGGTGTAATTTGAGTTCAAATTGCAGATTTCTATCTCATCTAGCTGTTGCTTACATCGGTAAAATTAACAGCACAGAAATTAATCTTAGATTCATTTTTGAGCTGTATTTTCCGATAGCGTTGACTTCAACCCTTTAACGGCGAATGAGAATCAAAAAATAATAGCAAAGACTAAAACCATGCAGTATATAAAGCAATTTTCAATTGAGTATCGAAAGTAGTTTGCCTTTGCTCTGGTTTTTCAAAAGTACACTTAGTGATTGGTCTCAAATCTCGTGCCACTTTCTAAGCCAATCAAAAGAAAAACTTAAACCAACGTGACTCGCTCGCACACGCTTTCCCGGGCTTCGCACCGGCTACTTTTCTGCTTCGAGTTTTGATAGGCTCACTGGATTGTCGGTGTCCTTTGTGGAAGGCCAGTTTTGGTTTAACGAAACTCGATCGAAAGTCGCTCTAACAGTAAATAATACATGACTTTTGCTTCATAATATTTCTAAAATAGTTCTCGCTAGTATTTTTTTCCCTCGCGTATATAGTAAGGGGTCATATCTAGGGCCAATCACAGGAAAGCTGTCAGTGTTGACCGATTTTAAACCTAGAAATGAAGGAAACAGCAGAAATTCTTTAATTCACGAGTACAATGTAATTTTACCCATTACACGAAGGTTAAGGGATTGTTAAGCAAATAAATGTATTAAAAAACAAACAAACAATGAATTCCATTTATGCGCCGGACCACAGAGTTCAAATTTGCGACTTTCGATAAAAACAATCATTGTTAACACTAATTGAAAATTGGTATGTTGAAACAAAACATGCAATTAATTTTTTTCGGGTCCAGAAAGCAAATAAGTACGTGGTAAAAACGTGACTTCTCCAGCACGTGCTAAAGTGGCCAAGAGAGAGACCAATAACACAATTTGGTCGACTTTGCTACTGAGCAAGCTCAAGAGCCAGCTGAGAGCAAGTTACAGAGAGAATAGGCAAGGATTCGGTTGTCATTCGCAACACCTCTTTGAATATTTAAGGCGCTACAGCTAGTTCACATAACTTTTGGCAATTATCTGTCCTGTTTTAAACAAGGATGTTAAATACCAAGTTCTGTGTTTTTTTTCTTATCCAAGGAAGTCAAAAATTACAAACGGATTGGAAAATTAATGGTTAAGTCTAAAAGGTTAAGACGTTTTGTCTGCAGAAGCATGGCATCTATACAGTGTCCGAATTAAGGCCACTTCATTTCAAGTAATTATACCAATTACCAAAATTGCGTACTTCCAGTAACTAGTAATGCATTTTACTTATCATGGGCCTTAGTGAAAGACAGTGAAAACGTGACTGTAAGAGCACGTGTAAATAGCCACGCAGGCAAGTTATCGCAACAAAAGGCAGTTCTGAGAGCGTAGGCGGTTGTTAACGCCGGCTACTTTACATAACGTTTGGTGAATGTTGTCGCCATCCTCAACTACGAGCCGTCTAACCAAATTTATACTAACTATTTACGTTTAAATAACAATAATTAAACTTAATTCAAATCCGAAGCCCTTTCGTCAAGGAGGTTTTCGGTAGGGTGATGCAGATAATCATATTTGTTTTCTATTGTTTAAATATCTATACTGAAATTTTAATATTAAAGCTCAAATCGATTTAAAAAATAAGGCCATACAAATATGCTTTCCACACTTGCCTCTTGCATTAAAAATCGATTTTAAGAAAGCCTTTACCTCTTTTGATCTGGTAAAAATAATGGAAGAGGTTTTAAGGTAGATTATAAAGTATATTTGTATTTTGAATAACTGTGGTAATGAAAATGTGTAATTTTCCGGTCTACGCAAAGCGTTTGGCTTTCTTATTATAATGAAACTGAACGCTTCGAACATGAATTTTATCATTTATTTGGCATGTGTTACGTTCACCTACGTAATCACAAATGCCCATTTTCAGTTTTCGTACAACTTTTAAAACATATTCTCAAAGTCGCTTTAAAAGAAAGGAAATACGAATTTCAAAGTAATATGAAAACATCGTGCAGCCACCAGAAAATCACTTAATATTCTGCCATTGTACTTTGGGTATTGTGTCCATTTATATTGTTAAATACACTGAAGTACGCTTTAATTTTCCAATGACCCCCAATAATTAAGTTGCTTTATTATTTGAATCTTCTCCTGTGCGATTATTTAAATTTGAAAGCCGTTTGCACAATAATGATAACCAGGATGTTTGCCTAAGCCGCTCAAGAAAAGAACTGCTTTCGAAAGAATCAGTAAACGGGTTTCAGTAACACAATGTGGGCCGTTCCTTCGAAGTTCTGGCCATCGGTTTACTGCGTCCCCTCCGAGCACCACAGCTTTACAAAGTTCTGAGCCCCACGTTCGTAAAAACAAGTTTGCTTCACCTCTTTTCACCTGCTATAAAGAAAGGACAGGGTTTAAAGATAGATAATAAAGATTATTAGTATTTTGAATAACTGTGGTAAGGAATATGCGCCATTTCCTGTTTATGCCGGCAAAGGTTCAGTTTTACCTTACAATAGAGGTGAACTATAAGCCTTTTAATCATGAATTTCATCCTTTATTTGGCATCTTTTATACTCACCTATGTTATTACAAATGACAATTTTCAGTTTTCATTTAATTTTTAATTCACGTTCGGAGAAGCTCGAAACTTACGGTGTAGACAATGTAGGATTCTTCCCCATTCCCACAAAAAAATGTTTGCGCAAATGAGAAAAAAAAATCACAAAAGATTTCTTCAATCTTTGTGATGACCTGAATGTGAAAGGCGTTTGCACAATGACGAGGAAATGAACCTGACCCACTGAAAAGGAACTATTTTCAAAGAAATATGGTCTTTTGCATCAGTTACATAACTAGTCACTGCTGATAAACGGGTTTTAAACGCAGGGCACAAGTTTTTGATAGACATCCATCGAGGAGGTTTCAAACCGATATGGGCGGTTCAATCGACGCTTCTCGTACTGCCTCTGGGTTTACTGCGTCACCTCCGAGCACCGTCTCCACAGCTTTACAAACCGCTGTTTTGATTCCCACTTTCGTAGCAAATTTTCTCGGTAACGTATGTGTTTGCCTGGCCGTTTCTCGCGCTCGCTCCCTCCGACAAAAACCGAGCAGTTCTATTCTCGCAAGCTTAGCAGTGTCCGACTTTTCCTTGCTGTCGTTCCTTCTCTTTCGTTTGATTTGGCTGTACGACTTCGAGGCAGCGAACAAAGCATGCGAACACTTCCTGGTGCTATTAGGAGCACTCTCGTATGTCAGCATTTGTCATATTTGTCTTCTCAGCTGCGATCGCTACATTGCCATCATTTATCCTCTGAGGTACAAAGCAATCCTCACCACAACCCGCGTCAAACTGGCCTTGTTGGTGTCCTGGGGTGCCCCGGTGATTTCTATAGTGGTCCTGCCCTTGTTTTATGGCGATAGCGATAGCGCTCAGTTCAGGACAAGCATCATTGGTTGCTCTGAATCCACCGACGAACCGTCCTTGTTGCATAAAATCCACCTTGTGTTCAATTTCACGCTCTTCGTTGCAATTCCTTTCGTGGTGATGATATTGGTGTACGGTCACATCGCCAAGATCTCCTGGTTTCAAAGCAACCGAGTCGAGCCTGGCGAAAATCTGAATCCCGAAACTGCTGAATTGAGGAGGAAGAAGAGGAAAGAGATGAAATGGATGAAGACGATAGGTAAGAAGAGCTTGACTGCTTTGAAAATGCTTTTTTTTTGTAGGAAATAGAATTTCGGAGGTCATAGTGATAGTTCGTACATAGTTCGCCACTGACGGAAAATGCATCAAACGATTTAGCCGTTTACGTCTGTTTTTTATACTGTCAGCCGGTCAGTGCAGCCTCAAGCAGTTGCGATTTAAGCACTGTTTACAGTGCTAAATACATTAAAAACTCGCGAGTAAGAACCTAATTTTTAGGAACCTGTTAGGCTAAAATTTGCCAGACACTCTCTATATAGAAACAACTTTAGCCTAAAATTTGGAAATAGGTTCTCATTTTCTAAAATCTTTTGAAAATGTTTACTTTTAGGGAAATAAGATAAGTCGACATTTTGTATTCTGGTCCCAGGAGCCCCTGAATCACTCCAGTTGCAATGTAAATGCCAATGTCGAAAATCATAAAATATTACTACTACTACTAATAATAATACAATCACTTAAAGATGAATAAAATGGTATGCAAATTCCATATAAAGAAAAGGCTGAATACCACTAAAAATTCTATTTGCAACAATGTAAATTTTTCTTAAGAAAAAAGAACCTAGAACCTAGATAGCCTAAATGCGTGCTAATTACCATTTTTCTAAGAAACTGTTTAGGCTTATTTGGGAAAATGCAGGTTCTTACACTCGCGGGTTTTACCTATCGTGCCTTGTTTGTCCCTGCTACCTAATTTGTCGCGTATTGGTTTTATTAAAATAGAGCGCCCCACTTTTTCAAAAATAAAGTTTTCAATCTGAGCCGTTTTCGCGTGTTTCATTAAGGTGGGCGATTGGGGTGTCGTTATCGCCTTGTTACTGGCTTGATTCGAGCTCAATGTCCATGAAATTCGGTGAGATAAGTTAAAAAGGCGTAATATACTGGCTGCGGTTTTTTTTTGGTACAGAAGTTGTTAGTTTTTTTTTTTTTTTTTTTACTTTTAAAGTTGAGGTAAATTCAAGTCTTGACAGCGGTCGTTACGAGGGCTCGTTTGAATGAACCGAAAATCCTTAAAAAAAACTCGAGAAAAATATTAAATGATCCGATCAAGCGGATTGTGGTTTCAGTATAAGTACATGGAAGTCTTGCAACACAGAAAGAATAAGTGAAATTTATTTTTCAAGCCAGATCGGCCAGACTAATTTCACAGACACAGCCTCTTAAAGCCCCTGGGGTCATCGGTTTGGGAGGGTGGGACTGGAACATCTTTTGGCACTGACACGTCAATCTGAACCTGTTGTCATCAGCACAGAAGACTGTTAAGTGCAACAATTAATTTGTTAAATCTTTATTTTTTATTACAGTAATGGTGATTGGCGCATTTGCCTTCTGCTATATCCCAGCATTCGTCTGTATCCTGGTCACGGCTAAACTTGGTCCCAGTCGAGTTCCCAACGCACTCCGGTCAACCGTTGTTGTAATGATTACCATCAACAGCGCTCTTAACCCAATCATTTACATGCTCAGATCAAACGACTTCAAGCAGGCCTTCAAGAAAATTTTCAGAGGTGCTTCTGTCGAGCCCAGCAACGTCACTGGCACTACACGTACTGGTGTGACCCGCCCGGGTGCTACCACGTGTACAGCCCAAATTGATCTGCCATCGGTGACCCAGTAGTAACTGCGACACCCGAAAAACCACACAGACTACTTGATTCTAAACTGCCATTGGTAAAAATCCTGTCTATGAAACGTTCCAGCGGTGAGCAGCGCATGGGAAGCAAGACTTTGATTTGCCTTTTTCTCGTTGTCAATGGGAGAAGGTAGAGCGGCCTGGGAACTAGGAAGAGGAATCGAAAAGACTCGCCTTCGGATTCATTCATTTCACCCACCGCACTGTGCTCTATTCCTTTTCAACCTGATAGCCTGGGTGAAAGTTGACTTTAACCGAAGTGCCTGATTTTAAACATTATAGACTTTATTTTAACCATAAGAAGTTTATAAAGATTTAATTGATAGTAGATATTAGTCTGCTTTGTAATTGTGAGCTGAGAAATTAAATGACGCGACTTGACTGATCGCTGTAATTTCAGATCTGCAAAATGTACTGCCCGGATACCTGAGAAATGGGCTGAACGTTTAAATAATAGCTGAAAAATCGCCGAAAATTTAACTGATATTCCACCAACCCCATGGAAACCCTTGTTTATCACTGCGGAAATTGGGTACCAGGATAAATTTAAGGGCGTTATAATACTGAAAACCGTCCGTTTTTTCGATGCAATCGATCGAACTGTCCAAAAAGTAAATATAGGACGAAATACACAAAATACCTACCTAGTCGATAAAAAAGTTGCTGCTTAAAGTAGAAACCTTAAAAGGTGCAGTAAAATCCCGAATTCTCGAGCCTCCAGGATAAGCAAAAAAACTTGATGAATCAGAAGGTTAAGAAATCAGGATAAAATTACTGAAAAGTAATATTCATCGAAAACGAAAAAAGAGCGAAAGTAATTTTAAGAGACGACAAACAAGCGTCGGATGTCACTTTCAAGCGAAATGTTTGGAGTTAGTTCTGCATAAAAATAAGTATACAATTATGCAAATAAGTTAAGGTGACAAGTAAATTGACAATTATGAAATTAAACGAACAATTTCGCTCCGATTGAGTCTGATTGTGTATTGAGTGTTGGCTGAACTTCTCAAAATATTTCCTCAATCGTATTTCTGAAACTTTCACCTCTCATTGTAAAAGCTAAATATTTTTGAACTGTTTTTTGGGATTTTACGAGGTTAAGAAACGACGTTTCGATCAGTTTTACAGATCTTCTTCAGGCAGCTTTTCTTAAAATGTTGTCAATATAGCGGATCGACGATCCGACGCCATATTGACAACATTTTAAGAAAAGCCTGAAGTAGATGAGAAAATTGATCGAAACGTCTTTTTAATTTCTTAACCTCGCAAAATCCCGAAAACAGTTCAAAAAAATTTAATATTTCCTCTAGCTTAACTTAAACGAAAAATGGTTCGAGAAATCGGTAATTTCGAGAACACAAGGGTTCGGGAAGTCGCGTTTCTACTGTTCATGTAAAACATTTAAATTGTAGATTGATAACGATGGCATGTACTAGATAAATTGGTGGTCTTCATCAATGTAACAAAAACTGTTTGTTGACATAACACAAATGCTTTATCAAAATTATAACTCTGTAGCGTTTTCACAACCTCGGTATAATTACGAAAATAATTTTGAGGAGATCTCATTATCTAGTACGCAGCCATCATGTTTGTGTCCCTTTTTGGGGCACAAATAAGGCGGTCAGAGAAATGAAATGTTCAATCAATAAAGTTAAAGTTGCTTTACTGGTTGAACATTTCTATGATTGGTAGATTCAACAATTGCTATTATTCTTTTCCATTTAAAATCACTTTATTCACAGCTGCTTAATTGTTGCATATAATTTCGAACATAATGAAAATAGAGACAAAACAAAGATAATCGCCCGTGGTCTATTTGTCACCCTGTCAAACAAACGCAATCATCCATGGCCAGAACTTGAAATTAGTATTCAAGATCAACATTAACTCATTTAGTGCCACGCACAAGAACAAAAAAAAACATATATACAAGCCATCTTTATAAAGGTTCCTAAATTAGCTAGGCTGAACTGAATTTCTAAAGTTTCAAATTTTGGACATAAAATGCCTGACTTTAGTACAAGTGCTGTCTTAGAGTAATTCTAGATGGTTTGGTGATGAATCAAATTTCTAATTTTATTTAGGCTCATCTTGGTGCTTTGTCGTATTTGTTTGCAAATGCTCCTCAGTGTTTGCTCTTTTCCGATACTGATGTGTCAAGAATCAGCTTTCGCCAATCCAAAAATGTTTTCAGTTCATTTTTAACAGCGGCAACTATAATATAAGAGATGTAAGCTTGTGGAAGTGGTCTTTCGAGCTCTTGAATAAATATTACTATTATTAAACATGCCGTTAGTTCGTATTTATATTTCGTTAAGCCTAGTATTGTTTCAATTCGGTCTGATACTTGGTCAGAACATGATTTAAAAAAAACACCAGATTATGTACCAAATGGGCATTAACGGTCATAAAATAGCACGGCATGCAGCAGTTATTAACCCTTTCACTCCTAAACGCGCATCCAGGCGCTATTTGGAGGTGCAGTCATTGATTCACTTGTGACGTCATTAATTAGCACGTCAGTGGAATTTCGTGATGAGAATCTGATAGAGCTTGAATCGACCTTTCTACAGGGCTGTTCATTTTGAATATCAGTTGCATTCTGACAGAGCTAATCAAAGAAAAACAAAATCCATTTTTGGTGCAAAATCGTTGTTAAACAGGCCAGTACACCTGTAATTGGTCAAGGTCCCCTTTTCAGGATTTTTCCATTGATAATGTCAAAACTTTTTTGGCCAAAAGATAGGATATGAAGAGTAGAAAGTAACGGGAATAAGAAAGCGAGAAAAAAAGGAAGCAAAAGGGGCAAAAAAAAAATTTGGAACGGTTCAGCAAAAAAAAAAAAAAAAAAAAAAAAAAAACAAGTCCAAATTTTGGCTTATGCGCATGCACCAAAGTAAAATATTGTACATTTTTACACAGAATCTTCATGAAAATGGTGCTGAAGTGTAAAAAAGTGCTTCTTTAGCAAAGTTGAGGTAAATTCCAGACCATAGCACCAAAATTTCAGTATAGCGGCTAAAAAAACGCGTTTTTTGAGGAAAACTTGGGGGTCAAAGGGTTAAAAAACTTTCAGAGCTGATTACAAATCAGTCTGCAGTAAATCAGAGTTCTTCAAACGTTCACGATCCTGCGACAATACAGTCAGATAATAACGAACACTTGCCATATTTACATTTAATTTTCACACTGCGTTGTCATTTCAGATCCGGAGATCAGTAATAAAACTAATTCTAGCTGATTCTATGCATTTTTACAGTTTCAAAATATTTAAATTTGTTCAAGACGATAGCCATTTGATATTTTGTTAATAATTTTTATTCCACTTGTAAAATGGATATCGATCTATAGTTGTGGTATTCGAACTTGTAGCAAGAACCGTACGCTTTAGACTGATCGAGATTTCGTTTCCTCTCAGTGTTTGAAAATCCACCCTCACAACGAAAATTGCACTCTTTACAGTTGCTCTTTGATATTTTGAAACGAATTAGAAACGATTACGATAAAAATGGACTATTTACTGTTAACTAATGAACCATATGTCAAACAAAATCAGTCACCTATAACTTAATTATTCTCACTCTAAGAATCGACGCAATGATTGTTATTAACAGCTGAGTAACATGCGCAAACCGAAACTTATAAACTATATTGTGCGATTCGAGATTTCAGAGAAAAGGAAATGGCAAATTAATCAAAACGAAAGTTTTTCTTTGCTTCCAACCAGAGAGATGGTAGATCTAATATTCAGGTTTATATTAACGGCCAAGTTTTCAAACTCATTTCCAAAAGGTAATAGAGATGAGGGCTAAAATTATAAAGAATTTATAAAGTAATGCGTTTATAAAGGGCTAAGATCTAATTATTGATCGCTTAAACCACAAATTTCTGTGTTTTCTGTTTTGTATTTTACAATTTACAATCGCTAAATATTTAAATCAAGCAACACATGCAAATAGTAATAACCATAAGCACAAAATATTTTTTCCCGTGTATCTGAAGTTTGCAGTCACTTTGCTTAATTCTGGCGAAATCACACGGACGGCAAACGGGAGGCGCGTTTTCGCCCTCACGAATGAGTTGGAATACTCAGGTTTTTGCATTTTCAACTTGACGTCACATGCCAAAAAAAAATCGATAATAAACACCAAAGCTTAAGAAGCGAAAATTTGGCTTACGCTGCCGTTTGTGGCTCAAAACGTCGGCTTAAGTTCCACTTTGAACTACACTCGACTGAAAGATCACGTGGTAACTGACAAAATGAGAATGGAAGACTCCATTTCATTGGACGAAATCACAACTCGTTCTAGCAAATAGCATTGCGCGTTAGAATAAAGTTAGAAATTAATATGAACGTACTGATGCTTCACAAACTTGTTCTGACGGGATGATCATTAAACAAACAAAAAGTCGGTAAAGAAGGAAAAATGTTTTCAGTTCAGTTTTTAACAGCGGCAACTATAATATAAGAGATGTAAGCTTTTGGATGTGTCGTTGTTATCGTTTTGGATCCTTCACTCGAACTGATGTTAAATCTAACACTTGATTTTTTCTTTTGTTTTACTGTTTAGCATATTGTGTAGTAAATAATAAAGATGGTAAATTTTAACCCTCGGACGTACAAGCAAACTCATACCCCCATCATCGTACAAGGGGGGGGGGGGGGTGGATGGAACCCCTCCCCGGAGTTTTCGTTATATTAAGGCGTAGCGAAATTATTTTGCTCTGACAAGAAAGTCCTAAGTTTACTCTACAAGATGTCATAATTTTAATTGGCTGTGACGTCATATGACGTCACGTAACGTCATAAGAGCCGCCATCTTGGATCCGCCATCTTGGATTTCAACATTTTCTTAGAAAGTCACAAAATAACAAAAATTGACGCAAAATCAAGCTAGAATGCTTATGGAATGTAAAAATAAACAAATCTTGCCATTCTGTTTTAAAAAACTGGAAAAACTCAAGAAAAATGTTAAAAATGACGATTTTTGGCAAGACCTGCTTGTATTTATGACGTTACCATGGCAAAGTCATATACCGTGGGCACATGGTTGACATATCAAAATTTCCGCAAAGGATGAATGAACAGCTACCGAAAGTTTCAGCATTGTAGGGTAAATGCTTTTTTCAAAATTTGGAAAAAACCTTACGGGGGGGGGTGGCATCCACCCCCCCCCCCCCCTTGTACGTCCGAGAGTTAAGCTCGGTGATAAATAGTGAAGAAATTATTCAACATGACACGAGCGTGGGACAAAGAAAAAATCTGAGTCCCCGACGGGAATCGAACCCATGGCCTCCCAGATACCGGTTGGGCGCTCTAACCAACTGAGCTACGAGAGACTCGTTGTGAGCTGGGCCATTTACTAGGTTGATATGTGACACGCGTCCTGCATACTGCTAGGATCAGCAATGTCGAAATCATCAAATGTGTAGTAAATAATAAAGATGACCTAGTAAATGGCCCAGCTCACAACGAGTCTCTCGTAGCTCAGTTGGTTAGAGCGCCCAACCGGTATCTGGGAGGCCATGGGTTCGATTCCCGTCGGGGACTCAGATTTTTTCTTTGTCCCACGCTCGTGTCATGTTGAATAATTTCTTCACTGTTTAGCATTTTGTTTCCGCTTGAGCAACCCGGGAGCTGATTTAATTGATAGGTAAGTGTTTTTAACATGAGTTAAAATTAGACAGGTTTCAACTACCAGCTTCGTTAACAAATATCGTAGAATCGATTTTGACTGGCTATTGTGACAGTTGACGCTGACAAGTGTTTTTAAATAGGCTCATTTTGCGAAATAAGTCTATTTTCATTTGTTAATGAATGTCTTCGAATCTTGGTTAATTTTTGAATAAATCTCCTCGATTATTTTAAATAAAATCGTATTCACACGATTGCGAAACACAAGAATAGCCGTTTGAATTGGGGTTACAAAATGTCGGGATATTTACCGAGTTTCGGTTATTACAGCACTAAATTTAAGGAAGGCAAACAGAAGACTAAGAGACTGTTCACAGACTCTTTGCAATAAGCCGTCTTAGGGGAAGAATATACCGTTATAAATATGGTCAAACTCGTTTTGTTTTATTTCAGTAATTACTGTTGTTTCGGCGAGATTTCAAGTCAGTATTTAGATAACAAGAAATGTGAAGATCTCTAACTCACATAGAAATGTTTTTTTTATTTTTTTACTGCTAGGGAAAAAGACGTCTTCCTTCCTGGGAAAAAATTTACTCAGTTTTGAGGAAGAAGAAAGCACTTTTAAACACAGGCGCTAAGTTGGCTTCAAAGGTAAGTGATTAAATTTACGCTGCTTTATATTCACATATCATTTAACAAAAATCGATTTTAGCGAAACTTAACTGTCTTAATTAGTTTATATTTTTAATTAGCACCGAAAATAAACACGAAGTGTTCCAGTGAAATTTTTGCTGGGCTCAGTTTTGAGGACTTGTATTTCCAGAAAATATAAAACACAAGAAAACAAAAATTTCATCGTAATATTTGCCTTAGTATCGAAATAATTAAACCTTCGGTAGTTTAGTTCAATCTTGTTCGGAATATGCACTAAGCCCATTACACGAAATTTTGCGACAGCTTTGTTTCGCGATTTATGAAGAGCGATGTTTGGCAACATTCAATGTTCGCGACTATGGACAGTGATTAAAGATTTCTTTTAATAGATAATCCACTTATTTTCGGCGACAAAGACGCGAAAATTTGATGTAGTGAATTTTTCGTGTAATATTAAAACGCCTCGGGGTATGGAAAACGTGACAAACAAATTAAACCACACATAGAAGGCTTCATTTTATTGGACAAATCCACAGCCAAATAACGCTAGTGAATAGCGTAGCTTGTAAGAATGAACATACTAATTATTTAAATATGAATTATGCTTTACAAACTTGTTTTGACGAGCTCGAAAACCTTAAAACAAAGAAAGTGAAAAAGGTTTAAGACGTGAACAGGGACAACTTGTAAACGCTCCCGAATCAAGAAGCTGAAGAAGTAAGCTTTAAGTTGTCTTTTTTCTTCTCTCTTTGCATGTTTCAGTTGACCACTTTTAATCTAACAAACGTTTATCTCTTCTAGCGTTTAGAGATTTGAGCTCGCATCAAAAACACCATGGCGCTACGTTACTTCAAAGGTAAGTATACAGCAATGCATAAACTGTCGCTATCGAAAAATTACGTCCAAAGATTTCAAGAAAAAGAAAAAACGTACTTATTCGCCAAGTCGAGATAAGCATCTGATTTAAAAAAAATTCAAACTCCGATTTTTCAGTTTTGTACGTGTTGGGTGATTAGCTCTCTTAATTCAGACTTATTTTTTCCAATCAGTATATTTTCTAAGATATTTATTTCAAGGGTTGAAAACTAAAATGGCTCAATGACCGCGAAACATTTAGTTGCTTCATTGTCTTTGATAATACTTTTCTGTAAGAACAAATCTTTTCTCGTAAATATTCCCGTCGCATGTCACTTTTGTCAAATACAAGTCAGTAATGTAAATATTGGCGATCGTGTAGCAGTCATCCACCACAGAGGCCGGCTATAAATAAATATAATTTGCAGATTTATCGAGTGTATTACAGTCGCAAAAATTGCTTAACTATTTTCCAGTCTGCTCCATGTTGTTATTCTGGACTTTTTTAGTGCAAAGGTTGGAACAAATCATTAGAATTTTAGAATCCGCGCATCTATTTTTTTTATTTTCGTACAGCTTATCAATTTCGTTGACACATCAAACAAACTAAAACGTCCAGAACTAATGTTATAATAGTACAAATGACATAGCAGGCAGGCTAATGCCTAGCGGAATCGGGAAAAACGCGAACCAAAAGAGAAAACAAGAGATATAGTATTAAGTTATACTGTGTTTTTAAAGCGAGATAATTCAATCTCAAGTGCAATGGAGAATGAAACGCAGACGAATTTTATTAAATTGAAAGAGCATTTTGCATCTTTTGTTTCTTATTTTTCCTACAATCAACACCGAAATTTACAGAACAAAAACAGAAGCCACGATTCAATTGGGGATGATTTGGTTACCTAACACATCGTTCTGGCCACTAGTATTGCTTGTTAGAATAAGAATTGATGTATGAATTGTTTCACAAACTTGTTCTGACGAGAATCTCATTAAACAAAACACTGAAAAAAGTTTTGTAACGAAGGAAAAAATATATTGAACAGCAACAACATAGGGCTCCACAAGGTAACGGTGTTAGCTGATCATAATTATTTCGTTCAATTTTTGCTCGGCTTAACATACCATTCTTGTCAAATCGTTCAGATTATTTTCCCCAGACAACACAGACGATATGTTACTTCAAAGATAAATGAATTAACTGTTACGAACGTTTGACTAGGGAAGAGAAAAAACGAAAGCAAATCTGATACTAGCCCCTGCAAGTGTCAGTTGTTTTTTTCATTCTAAATTCTCTTTGAAAAGTAGTTTTCTGTTTATCAACTGGAATCTTTCAGGATTTAGAAAAGTGACTATAGAAACCATGACAAAGCAGACAGCAAGAGCTGCTACTATTTTGTACCGAAAGCGTCGATACATGTCGATGATCACTATTTGACATTGTTCTATTTTTGTTCTTGCAGGTGGAAGCTTAAGCATACCGATGGCACAATCCCGTGTGTACATTTTGCAGACTGTCATGTTACTGATGTTCCCGCTGATCGCCTTGTGCTATGCGGCGAACAACAACAGCAGCAATAAACCAAACGGAAACGCAGTAAGTCCATTTTTGGGCAGTTCATCACAAACTCCGTCACAAACACAATAAAACGATATCTGGGAATTATTGCAGAATGCAATCTTACAGTCGACCAAGGACTGCCTGTGAAAGCATTATTAAAATGTTTCAACTAACAAATGCGCTTTCCTTCGTTTAGAGCACTCAGCCGACTTCACCATATGGACCATGTGGTTACGGTGCTTGCTTTTGCGCCCCAGGAATCCCAGGTATCCCAGGGAGCCCTGGACCCGCGGGACCAGCAGGTGTTTCGGGATCACCCGGCCCTCAAGGACCCACGGGACCACGAGGAGACAAAGGTGACGCCGGCAAACAAGGAAGCGAAGGACCAGGAGGCCCAGCAGGTCCACGAGGTGCCAAGGGCGATCCAGGCGAGAAAGGAAGCCAAGGCCCTCCAGGTCCCCAGGGACCCCAAGGGACATTGGGAGCTAATTGGAAACAGTGCGTGTTTAAAAATCTGAACGAACAAAAGGACACAGGATTGATCAAGGTAAATACTAATTTACGGGAAACCTTAAATATTCATGTTAATAGGCGGTATTTTCCCTTTAGAAAACAGAAAAACGCATTGGATAATGTCAGCCCCAAAATTTAATCCTGGAAGAATTGCCTAAGACTACGTAGCATTAAATCTGGCGAATCATCTTCACTTAAACATATTGAAATTTTAATAATATTTTAACACTAAGTTTACAAAACAAAAACAAAAAGGACACAATAGTGAAAAATATTAAGGATAAACGAAACATTTTTTTAAGAACATTGCCAGTCATCTTAAAATTTTAAAAATTAGCGCACACATTTAAATTCATGTTTTCATTCCTTTTTTTATCCCGGCAGTGTGGTTAATTTCTGGTCATCTTTACTAATAACCTGTACTGAGATCTCATTCTTGGGCCTTCGATTTTTCCTCCCGAAGGAATGATGGATCTTTTATTGTTTTTGTAGGAATGCGTTTTTCACAAAACGTCAGACAATACTAGCCTGCGCGTCTACTGGAATGGCAACCTCCGCCTCTATAATTGCCATGATTGCTGCAGGCGATGGTATTTCACCTTTAATGGTGCTGAGTGCTCGGCCCCGGCGGCGATTGATGGTATAGTCTACATGATACATGGTAGTAGTGGCAAGAAGAACTTGCACCGTGTGCGACAAATTGAAGGAGTGTGCGAGAAAGTCCACAAAGGGATCGTGCGCGTGGGATTCTGGGTCGGTAACTGCCCTGGTCACGGAACTGCTGACGCTTCGACTGGCTGGAACTCAGTGTCCCGGATCTACGTGGAGGAAGTACCACCCCCACAAGCTTAAAACTTGCCGAATAAGAAAAAGCTGTTTTAAGGGGAGATCTAGAGTTGAAGCTATTAATAAGGAAATAAGCATTAAGGAGCTCACAGAAGCTATAAAGTCGTCATTTTACGACTGCTATGCAAAACCTTGAGAAAATATGATTTGTGTAGAGCCGATTCTGAGTAAGACACAATAACAGTGATGTAACACTAAACATGCAAATAAAGCGGCGCATTTGTGTGAATTTGTTGTTGCATTTCTATAATTAACAACACCAGTCGATCGAACTGTCTCAAATAGTAAATATAGGACGAAATACCCAAAATACCTACATAGTCGTAATGAAGTTGTTGCTTTAAGTAGAAACCTTAAGGTACGGTAGAAATCCGATCGATTTCGCGAGCCTCCAGAGGAAACAAAAAATTCCTTTGCGGATGCATCAGAAGGTTCAGAAATCGGGGTTAAAATTACAGAAAAGTATAATAGTGATCAGAAACGAAAAATGATTCGAGAAATCGGTAGTTTCGAGAAACTGAGGGTTCGAGAAATCGGGTTGCTACTGTACATGCAAAACCCTGAATTGATTATAGATTGATCCCCTCCTCATTGATAACGATCGCGGCATGTACTCGATATTTTGGTGTTTTTTATCAATGTTACAAAAACTGTTTGTTTGCATGGAAAGCATCAGAAAACTATGGGCGCTTTCCATTCGACCAAAAATTCCGGAAATTTCGGAACAAGGAAGAAATGGTACAGAAATTTGCTCGGAAAGTTTCCAGAAAATCCGGAAAGTGTTGACTTTCCGAAATGCGAACCATTCAACCGAAAATCCCGGAAATTACAGAAGAAAAATCAAATGGAACTGAAAGTTCTCGGAAATTGTTTTCGAAAATTTGGGTCTACCTTGCGAGGTTGTCCTCTTTTCCGAAATTTTTGAAAAAGCTACCAATTTACACTCAGCCTGAGTTCCTTCGGCAGAAAATTTAGCGGTTTGTGCAGTTGAAAGCAGCTACATGTGTTAAGGAAGCATTCTTGAAACTCCAAATAACAAATTTTGATGAACACGGTTGTTTTTCGTTGTTGTTTTGCAGGCGGCAGCAAAGAAATGTACAAATATTTATAACGCGCGTGCAGGCTACGGCATTGTTTTGCTCATTAAAGTTTTTGGGTTGGCGACGTTCTCGTTGCTTGCAGTGTGCCTTTTGAGAGGTCCCTGTATTTGTAGCCACGACGTCATTCATGGCGTTTATTTTCAGTGCTCGGAATGCTTTTTATTTGCAAAAATATCGAGTTATATCTGCAGGAAACGGGCAACAGTGCATTATTTTAATGCACCGTAGAAATTTCCATATTAGACGCACTACCTGACCATATGCAAATTTTGTTTTGCCTTCCGTGCAGTCAACCGGTAAAGTTGGAAAATGCTGTTCCATTTGCCACTGGAAATTTCCGGAAACTCAAACCAGAATTTTTGGTCGAATGGAAAGCGCCCTATATTAGAGCACCAAGAAACAAATGCTTTTTCAAAATAATAGCTCTGAAGCGTTTTCACAACCACCGTATAACTCCGAAAATACTTTTGAGCAAGTTACAGTATCTATAGTATGCAGCCTTCATGTTCGTGTCCCTTTTTGGGGCACAAATATGGCGGTCATAGGAACGTTCAATCAATAAAGTTAAACTTACTTCACTGATTGAACATTTCTATGATTAGTAGATTCAAAAATTAATATTATTCGCTTCCATTTGAAATCATTTTATTCACGACTGCTTAATTGTTGCATATAATTTCGAGCATAATTGAAAGTGTAGACAAAACAAATATAATTGCTAATTGTCTATTTGTCATTCTCTCAAACAAAGGCAATCACCCAGAACTTGAAATTAGTATTCAAAATCAACATTGTCTCATTAAGTGCCACCCGCGAGAACCAAAAAAAAAACAATATATACATGCCATCTTTATCAAGGTTCCTAAATTAGCTAGGCTGTACTGAATTTCTAAAGTTTCAAATTTTGAACATAAAATGTGACGTCTGACTTTTGTGCTGTCTTAGAGTAATTGTAGATGATTTGGTGATGAATAAAAGATAAAAAATAAATTACTATATTTAATTTCATTCATCTTGGCGCTTTGCTCAAGTTTTTTGTATTTGTTTGCAAATGCTCTTCAGTGTTTGCTCTTTTCCTATAGCACGTGCCAAGAATCAGCTTTCGCCGATCCAAAACAATCCTACTGAAGTGCTTTTTCGAGCTCTTGAATAAATAATATTATTAAACATACCGTACGTTCGTGTTTATATTTCGTTGAGCTATATTGTTTCAGTCTGACACTTGGTTAGAGCATGATTAAAAATACCACATTATGTGCCAAATGAGCATCAACGGTCATAAAATAGTACGGCATGAAGCAGTTAAAAACTGTCAGAGCTGATTACAAATCAGTCCGCAGTAAATCACAGTTCTTCAAACGTTCACGATCTTGCTAGATGACAATAAAACACTTGACATATTTACATTTTCACAATGCGTTATCATTTCAGTTCCGGAGATCAGTAATAAAACTTATTCTTGCTGATTCTGTGCATTTTTCAGTTTTAAAATATTTAAATTTGCTAAATATGATAGCCATTTGTTATTTTGTTAATAATTTTTATTCCATTTGTAAAATGAATATCGATCTATAGTTGTGGGATTGGAACTTTTAGCAAGAACCGTACGCTTTAGACTGATCGAGATTTCGTTTCCACTCGATGTTTGAAAATCCACCCTCACAACGAAAATTGTTCTCTTTACAGTTGCTCTTTAATATTTTATAAAGAATTCGAAAAAAGTAAGATGCATAGAGACTGTTTACTGTTTACTAATGAACCAAATGTCAAACAAACTCACTCACCTAGAACTTAATTATTCTCAACTCTAAGAATCGACGCAATGATTGTTAACAGCTGAGTGATATGCACAAGCCGAAACCAATAATGTCTATTGCGCGAATCGAGATTACAGAGAAAAGGAAATAGCAAATTAATCAAAACGAAAGTTTTTCTTTGCTTCCAAACCAGAGAGACTAGAGATGGTAGATTTAATATTCAGGTTTATATACAGAGCCAAGATTTCAAACTCATGTCCAAAGTAATAGAAATGTTATTGCTGTTAAGGGCTAAAATTGTAAAGAAATTATTATTAAAGTATGTCTATAAAGGCTAAAGCTCTAGTTATTGATCGCTTAAACCACAATTTCCTGTGTTTTCTGTTTTGTATTTTACAAGTAACAAACAAGAAACACGTACAAATAATAACCCTAAGCCGTTCCTGGTTCAAAAACCTCAGTTTAAGCTCCACTGTGAACACGATCGACGGAACGAACACGTGGTAACTGATACTGAATGCGAATGGAAGACTCCATTCCATTGGACGAAACTACAACAAAACAAATCGTTCTAGCAAATAACATTGCGCGTTAGAATAAAGTAAAAAATTAATATGCACGTAGTGATGCTTCACAAACTTGTTCTGACGGGATGCTCATTAAACAAACAAAATAGTAAAGTAGGAAAAATATTTCAGTTCAGTTTTCAACAGCGACAAGTTTAAGAGATGTAAGTTTGTGGAAGTGTCGTTATTATCGATCGTTTTGGACAGATAGAACAGATATTAATTTTTTTTACTGTTTAGCATTAATATTGTTTCCGCTTGAACAACGCAGGAGCTGATTTAATTGATCGGTAAGTGATTTTAACGCGAGTTAGAATTAAATATGTTTCAACTCTCAGACTGCTTCAATGACAAATTTCGTCGAATTGATCTTACTTTGAATTAGCATTAAAGAGCGAAACGCACCCGGTCATCACAACAGTCAATGATGACAAGTGTTTCAAACAGCCTCGAGCTTATTTTGGGAAATAAGTCCATTTTGGTTTGTAGATTAATTCTTTCGAATATCGACTCTCGATTTTTAAGAATAAAATCGTCGTTAACGCGATTTTTATTTGCAAAGAACAAGAATAGCCGTTTGAATTGGTGTTACATAATTTGTGCATGTATATACCGAGTTTCAGTTATTACAGCGCCAAATTTAAGGAGGGCGAACAGAAGCCTAAGAGACTGTTTCCAGTGTTCAGTTCATTTTAATGTGGAAACCGTCGAGTTTTTATGGTGTGCCAAGCGGCTGGTAATTTTGTCATGATAATTATAGAAATATAAAATATAGAAATCGTATTTATAGCGAACTTTAAAGACTGGGAAAGACTGAGAAAGACTGAGAAAGAACGTAACAAGTCGGCTTGGGGCTATACCGAAGACGATAATTACTTATTATTTAAGTTCTCAGTGCTGTTGCAGGCGAGATCAGTCAATTAGAGTAAGATGATAAGAAATGTGTTGATCTCTTGCTCACATAAAAATATAATATTATTCTTAGCTTGCAGAAATCATTTCAAAAAGACTCATTAAGTCATTTTGCTGTATAGGCAGAAATACGTCTTTAGCTTCCCCTTTTACTTTTTCTTGCTAAGGAAATAAACTAAATTGGTTTTACATTTAACCGGTTAGAAGAAAAAGTAAACACTTTAGTTAATCACTGTGGACAAATCGAAGAATAAGCACTAAACCATTCTAGCCGGTTTAATTTGTTACTATGAAACTAAAATGAACAGTTGTTTTGCAAACTTGTTCTAAACAGTGAACATCAACAATAAAACTGAGAAAATTAGCTTGGTATTTTGCCATTGTTCTGGAAGCGATAAGTTAGGAAATGATTGCTCTGGTTCTTAAAGAAAACTTGCATGTTCATAAGATTTAATTAAAATAATACTGAATTCTTTGCTTGTTTTGATGTTAAATCTAAAACCCCCTTTTCCCTTTTATCTTTTTGTTTCCATTCAGACGACACAGGCGCTAAGTAACTTCAAAGGTAAGTGATTAAATTTGCGCTGCTTTTATTTATATTCACATATCATTTAACTTAAATCGAACTTCACGAAACTACGTATACTGCCTTAGTTTATATTTTTAATGGACACCGAAAATTAACACGAAGTGTTTCAGTGATTTTTTTTTTTTTTTTTTTTTGCTGGGCTCAGGATTTGAGAACTAATATTTCCAGAAAATATAAAACACAAGAAAACAAAAATTGTATCTTGATATTTGCCTTTGTGTCGAAATAATCAAACCTTAATTCGGCAGTTTGGTTCAATCTTGTTCGGAATATGCACAAAACCTGTCACACGAAATTTTGCGACAGCTTTGGTTCGCGATTTTTGAAGATCGATTTTTGGCAACACTTAGATTTCGCGACTATGGACAGCGATTTAATATTTCTTTTAAAAGATATAATCCACATATTTTCTGCGACAAAGACGCGAAAATTTGATGAAGTGAATTTTTCGTGTAATATTAAAACGCCCCGAGGTACGAAAAACGCGACAGAAAAAAAAACACATATAGAAGGCTTCATTTTATTGGACAGATCCACAACAAAATAACGCTAGCGAAAAGGGTAGCTTGTAAGAATGAACATACTAATTATTTATCATGTATTTCGCTTATCAAACTTGTTTTGACGAGCTCGAATAACCTTATAACAAAGAAAGGGAAAAAGGTTGTCGTTAATAAAAAATTTACAATTTAAGTCGTGAACGGAGGGACAGCTTTAAAACTTCCGAATCAAGAAGCTGAAAAAGAAGTAAGCACAATGTTTTCTTTTTTCTCATCTCTTTGCTTGTTTCAGTTGACCATTTTCAGTTATCTAACAAACATTTATCTCTTCTAGCGTTTAGAGGTTTCTGTTCACATCAAATAACCAAGGCGCTCAGCTACTTCAAAGGTAAGTACGCAGCAATGCATAAAATCTCTCCGTGAACTGTCGCTATCGAAAAATTACGTCCACAGATTCCAAGTAAAAGAATCACGTGCTTCTTCGCCAAGTAGAGATAATCATCTGAGCGTCTGATTTTTAAAAAAAAAATCAAACTCCGATTTTTCAGTTTTGTACGAGTTAGTTGATGAGCTCTCTTAATTCAGACTTATTTTTTCCAATCAGTTTATTTTCGAAATAAAAGAGTAAGATCATGTTTACACAGGATATATATTTCAAGGGTTGAAAACTGAAATGGCTCAATGACCGCGAAACGTTTAGTTGCTTCATTGTCTTTGATAATACTTTTCTGTAAGAACAAATCTTTTCTCGTAAATATTCCCGTCGCATGTCACTTTTGTAAAATACAAGTAAGTATGTCATTGGCGATCGTGTAGCAGTCATCCACCACAGAGGCCGACTATGAATAAATAGAATTTGCAGATTTATCGAGTGTATAACAGTTGCAAAAATTGATTAACTATTTTCCAAACTGTCCAGTTTGTTATTCTGGACTTTTTTAGTGCAAAGGTTAGAATAAATCATTAAATTTTAGAATCCGCGCATCTATTTTTTTATTTTAGCTTATTAATTGCGTCAGCACATCAAAGAAACTAAAACGTTCAGAACTAATGTTATAATAGTACAAATGACACAGCAGGCACGCCAATGCCAAGCGGAATCGGGGAAAATAAAATGCCATCCAAAAGAGAAAGCAAGAGATATAGTATTAAGTTATACTGTGCTTTTAAAACGAGATAATTCAATCTCAAGTGTCCTGGAGAAAGAATTCAGACGAATTTAAAGAAATTGAAACAGCAGTTTGCTTCTTTTTTTAAAACAATCCACACCAAATTTACAGATAAAAAATAGAAGCGACGATTCGATTAGATGATTTGGCGAGTAAACAAATCATTCTAGCCAATAGTAGTGCTTGTTTAACAACTAGTTTTGACGAGAATCTTATTTAACAAAACACTGAAAAAAGTTTTGTAACGAAGGAAAGAATATATTGCACTTAACTTCTTAACAGCGGGAGGGACAAAACGGGGTTACTTATCATTATGTCGTTTAATTTTTACTCAGTTAAATATAAAATTAAACAAAACATTCCTGTCACATCGTTTAGGTTGTGTTTCTCAGACAATTCAGACGGTCAGTTACTTCAAAGATAATATATGGTTCAACTGTTTCATTTGAGGAAAGATTTTAACGGCAAAATCTTACGAACGTTTCAATAGGAAGAGAAAAACAAAAGCAAAACTCAGAATAGCCCCTGTTGTTTTATAATTTCACATTCTTTTTGAAAAGTAGTTTTATTAATTTGTTTATTTACTCGAATCTTTCGGGATTTCCAAAAGGGACTATAGAAACCATGGCATAGAATGACAGAGGAAACTATTACTATTCTGTACTGAAAACGTCGATGATCGCTATTTGACATTTTTCTTTTTTTGTCCTACTCCTTACAGGTCGAAGGATATCAATGGCGCAATCCCGTGTAAACATTTTGCAGACGGTTTTGTTACTAATTTTACCGCTGCTTAACCTGTGCTATGCCACGAACAACAACAGCAGCGGTAAAACAAATGAAAACGCAGTAAGTCCCGCATATTTTGAGCAGCTCCATTTACCTGCACTACCAACTTTGTACTCCAACTGAAAATCTTCGCACTACGCACTGGAAAAGTTGAAAATTTACATGCACATGTAAATTACGATTTACAAAATGTAAATCTTATTTACATTCTTTGTAAATTAAAATTTACATGTTGGAGTTTTGTAAAACAAAATTTACATGAAATTTACAGTCTTCAACGGATCATGTAAATGTATTGTAAAAAGTGATTTACATGGTCCTTTATTACAACGCTAATTGTAAGAACATGTAAAAAACATGTCAAATGTATTAACCACTTTTACAGTTTCTTTCTTTGTAAAAAACATGTAAATTTCTTTACTAAATCATGTAAAGAACATGGAAAATTGACAAAGGGGCGCCGTTCGGAAACATGTAAAAACCATGGAAATTGACAAAGGGGGCCTGTTTGGAAACATGTAAAAACCATGGAAATTGACAAAGGGGGCCTGGTTGGAAACATGTAAAAACCATGGAAATTGATAAAGGGGGCCTGTTTGGAAACATGTAAAAACCATGGAAATTAACAAAGGGGGCCTGTTTGGAAACATGTAAAAAACATGGAAATTGACAAAGGGGGCCTGTTTGGAAACATGTAAATACCCTGGAAATCGACAAAGGGGGCCTGTTTGGAAACATGTAAAAAACATGGAAATTGACAAAGGGGGCCTGTTTGGAAACATGTAAATACCCTGGAAATTGACAAAGGGGGCTGTTTGAAAACATGTGAACATGAGCTTTTAATTCATGATGTAACCCACCAAATAACTTTCGCGTGCATTCATTAGTTAGACAGAACGCATCACGTGGTACGAAATTAAACGACGAAGAAGAAATCGGAGGGATTTAAGAAAGTATAAAAAAAATATTTCCCCTTCCGGCTTGCTGGAGGATAATACTCCTTGCCTGAAAGATTATCCTCAAAATTTCACAGTTGCCTTTGAAGCTTAGTCAACTGTTCATTTTTTCAGCCAAGGGAATTATCCTCCAATATGCAATCGCCTGAATGGGTTTTTATTATTTACTAATTATCTAGATGAACGAAGCGCAAGACGAAATTAAGCGACTGATATCAGTTTTAACATAACTCATTACAAAAGCTCTTAGTTACAAATCTTTTACTAATATCAAAAAGTAAACAGATTATAAATAAAAACCTTTTGATGCAGAAAACGAAGGCGACTATGACTTCGTCTAACAATATTTTAAACAATCTGGAGCAGTGGGGGGAAAACGCTAGCGTCCAACAGTTTGGCTTATATATTTTTCGAGGCATGCGTTTTGGTTTTCTTTATATTATAGACAAGGAAATTTTGCACGCGAACGGCGGTAAAATTGGTCGTTTGCCGTGTTTGACCTGGTCGAGAGGTAAGGCCGAGAAGCACTGGCGCGAACGAAAATTAATCCCGGCGTCCTCTCTGGTACTTTTTGGCGCTCGGTTCAACGGTTCGAAGATCGATCATTGAGAGGCCTTTTCTCTCGCTAAAAAGGGCAATTTTCCTCTCTTTAAGACCTTATTACTTCCAAATTAGCTGCATGGAGCCTTCTTTCACCGGATCTCCAATCAATACGCCTGTTTTAGCCAAGTTTCTTTCCAAGGTAAGCTTATATATGACCGTTCAAATCATGTTTGATTTCCTCTATGTAGCTTCTAGGTGAGATTGGTTTTAATATTTTAATAGAAGTTCAAAATGTAGAATTTCGTGTTTGTTCTTGCACTTCATACGTATAATTCAGCACTTCTTAAACATGAAGTTATTGTTAGAATAAATTGAATAATTGCGTGTGCATGTAGAGATGTCAACACAGGACTGTTCAACATGTTTTATTTAAAATATAAGCTTATATAATTTAAGAGTGCAAGGCTTATTTATTCATGTTATTGTATGTAACATAGTAATTATTATTTTGCCGATTTGCAACCGTTTAAACTCAGTGAGGCTTTCAACTGGCAAATTATAAAGCAAACTAAAACAGCTTTAAAATTATCACCCAAAGTATTAAGCAGTATTTATCAATCTTATCTATATAGTACTCCTGGCATATCAAACTCATTCGATTGGTTTTGTTAGTCGAAAAAAATCGAACGTCTATTTTGCTGTGAGTTCGATTATTCCCAGGGTAACCAATCGAATGTTCGGTAATCGAACTCAATCGAACACCAATTGTTCGATTGGGTTCGGTAATCGTACATAATCAAACTCACAGTAAAATTTGGTCAATCGAATTCAATCGAAAGTTTGATTACCGAACTCCTGTTTGTTTATACTGCGTATATATTGATTTATACTGCGTACATATCGATTGATTTCAAGAGCCACAGCTGGGGCAGTCGAACAATCTACTCGTCCGAAACTGAAGTCAATTTTGCATGCAAGTTTTTTGTTATTACGATGATTTTGGTCTTAAGAAAAAAAAATATTTTACTTGTTCACTTATTATTGTTGTCATCCATGTTGATAGTAAGCACTTCCTCTAATGTAATTGTTATGCTGGAAATTGCTCTTCTCCTGTCAACGTCGCTTTTGGCCGCCCCTCGAGGGCTAAGACAGACTGATGGCGGCAGCGTTTTGGCTCCCTATAATGATTCTTCACATATTGAACACACTGATTGCCTGTGTTGTAGTGAATGAAATGGTGCAACTTCTGTTTGAGTGTAACGGTAAAAACTGCAGGGCAGAAACCATATCCTTCCTTCTAATATAGAAATGTAAACAATAGTGCATTTCAGTTATTTTACCGTCCTTCTGTTCTCTTCTACCAAATATATTTTACTAAACATTGACATTCAGTTCCATATTTGGACGTTTTTATATTTATTCCATTCAATAAAAGTTGATTTTGATTAGTCCTGCGTGATTTACTTATCAAGAGAAAGATTCAGAACTAGATCAAACCCGATTGAGTTTGACTGTGTTTGATTATGTTCGATTGGTTCGAAAATCGGACTTACAGCAAAATAGATGTTTGATTTTGTTCGATTACCAAACCCAATCGAACGATTGGTGTTCGATTGGGTTCGATTGATTTTTGGTTCAATTTTGTTGGATTGGATACCCCGGGGAACCAATCATACACAACCGAACACAACCAAACTCAATGTGATTCGACTTTGTTCGGAATCCATCTCTTGATAAGTAAAAACATGCAGGACTAATTAAACCGAGTGTCAATGTTTGTTTATACATATTTTGTGTAAGAGAACGAAACAACAGTTAAATACTGATATATGCACTTTTGTTTACTTTTTTATAGTGGTGGGAAGGAAATGGTTTCTGCCTTGTAGTCACCATAAGACTCAAACAGAACATTTTTTTCTACTTAAACAGAACTTGCACCATTTCATTCACCGCAACATAGGCAGTAGTAAAAACAAAATAATAAATAAAAAAACAACAACAACAACAAAACATAGGCAGTAGTGCACCATACAAAATGTCTGCATAATATACAAACAAGCAAGAGTTCGTAATCAAACATTCCATTTTGTTGGATGGACCAAATTTTAATTTTAGTACGGTTATGTGCAATTACCGTACCCAATCAACCATTGCTGTTCGATGGGGTTTGAATATGGAATGTTCAATTGGTTACGTCAGGAGTACTGAAGTGACTTTTTAATTGAGTCAGCAAAATTAATGACATTGAATTGTTTGGATGTGTTATTATTTTCAGATGAAAGGGTTGATAGCAAGAGTGGCATGTAAGTACAAGCCTCAATTTATGTCTCAATGACTAGCAGCTAATCAAAGTTTTAAATCCAATGTAGACTTAATGACCTGCAGTCAAAGGCTTTTTTCTGTAAGTCGAATAGCACTGCAGTAAGCCCAAATAGGACTGAGGTTAGCCGAAATAACAACCTGGTTAACCTCAATACAGTGGAACCCCAATATAACGATCTTCGATATTCCCGATATACAGTTGTAACGATGAATATGTTATGTCCCGGCAAAAATAAAATGTATAGGACAGCACCCTGATATAACGATTCCTTGATATAACGATATAATTTTACTGCCCCCTTGGCATATCGTTATATCGGGGTTACACTGTACATGTAGCACTATTGTTAGCCTTAATAGCATTGCACTTACAATGTAGCCTAAATAGCACTCCAGTTGGCCTTAACAGCACTTTGTGTGGCCCTAAATTTTAAAACTCTGGTTAGCATGTTTATGGTTAGCCTTAAAATAATTAATAGTGGTAATGGTAACATAAAGTGTACTTTAAAAATTCTGACAGTTGGCAGCTGGCCACTGTGGTACAGTGGTCATGAGTATAGCTTACCATGCAATCTACTTTATAGGAAATTTGCTACATGTACATTTACAGCTGGTCTAGTACAAATTCCTACATATCCAAATGTGCATTGTAGAGTGCTTAAAAAATACATGTTCAATTGTACATGTGCATATTTGTTTGAATTTTGTGATACCATAAGGTCTTTTATTCTTGTGTAAAGTTTATATTTGAGTGCAACCAGTGGACTGCAAAACTCTACTTCTTGCGTCCTTGATAACAACTGGATGGCAATGTACATGGAGCAATGTCTGCATGTAAAAAATTACTTTCAGTCAGCTGTTCTCAAGGTCAGCCCTCCTAGTTATCTTGAAGTCCCTAATGTGCAGGTTCAGAAGTGGTGATGTTGTGGTTTCAACTCTTTGTTGGCTTTAATTTTTCAAACCAGTTTTGATTTTTATTTTCTTTTGTTTCAGATAATATTAAGAAATGAGACAGTGGAAAGTAAAAATTGGTTTGAAATTTTTTTAACCACAACATTGATCTAACCAGAATGTCATTCCTAATGATTCTTTATAATTTGTTGTTAGGTTAAAGAAGGCTCTACCACTTTCACTGATGAAGTCTTGTACATACAAATACTAAAAAGGTGGCAATAACCAGAGGTGGTTAAGGTGTAAATCGTTTCACCTCGGTATCAAGTCTGTACCATCACAATGAAGCATCTTGCTGAATGTTCAGTTGGTGTACATACATGTACATGTTGTGTGGTTTTCTGGTGGAAATTTATTCCATCACTTTTGTTCTACTTTTGTACAAATTATTTGAATTCATGGCAGTTTTCAAATAGGACCATGTTAACAAAGCCTGACAATTACAGTGATAAATGTGTAAAGTGAACCTAGGCTGGTCAGTGTTCGAAATCATTATTCAAGAGGTTCTACTATGGTTATTTGATGCCATAGCTTTTTTATCAATTGTAGTGCTATGATAGTAGTTGAAGGGTTGGAACCCAAACCATTTGCCAAATAACCACTGTTAAAGGTGAAGAATTATTCTACATCAGTGTCAGTCTTAGTTCTGTACTTTCACAATTAAGTGTTTATTCGATTAAGCGCCCAACCTCGAATAAGCGCCCACCTCGAATAAGCGCTTACTCTGTAGGTAGGAAAAGTTAAAAATAAGGTCTTGTAAATGTACAACGAGAGCGACTGAGCAAAGATGAAAATCAGCTTTTGTACAATTTAAATTCAAGGCATTTTTTGGGACAATTTTAACATAGCTTAGCAATGAATGGTGTTTGAACTTACCCTGCGGGAAGGCTCACCTTGGGGCACAAAATATACTTTGGGGCACTCACGACTGGCGGGCACAGCAATATGGTGGGGAGGAGACTGGTGAAGAGGCACCAGTAAATTTCATATCTCAATGAATGTTATATCTTGTCAACATTCCTGTCAAACTTCTACTTTCTTTGAAATTAAATTGGCTTGTCAGTATTCCTGCGGTTTTCGGGGTGGGAGTGAAAAATTAGCAGAGGTTGATGCAGGTTCACTCGCGGCTTTGCCACGTAAATGTCATTCTTGTGCGTGCTCTAAGGTGAGCCTACTCGCAGGCTAGTGTGAACTTGGCTGTTCAGTGTTCAAAATCATTGTGCAAAAGGTTCTGCAATGTTTATTATTCGTTTGATTTCATAGTTTTATGATATGGAAGGGTTGTGGTAGTAACTGAAGGGCTGAATGCAAAGTCATGTGCCAAACATTAAATGAATTGAAGCAAAAGAAAAACATTCAACAAAAATTTAATCCTGAAATACCATGGTTTCATTTCCAACCCTTCAGTTACTGTAAAGTATATTTTATGCGGTTATTCAAAAAGACCATTTACGCCTATTAATAAAAGTGATCAATATCTTACCCATAGTATAACTTTAAAAGGCTCATTTTCATCCTACAATACATGTCTTTCATGATATGGTACATTTTCATACATATGCTAAGCTATTGCATAATTCACCTCATTGAGTGCATGAAGACACTTCAGTAGAGGAACATAGGATAAATCGGGGCACATGCCAAGCAAAAGAGATTGGCTTTTTAAGAGAAAAGCAAACACCAGTGCAACATGCAGGATCAAAGTGGGCCTTTGCAATAGAGGAGTAGTATTATTACTATTTGGAAATGAAGTCACTGATATGTTATTAGACAGTTCTATCAATTAACCATGCATAAATTTATCTTAATCTTTATTGTTTTCCATAATGATTACGTGAAATTGAAATAATTGGTATCAGCAATTTTTGACCTAGTAAAACTGCTTTATTTGAACTGAAAAAACTATGCAAAACTATACGATCTAAATCATTTTATTCTGAATGAAATGCTAGTTTTTATTATATTTATAAAGAATATTCCAAGCTATATATACAAGATACATGCAGAAAAACTTTATTACTTATGGGGTATAAAATCATTTGTATGTATTATTATTAACTGGAAAAATATATGCACTGACGTATTGAAAATGAATGTAGTTAGGATAGTATCAAGAAAAGGTTCTAGACGAATAAAAGAAAACCGTGCCAGGCATTCTGTTCTTCATTTTAATTACAGGGGCTAAGCAGGTCCCCTTTGTCAATGTCCATGTTTTTTACATTTTTCAAACAGGCCCCCTTTGTCGATTTCCAGGGTATTTACATGTTTCAATCAGGCCCCCTTTGTCAATTTACATGTTTCCAAACAGGCCCCCTTTGTCGATTTCCAGGGTATTTACATGTTTCAATCAGGCCCCCTTTGTCAATTTACATGTTTCCAAACAGGCCCCCTTTGTCAATTTCCATGGTTTTTACATGTTTCCAAACAGGCCCCCTTTGTCGATTTCCAGGGTATTTACATGTTTCAATCAGGCCCCCTTTGTCAATTTACATGTTTCCAAACAGGCCCCCTTTGTCGATTTCCAGGGTATTTACATGTTTCAATCAGGCCCCCTTTGTCAATTTACATGTTTCCAAACAGGCCCCCTTTGTCGATTTCCAGGGTATTTACATGTTTCCAAACAGGCCCCCTTTGTCGATTTCCAGGGTATTTACATGTTTCAATCAGGCCCCCTTTGTCAATTTACATGTTTCCAAACAGGCCCCCTTTGTCAATTTACATGGTTTTTACATGTTTCCAAACAGGCCCCCTTTGTCAATTTCCATGTTTTTTACATGTTCAGTCTATTTATAAGCATCAGGTATAAATGTTTTTACATGCTTTTTACAGGGTTGATCGGATAAATTGACATGTTATTTACATGGTCCGTGGTCTTTCGTTCGGGAAATTTACATGATGTTCTGTGTTTTTACATGTTTTACTTCAAATATTTACATGTTTTTGACATGTTTTGAGAAGAACATGTAAAAGGGTAAAAACTATGTAAATCATCCTTTACAGTGTCTTTACATGTTATTTACATGTTATTTACATACTATGTAAATTTTCAACTTTTCCAGTGACGTGTTCTTAAAATATCCTTCCCTTTCTTAATCTCCTTTGTGTTTCAAGTGAATTGAGTTACTGAGTGGGTCCTCTTTATCACAAAGACAATAAAACGAAATCTGGAAATGTTTGCAGAATGCAATCTTATAATCTACCAAGGACTGCCTGTAAAAGCAGAGAAGAAATTATCAAAATGTTTCGCCTAACAAAGACCCTTTCGATTTCCTCACTTAGGGCACTCAGCCGACATCACCATATGGACCATGTGGTTATGGTGCTTGCTTTTGCGCCCCAGGAATCCCAGGTATCCCAGGGAGCCCTGGACCAGCGGGACCAGCAGGTGTTGCAGGATCATCCGGCCCTCAAGGGTACACGGGACCACGAGGAGACAAAGGTGATGCCGGCAAACAAGGAAGCGAAGGACCCGGAGGCCTAGTGGGTCCACGAGGTGCCAAGGGCGATTTAGGCGTAAAAGGAAGCCAAGGCCCTCCAGGCCCCCAGGGACCTCCAGGGGCATCGGGAGCTAACTGGAAACAGTGTGTGTTTAAAAATCTGGACGACGGCAGGGACACTGGATTAATCAAGGTAAAATTGCACTCGCATACTAATTTTAACCGTAAGCCTTAATTATACACGTTCAATAGGCCGTGGTTACCCAATATTTCGTGAAGACGAACTGTGGAAGGTGAGCGTAAGGACCTGGGCTGGACTAGCTGGAATGGGGTGGAGCAGCGAGCAAAAGACCGTGAAGGATGGAGGACGTTTCTGGGTAGCCTTATGCTCCAGTTAGAGGAGCGAAGAGGATGAGTGAGTGAATAGGCGGTGTTTTCCCTTTTGGCAACAGAATAACGAATTACTCAAGGAATTGTTATCAACTATTTTAATGCTAAGCTTGATCATAACAAAAGATATAAAACAGTGAAAAACAAAACAATGTTTTAAAAAACTTACAATAATCTTTGGTGCCTAGCTGGCACCAAAGATTTTATACGCAACATTCGAAATTTAACGTTTTAAATTGTAAGTTTTTATTTTTTTAGGACTTTTTATAGCGATATTAATCAATCAAGGGTGTTTTAATTTTTTATATTTTTAATCATGTTAATTATATTATCTATAGTAGCTAGCATTTTTATATTGTATATATTTTAATTAATTTAGATTTTAGTTTTTAATTTCGTGAAATAACTGTAAACTAGCCGTAAAGCTAAGATTATTTCACGTTAATAAAGTATCTATCTAAGTATCTATCTATCTAATTCCAGGATAAAATGAAGCCATTTTTGTATAACATTGTCCGCCAGCTTTAACTTTTGAAAATAAGAGCACTTTTTTCAATTAATTTTTTCAATGAGTTTAACATATAACATATTAACTTATTAACATAACATATTAACACAAGCTTTATTTACTCTCGAATTTCAGAGTAGCTAACAGAAGCTAATATCTTTGAAAACACAAAAATGCAGTAAAATATATTACGAAAATACATTATTAGTGTATAATACACTTAAAAGAAACTAGTATTTACAAATATGTCTGTATATAATTAGAGAATCATTTAGCGAAGAGAAAATGTAAGCACAAATCGTTTGAACGAAGGTGAAGCCATGAATTTCCCACTAAGCTCTGTAAAAGCACAAGTACGGATAGCCAGGATCAGGCAGCGCATTCCACTGTTTAGTTGAGGAATAAGAAAGCGAATTAAGGCTGTAGCTCGTTTTTCTAAGTTACTTAGTAACAAAATGTAATTACCTCGAAGATCATAAGAAGAGGACCGGAGCGAAAACATATCTTTCATATAAGCAGAAAAATATGGGAAAAACAGGCTATTTTACTGATAAACTGGGCTCAGATCTTTTGTAATTTTAACTTTGCCGAATCTATACTGAATCTTCTAGTATTTCTGTAGGAATGTGTTTTCAACAAAACTGCAGACAAAACAGGACTGCGCGTCTTTTGGAATGGCGTTCTTCGTATCCATGACTGCCATAGTTGCTGCAGTCGATGGTATTTCACATTCAATGGCGCTGAGTGCTCGGTTCCGGCCGCGATTGATGGTGTGGTCTACATGGTGCATGGAGATAACGGCAAAAAGAACTTGCTTCGTGTAAGGCAAATCGAAGGAGTGTGTGAGAAAGTCGCCAAAGGCACTGTGCGTGTGGGATTCTGGGTCGGTAACTGCGCTGGTTATGGATCTGCTAACGCGGTTACGGGCTGGAACTCAGTGTCCCGGATCTACGTGGAAGAAGTACCACCCCCACAGGCTTAAAACTTGACGAATAAGATAAGGATAAAAATTCAAATGCTGTTTTAAGGGGAACATTATTGCTATAATAAGGAAATAAGCATTAAGGAGTTCACAGAAGCTGTAAAGTAGCCATTGCACGACTGTTATGTAACAAGTTGGGAAAATATAATTTGGATAAAGCCATTTTTAGCACTATGCAACTGACACTAATGTAACAGTAAAATATGCAAATAAAGTTTGAAAATTAAAAACACCGCACAACTCATTTTTGTTAATTTGCTCATTAAATTTCCGCTTAAACAACACTATCGTTGAATATGTGCAGAAAACCAATAAGATCAAAAAAAAGGAAAAGTTTATTTTTGAATCACCCAAGTTCAACAGCATATATAAACATAGACACGTAATGGGTACTTGCACTTATTTTGCAGTTAAGCCCCGATAGGCAGTGAGCAAACATTCGGCTAAAAGTGGCTTTTTAGCCTTCACTGCCGGTCTAGAGAGTAGGCCTTGGAGTCTTCCCCTAGTTCTTCAACGTCTTGAGCAAAAAAAAGGTTACTGTAACAGATGAAACAAACCTCTGAATCTGGTCAAAAACAACTTTAAACGATTGGCAAATTACTGGCTCTGATTTGTGCCAGACTATTGCAGGGGAATCTAGAACTCGTGCACGTTTTATTAATTATTTTTACATAATTTTCGAGAATTTAAGGAAATGCCCGGCCAAAGGTTAATTGCGGAGAAGCGCGAAGAACGATGGGTAAAAAAAAGACGAACTGCTTGGGGAGAGGTGAACCCGAATTAACCATTTTCCAGCGATCATTTTATCGTCGCTCGCCGTTCTTTGCGCTACCCCTAGAGCGCCTGGAATAGGCTAGCCAGTTGACGTGATTAGATAATCTTAAAATTTCCTTAGGGTTCGATCTATATTTTGGGATCGGAAACTCATTTGAGCAGGAAAAAACGATTTCCTAGTAAAACCTTAACTTGCTTATGTTCGAGTTCCACCGCCATTTGGTGTCTGGTTTTGTTTCTCTCAAACAGAGACTGATAATCGAGGGTTTCAAAAATTTTAGCCGTTAAGCGAAAATTGAAAATTTACCTTCCCCAAAAAATTTTAAAAAAAAGGGGAAAAATTATAAATTCTCCTCTCCCGAACCTACTCCTTCGATGTGACATTTTTACCCCATTTCAGACAAAATAGTTTAATTTTGTACCCACCAAGGGAAGCTCAGTTGAAACGTTTCTAAGAACTGGAGTATTACATGTACCCCATGTCACCGACATTAAAGGGTGAGACTGAAACGGACGGGTATTTTAAAACAAATTGGCCCCATCATATCCGGATGCGTTTAGTTAATGTGAGAGGCCATGTTAACACCCAGGCCTCACTCTGGAACTTCCATATCCCCTGCACCTACTGGAAATTGGTTTTAGATGTTTGTTGAAGCAGTAGCGCAAAAGCTTGCAATAAGGTGTACATAATGTAGTGTACATAATTTTGTTCAATAGCTACTCGAAGTCCTGGCGGATCCCATCTTACACGAAAGCCGGGTAAGGTGTCTGTAAATCTTGTTCGAAAAACCAACGCTTGAAAGAATAGGTATGATGTACACGAAAATCAATTTTAAGTGCATTAAGCCTGTTAACACATTAGAAAAAAGTTAATGCACTCTTTACAAAAGAGAAGCAATACCTTATTGTTACTTATTTTCGCGAGACTTAATTTTCGCGATTTTCAAAAAATCGCGAAATTAAAGATCCGCGAAAATTAATTTTAAACGATTTCTATTGTATTTTTGGCCAAATCGCGAAAATTAAGTCTCGCGAAATATTCCCGTTCCATTTTTGCGAAATTAAGTTCCCGTATTTATTGACCATGCTTAACAAAGAATAGTTGAAAAACAGGTTAAGACAACTAGCATAAAAAATGGTGGGACAGAGGCAGCTGTTGTTTTCACGCACACGACAATGTTTCGGTGTCCCCGGTCACACCAGGTCGGGCATTTTGTTGTGCTGACACTACACTTTGTCGTGCTGACACTACATTATAGAGCACAAGAGGACATGCTGTAACTTCATGTTACTCTGTTAAGGCAATTATCGAGATGTCAAGAGAAACATTTCTATTTTCAATATTATTGACTGAAAGAATCACTGTAGAAGCCAAAACGTTATTTACACAGTGGTATAATGTCGTGTGCAATGATTGATATCAGATTATTTGAGAATCAAATGCACTTAGAGAGTCGTGCAGCAGATAACGCGCACATAACGTATAACGACACTCCCAGGAGATTTACACTCAGTCGCCAGAGGGGACAAAATCACATGAGTCATAGAATATAAGGAAATCCAAAACAGCCCTGCCTGACAAAAACCATGGTAGGAATGATAGTTAAATTTTAAATATGAGAAAAAAAACAGGCTAAGAATAGTTAATTATATAAATCTAATACCAATCAAGCCACAGTGTTTTAGTTTATGCTTAAAAAAGCATGAGCTAACAATTCAAAGTTAAACTAAAATTTAACGTATCTAAATGGTTCTTGTGAACTTTTTCTCAAATAATTTGCTGCCATTCTTTTCAACATTAGTTAAGAAAACTGCTATTATATAATGTCTTATTGAAGATACCTTTCTAAGTCATTTCATTTCTAAAAAAGATTTTTCCCTTTCTCATTGATAAAAGAAGTTGTATTTGTCTTAACATGAATTGTAGTGTTTGCTGATCAATCTTTTACACCTTTTCGAGCCAGAGAGCTTCGCCAATGCAGGAGACTCTGGTTTCTTCTGAAACTATTGTCAATTCCCGAAGGTAACGCAACGGATGATCCCAAAAATCAAAAGCCAGTAACCTTGCATGGACAATGGGGAAATTGACCCAAAAACAGCCAAAATCACGTGCATTTTGCGAGTTTCGGGCTTACAATTTTAGTTTCGCACTTCTTAGTATATGGCTTTTACAGAAAATACATCAATGAAATGAATGAGACCTTTCTAACGGTTTTACCTTTTTCTAAAACTAGTGGCGAAATTTACTGAAACGTTGTCCATTTTAGCGTTCTGTTTGTATAGAAAACACACTTTGAGGTTTTATTTTTCTCCTTCGCATTGCTTTACTTCATAGCATATGACTTTAATTGTTTGGCGTTTAAAGAAGCTCCATGCAAATTTTTATAGGAAAATAATGTATATAGTGCTAGCGAAATACAATTTTCTAATTTTTTTTCTGACGTTTTCAAACTCTCTTTTCTAAGAGACTTACATAAAAAAACGCAAACAATATTTAGGTTGTTGGCCGGTTTACACGTTACGATTTGTCGGCCCGATTTGATCCAAGCAAATTAACACGCTGCGATTCGTCGAGAGGCTTTTCTTCGCCTATTTAAATTTGAAAGGATGAAAATCGGCCCGATTTCTGAAATCTGTGACACTGCAACAGATTTTTAAAGAAAATCGGCCGATTTTTAAGTGCGCACTCATTTTCTTATCAAATATGGGCCAAATTGGGCCAACAAATCGTAGCGTGTAAATCGGCCTTGAGCAGTTATCCAGTTCGATAAAATGTTCGGTCACCTCAGTTATCTGGCTCAGCTCTTTTCTTTTCTCTAATTTTTTGGTGCAGGCTTTTCGTCGTACATTCCTGTTGTTCGTCCTGTGTGCAACCTGCGCCATTTTGAATGTCTCAGTGGTTGAAGGAGGTCTGATAGATGACATCAGTAAGTACTGTTTCTTGCATGATCTAGCATTTTACAGATTTTAAAAATATGCCAATTAAGCACAAATACTGATGATATCATTTGTTGCTCTATAGAGGAGTGCTATGATACTTGGAGCAGATGTACCACATGGAGCTATCCATTAGGTGGAATATTGTGGCAGAAATGTAATACCAGGTAGATATTAATTTCTTTGTTGTTCAGTATAGGGTTTTAAATTTATTAGAGCAGTTTTTCGATTGACTGAGTGTCATAAAACCACTGAAAAGCAAAGCAATTACTCTGACCAGTCACAAAAGATACGTACAATGCAGTTAACCAATCAAAACTCCAAGCAAATATATGTAGTTCTAGCTGGCACGGCACGAAGCGCTGGAAGACGAGCGAGACATGACTAGTTTTGGTTGCATTCTAATTGGCTGAGAAAGTAGTGTAATTTTTTTTAACCAACTTCTAAGCGCAGTAATGCAAAACGAAAGCAAACACAAATTACTTTCGATACTCAAGTAAAAACAGCTCTAAGCGTGTTATCCTGTTTTTTTTTTATGGTTAGTGCGTTGGATTCCAGAACGATCAGTCGGGATTCGAGCCCTGGCCAGGGTCACTGTGTTGTGTTCTTGTGCTAACACACTTAATTCTCAGCTGCCTCTCTCCGCCAAGCTGGCCGGCTGAAGTATCAATGGGTACCGGCAAATTGTTAGGGCAACTTCATATCCTCATAGAATGCTGGGGAGTGTCCTGCAATGAACTAGCCTCTTATCTAGGAGAAGTAGAAATGTTCTAGACGCCTGGTGCTTTAGAATTTGTAGTCACCCCCGAGAGCTATGAGCTACATTGCTAAAAAGGTCTTAAAATTTTTAAGTCATATTACCATTATTAATCATTTGCGTAATCTTTACAGGTGCAAATGCCTCGGCCGTGAAGGTGGTACGTGTGTGGAGACTCCTAGCAAGTGTCCCTTAAGCAACACCGCTTGGCAATGTCAGTGCCACGGGACATTCAACAATCCTAAGGCGTGGTGGTGCAAATTTTATCCCTCAAAGTAAACCAAGTCAGCGCCAAACGTTTGACTAAAACGTTATTGCACGGCAGCATGTTTGAAGCATAGATGCTCTTTGCTTAATAGAACATGAGTAATTAGATATTTAAAATGCAAGTAAGTGAATAAACCACCTAGTTACTGTTGGAATAAAGACTAATGTCTTGATTCAGGTAATAAAAGTGTTACAGTTTGCTCGATGCTTGTGATATTTTTTTCTTTAGCTGGTTGCTGAGGGCTGACATGTTTAGAACCGTTTTATAACAGTACGCCCAAGGTGAAGGGGTACTCTCGGAAACATTTTCCGAGAGTTGATGTTGTTCACATCGCATTTTTCATCTTCAAATAGATGAATAATATTTCATAATTCTAAAATAAGTGCACTGGAAATATCGCACTTCAGACCCAACGGCTCAAACCTGATACCCTTTGGCATGGTACTTGCGTAGCTGTCGCGAAGTGAGTCCTACTTCCCCCGGGGTCACATTCACCACGGGTAATTTTACCCGTGTCTCAAATTTATCGTTGTGAAGTCTGTTTCGTGTTTAGGTAGCATAATAGACTGGCGCTAAACTCCAGATTCATAAGCGTGAAGCGAGTAGTAGGAGTATTTCTACACCCACTAAATGAAACGTTTGTAGGCCAGGCCATGGCAGGCATCAAAGTGCAGGCATGATATATGCCAACCTTTAAATGTTTCTTTTGCATTAGGAAACAATTCAAGCTTAGCTTGATTTGTTTCCTAATGCAAAAGGAAACATTTAAAGGTTGGCCATATGCTTTAGTTGTCAAAGATAAAAGGGAATTCGTCAGCAATGTCTGCTTCAATATTAGGCAAGCGTTATGTAATGGGATCGAAATTTGACGCAGTGTAATCTGGTTCCCAGGATCTTTCCAGAAAAATTTCTCAAAAACTGCCCTCGTGCCTCTGAGCAGCAAGAGAGAGAAAAGGCTGAGAAGAACACGAATCATGAACAAAAGTAAGCCGTAATGATTTCTTTTAGTATCCACGGTGCACTACAACTGGGATTGGCTCGTTTGATTTTACCACCAACACTTTAAAGTTGCTCACATATCCATTCACTTGCAGCATGGAACTTTCCCTCTTTGATAACGACAGAGAAAAATACCGCTCTTGCAATAGCTTTCATGAAAGTGAACTGCTTACACACAAGAGTACATTCATGAAATAAGCTTACAGCCGGAAACCTCGCACGGTAAAATCAACAGTACCACAAGGGTTTTATCCAGGGACTAAAAGTAAGACCCATTTTGACATGCAAGAAAATAAGCAATACTACATGCGAGTAGTGATTTTATCATATTTGACAGGTATCATATCATATTTGACATGCATGTATTTGTGAGAATCGTCTTTGCGTGACACTAATGGCCAAACCCTTTATGTTCCAAGCCTGAGCATTATGTGTTCCATTATGTATTCAATACATAATCAAGCATACAGCTCTTGAACCTTAACGAAATGATTAGCAAAAGAAAATTGTCAGTGATATTTAGACGGAAAAATGTAAAAAAATCGATACAGCGCTCCCAAGAACCAAACGACCACTAGACTACTTTCACCCTTTCACTCCCAAATTTTCCCCCCAAAAACGCGTTTTTTAACCGCTAAATTAAATTTTTGGTGCTATGATCTTGAAATTTACCTTAACTTTGCTAAAGAAGCACTATTTTACATCTAAGCAACATTTTGATGACGATTTCGTGCAAAAATATACAATATTTCACTTTGGTGCATGCGCATAAGCCAAAATTTGGACTTTTTTTGCTGAACCGTTCCAATTTTTTTTTTGCTCTGTTTGCTTCCGTTTTTTTCGGCTTTCTTATTCTCGTTACTTTCTACTCTTCATAACCTTTCTTATGGCCAAAAAAGTTTTGACGTTATCATTGGAAAACTCTTAAAAGGGGACCTTGACCAATTACAGGAGTACTGGCCTTCTTGAGCAACGATTTTGAATTAAAAACGGATCGTATTTTTCTCTGATTAGCTCTGTGAGAATGCAACCGATATTCTAAATGAACGGTCCTGCAGAAAGGTCGATCCAAACTCCATGAGATTCTTATTAAGAACTTTAACTGATGTGCTAATTAATGATGTCACAAGAGGTTCAAAGACTGCACCTCCAAATAGCGCGCGTTCACTCCAAATAGGAGTGAAAGGTTTAATAGCCTCCCACCAGTTTCTGCTCCCACGCATTCGTTTTAAGGGGCGATCGTGTTTATTTGTGGGGAGGAGTGAAACACAATCGCCCCTTAAAAACGACTGCGTGGGAGGCTATAGACTTTTACGCTACAGATCTAGAGAAGAAAACAATACGAAAACTTTCGCCGGTGATTCCAGCTTGTTTTCTTAGCCATTGCAGGAAAGCAAAGAGTCCTGGGTATAGGATAGAGCCAAACTGAGCGAGGCTCGACTAGTGGAAACCGCGGCTCCATAAAACATTGAATTCCTCCATTAACTATTGATAACACAAGAAAGCGAAATTAAATAGAATAACAAATAAATAAAGGCGTTAAAAGGTGAACTAGCAATTAATTCAATTCCTAAAACAGAAAGCTGAAAACCGTATGCCAAAATAAAATTAAAATCTAAAACCAAAAACCGAAGCTGAAATGCCCTACATACCAAATACCTAATTTGGTGTCGCTAAAATCTGAAACCTTACTGAAAGTAAGCAAATCATCTCTAGTGCCAAAAGCTGAGATGAAACTAAAGCCTATAGATTCTACATGAATACGAATAGCAGCTAACAAAATACACAATTCGATTTAACCGGATTCAGACAGTACACCGATCCGATTTATCAAAACTGAGGTAAGCATATGTTGCAGTTAGTGTAATTTTTTCTAATGAGCTCAAGTGTACTTATCGTAAGCTCTAGCCAGTCTTTATTCCTCGAATCCAGGCCTTTCAGAATTTTTCGAATGAAGCTAAATCGTGTTTAATTATTCTTTAAGAGCAACACGAACACTTTGTTTAATACGTTTTTAAAGTTATTTAGCTTTAGCAACCAAAACGTTCGCTAGTATTACCAGATTGGTATGATGTCTATTATAATTGTTTCATTGTCAGTGCTGAATCAAATATCCAAGTTAAATATGACAATAAGCACGATGATTATAAAGAAAGGGAAAAGGAATACATCATAGAACTCGTAGCGTCATTAATTATTTTGTTGTCTTCTGTACAATATGTTACTTTTTAAAGTAACATATTGTACATTTTGGCCTTAAGTCTGTGTAACTGTATTACATAGAGAAATTAATTGTTGTCGTTTGTCAGATTCCATTTTTTTAATTTACACTGCGGAGAAACAATTGCTAAATGGATAGATTGAATTCAGAAGTTACTTTGCTATTTATTTATATCCCCACTTTTCACAGTTGAGTTGAAATCCAACTTTCCTTGAGAGTTTCAGAATACCGTGCCTCTTGGAATTCTATGCTAGTTTTAATTTATTTTATGAGACTGAGAAAGCGACGTTTGTAAATTTTAACAATTTATCAAAACAAAATTTTAGACGATCTCCTCTTATCTTTTTTAATGAATAAGGGTTGCCGCAGTTTGTAAGCGAAAATGGCGTTAAGGATTTTACCCATGAGAAAAAACCTGTTCTTTGTTTATCTTTCTTTCTCCACAACAAAACGTGAAGAAGAAATGGCCTCCATTTCGCACAAAGTCTCTGTGATCTCCTTGTTGTTTCTATTTGAGATGTCATTATTGGTTTACTGCGCCACAGCAAATAACAAAACCAATCAACCATCCTACAAAATGGTAAGTGACATCTTACTGCGTTGCATGACCTTACGTGTCAATGTTAATTTCTGACAAGAGAAGAGTAACCCTTTCTTTACAAATATTCATCGATTTAACGTTCGGCTTATAATAGACCTGACCCCGGGGAGGGGGGCACTCAAAAAAGTTTTATACGGGGAGGCTCCGCCCCAAGCTCTTACCCCTTACCCTTTTATATACCATTTTCACAGAAATTTTACCCCTTTCATATACCTTTTACTGAAAAAAGGTACCCTTTCATATACCTAAAAGACTGCATAAACTAGAACAGGAAGTTTCTTGTCATTTTCTTGTTGCGCTTTATAAATTAAAATAATACAGCCATAAGTGCGTCTGTTCGAAATATTTTAATTTAAGGCCCTTTAAAAAACCTAAATAACGGATTTACATACCCTTTCATATACCTAAACTTCTGAAATCCCTACCCTTTATATACCTGAAGCCTGAAAAAGGTACCCCTTTCGGGCGGAGCCTCCCCGTATAGGCCATTATATGGAGTAGCCCTCCCCCCCCCCCCCCGGGACCTGACCAAGTTAAATACATTCATTTCCATTATTCCTCGATCAGTGCTTCTAGTATTATACTGTGCTGGTTGTAAGTCCAATACTCTATTCTGGAAGTGTACTATAGACTTACCATACGGTATTCCTTCAGTCAGAAGCTTAAACTTACATAGGATATAATGGTTATCGAATGTAAAGATAACAAGTTCCTGGTTGTATATTTCAGACTTTGTTTTTCATTTTGCATAAAATATATTGCTCCTCTCCTTAACACTTAAATTTTAGCACATCACTGGCTTTATTTTCCCTCTAGTTGAACCAGTTTCCTTCTCCTACTCTTAGTTTGGCTGCAAAATTATTCTGAAATTATAAAGTTTTATTGTATTGCGACTAACAAAATTAGTCATCGAGGGAAGCCCAGGCTGCTTGGCTGGCTCAGTTGTTTTAGTCCCAAAATGTCAACGTTAACTTTATAAATATATTTCAATATCTATAATGTCTAAGCCTAAATAACTCAAAACTGTCTCATTCCAACCCAGCACCCCCCTCCTTTCTGTTATGGTGGTCTCCCTGGTACGCACGGCAAGCCTGGGTCTCCTGGGGTACCAGGACGTGATGGCCGTGATGGCCGCGAAGGAGCCAAAGGTGACCAGGGTAGCCCAGGGAAGACTGGACCCCAGGGACCTCCAGGACCCTCAGGGACTCGTGGTGCTAAAGGAGAATCTGGTGTCCAGGGTCCTCCTGGTCAAAAGGGGCAGCGCGGAGAGAGTGGAGCAAGTTTAATCCCTGGGACTCCTGGTGCGATGTCTTATAAGAACTGGAAAGAGTGCGCATGGAAAAACTTGAATGACGACAAAGACCATGGCTTGATTAAGGTAAGTGTAAGTTAAGGTAAGTTCACTACAAAGCTTGCGTTGATTCGACACGATTTGTACATGTGTAGCTAGGAGTAAATTTAAACAATTATCAAATAATTCAGTGTTTTCAGAGAATTTCGATTCTTCTTTTCATTATTTCCTTCTTTTCATTATTATTTTCACAGGACTGTATGTTTACCAAGAATTTTTCTGACACAGCCCTTCGTGTTTACTGGAGTGGCGATTTCAGAATCTATGGCTGTGACAGTTGTTGCAAACGCTGGTATTTCACTTTTAATGGTGCTGAATGTGCAGCTCCCCTGCCAATTGACGGTATTGTGTACATGTATCAAGGAAGTGGTAAAAGTCCTCACCGTGTCCGCCATATTGAGGGGCACTGTAACAACATCCACAAAGGCAGGGTGCGCGTAGGCTTCTGGGTCGGTAATTGTGCCGGATATGGAAGCGTTGACGCCCACACAGGCTGGAATTCAGTGTCCCGGATCTTTGTTGAAGAAGTTCCTAAACCTCAGGCTTAGATTCCGAGACAAAATATCTCCTCCTACATAAACGCCTAAAAAAGGACTGCGATAAGTTGTTAATTACGTAACAAGTGTTTCCTCTGATTACTGGGTATGCTTTGTAATTGATTTACGTTTGCTATTTAATTAAATAAAACACAGGAGGTTTCACAAAGAAAAGTATGCTTGTTTGTATCAGTTTTTTTATATTTTCATCTATCATTTTTCATTCTCTACGGAAGGAGATCCAGTTGTTTGTTCACAATGTAACGTAATGAAGAGACAGAAAAAAGGATATAAAGAACAAGTCAAAAATGAAGACAAATGAAACACTAGTTGGACATCTAATTAAGGAAGCTATAACCATTGCGTTTTAGATATTGAAAGAAACCAGATTGGAACGAAACGAAAACTCAGTCACCAATTTTATCCCAGTCGAGTCCAAAACTCAGTGTCGTGTATTGCCTGGAGCCCTACTACCAGAATACAAAGCCATGCGTCTTACGTTAGGGATAGAACCAGTTACAAGACCTTGATACTAATGGGCGAACAGAGCGAAACCTAAAAAGGAAAAAATGTTCTTCGGTGCCAAGACAAGATACTGAGAATATACTGGAGAAACCACTTACTTCCTTGAAAGACATTCTTCTTAAAAAACACGTACCTAAGTCCTTTCTCTTTGAGAGCTTCTTCTCATTAAATTGTACTGGTGTTTTGTATGGGAATGGCATTTGATTTTAGATCAATTTTCTAAATCTATAATATTATAGTCTTTTTTTTTTTCTATTGGAAAAATTAAATCTGCACAAGCGTATTGAAACCCTATATCTCCAGGTGTTGGTTAAAATAGTACAAGTAATTGATTATTTTGTTTTTACTGCAAGGATTTACGGCGTTTTGAAGTTTTATGGATTATCCTTTCCATAACCCTAATTTTATGTTTTCATTGTGAAGAATGAATTTTTACAACTGTATTAAAACCCTGATATTGTTTAGAAAAAAATGGAAACCCCCGCTGTCTAGAGAAATGCGCAATCAAAAGTAGGAGTAAACACTATAAGCTAAGCTCTCAATTTATCTTTTTTCATTAGGTTTGCTGACTATAGGTCACGGATGGTATATCTTATGCTTTCTTTTCCTCGAGCTAAAAAGAGTCTAAAAACGGTGAAGCCATTGATGTTTCCAGTTTTCTTCGTAGCAAATCCTTGTATGTCTTCTTTGCAAATTCTTCCGAAACTATTCTCTTGAATTGACCTTCCAAGTCACGGGTGTTATTATATTATTTTATATTAATTACATGAGTTAACACTGCCACGCACTGATATGCAAAAGTTGTGTAATGCTTTTAAATGTGCACTCTTCGTAGATATCAGTGGAATTTGGACCCTAACTTTCACTTTTTTAACTTGGCCTATACAGTTAGCTTGCAAAAATATATAGTTGAATACATTTCATATAGCTGATCACGCGTACATGTAGCTGATCACGCATTGGGTCCTTTTGACCCCAAAATTTTATTAGATTAGGCTCCCATTAATGATAAACAACGCCTCCAGAAATCCGTCAAGCACGAGAGACAATCATAAACTTCAGCCAACTTTATCAAGCACAAGGAACAATCATGAACTTCAGCCAACTTTATCAAGCACAAGAAACAATCATGAAATGTAGCCAACTTTAACAATTATGTTAGATTTGGCCAGATGTACGCTGTAAGGGGGTATATTCGCGGTTGAATATGACCGTTGTAATTTGCAGTCAGTGTAAGAAACTGAGTGTGTAATGTTTTTCAGCCACAATAAGGTGAAGTGCAATCGCTCTTGCTAGAACTAGAGAGTAAAGGAACTTTTCCTTGAACGCTATGGAAATATGTTCCGCTTTTTTTTTTCAGCAAAAAAAAATGTTGGCGTGAACGTGCTCAGCTTTCGAACATGACGTGAACCTCATTAACGCCAACAGATGAATAAGACTGATAAGATAGGACAACTTGTTATAAAACGCGACATACACGAGAAAAAGTATATTGTCCTTCAACAACAATAATTGCAAGATAGGTACTCAATCGCTAAAGCCTAACAAACTGCAATTACAGAGGTAACTTTACTTTCCTTAGTTAAGTAATGGAAACTATTTTTACACTGAGTCTCACGTCTAACCATTTTACTTTCGCGTACAGAACGTGTTTGAATGTTGGACACCGCAAAAGGAGGAAATGTCTTTTTCAAACTAGACACTTTCCTTCAGGAATTCCACACTACTTTAATAATACATGCTTCCTTTCGTGCTTCCTTTCGTGTAAATCTGAAGCAGCCTGAAGGGAGCCAGATTTCGCATGATAAACGATTTTAGGTATTTTAGCTCAAAATAATGAACTTAACATTGTAAGCATGCTTTAAAACATCTTTGGATGTTTTAGTGTTCGATTTTTTTTTTCGGAAAATGATTGGAGTCGTTCGCATGACCTTCGGACAATGTTTAAAAATTTTCAGAAATCTTCGCTGAAATTGCCGAAGTCTTCCTATTCAGTGTTTATATGATAAAGAAAAGATTTCAATCTCGAAGAGAAATAACATTTCTACGCACAACCATGTATTATTCTTTAGTCATTGCAATTATTTTCATAAACAGGTCAGAAGGTCTCCATGGCGCCATCTTGGATGAACATTCCCCTGATGACCATCATGTTATGTTTACTCTTTTTACCGCTGATCACAGTTTGCTCTGCAGCAGACAGCAAACAAAGTGCAAATGATAAGAAAGTAAGTTCATTTCATTTCATAAGGTAGTCCATCCCATATTGTAGCTTGAATAACTTCTAGATAATAATACTAGTTGTAGTATATTACTGAAACTTAATTTACCTGACTAAGCGCTGTTCAGCGCCAGGTTCCCCTTAATTTCCACGCACGAACCTTTCTTGGCTCACGCCCTTGCGTTCCGTTGTTTCTTTTCGTTTGTTTAGATTAAGATAAAAGCAACAAGAAGTTCAAGAAGCTTAGAAACGGCTGGTTAAACCAACTCTTTTCTTTAAAGAAAAGAAGAAAGAAAAAAAAAGTTGGTTTACTCGACGCAGTTATGCGAGTCATGTAAATTTTTAACGTGATTTATAGAACCCAAGATAACCTCCATAGAAATGGCGGGTTTAACACAAAGCTCAAAACATAAGTATGACACAATAGTCTCTTATATCCCAAAATTCTGTTGAAAATTTAAAGGTAACAAAGCTTCTTAGGGATTTAAAATCCAGAAAGCGTTTTTGAAATGGAAACTATACTTCTTGGTTAGGGTCATAAGCCAAGGAAGTGTTAGTTTTTCTGTAATGACGTAATGATCTTCATTACACCAAGGTAGCTATCGCATGTATGAGAAATTCGTAATATTAATTGCAACAAATACGTCACCACAAATTCAAGCACGTTACATAATTTTAATTTCTTTTATCTTTTAAGTCACGTCAGTCTACGTTAGTATTTTACTTTAAAGTGACACTAACAAACAACAAGTCATAAATTTAGGTATGATATTTTACAAGCTTTTATACTCAAGGCAAGATACGTGAGAATTAATTATTTGCAAGTAATGTTGAATTACTTAATCTCTTACTATCTAGCTGTCGTTGACCAAAATAAGATAAATACTTTAATCGTTAAAGAACATACTAGTATTTATATTATGTCACAGATTGCGTGAAGTAACGTTTACTATAAGCATACAGTCACCATTGAATAATTTTTAGTGGGATATGGAAAATTCACCGACAGTTCAGCGCATTTGTCATTGCTTGCGGGCTCAACAGTTTAGTCTCTTCTTTGTCTCTTAACCTTTTCACTCCCGAATTTTTCCCCCAAAAACGCGTTTTAACCTTTAAACTGAATTTTTAGTGCTATGTTCTTGAATTAACCAATACTAACCCAGGAAAGCACTTAGTCACACTGCAGCAACAATTTGTATTTTTTTTTTTTGGCTGATTCGTTCCAATTTTTTTTTTCTTGCTCCTTTTCCTCCCGTTTGTTCGGCTTTCTTATCCTCTTTACTTTCTACTCTTCATATCCTTTCATCTGGCCGAAAACGTTTTGACGTTTTTATTGGGGACCTTGATCGATTACAGGTGTATTGGCCCGTTTAAGCACCGATTTTGCACCAGAAAACGGATCGCGTTTTCCTTTGATTACCTCTGTCAGAATGCAACCGATATTCAAAATGAGCAGTTCTGTGAAAAGGTCAGTCCTAGTTCTATCAGATACTTTCAAAAACATCCACTGACGTACTTATTGATGACGTCACAAGTGGTTCAATGGTTGCGCCTACAAATAGCGCCTAAAATGCGCATTTAGGAGTGAAGGGGTTAAGGTGGATTTTCACTGACGCGTAATTTTTTACGTGCGTTTACGTGCGTGAAAAAATTTAGTGGCAATGTATGAACGACTTGCGTAAACGTTTAAGTGCGCAAGTCGTTCATACATTGTCTCGAAATTTTTTCACGCACGTAAACCAACTTAAAAATTTATTTTAGTGGAAATCCACCTTTAATCTTTAACCCATTTCTACCACTCCTTAACCTCCCCTCGCAGCGCTTTGGCGATTGATGTTGTCGGCAGCGTGGAGTACGGGGCAAATGAACACTACAAAAAACATGACTTTTTTTAAGAAACAACCCATCCGTTTAATAAAGCACCCAACAAACGTGCAGATCGAAAATGCGATCCAACAGTCTACCTAAAACTATTTGGAAATCAGAAAAAAAGATATATCTCTTGATCGATATAAATAAGATATCTGGTCTAAAAATTATTCTTTTAAATTTTTTTATTAAGGGACCTCAGACGACGTCAACATGTGGACCTTGTGAGAATAGTCATTGTTGTTGCGCGCCTGGAATTCCAGGTATCCCAGGCAGCCCTGGACCCGCGGGATCAGCAGGTGCTGCGGGATCGCCCGGCCCACAAGGAGCCATGGGCCCTCGAGGAGACCAAGGCTACGATGGCAAACCAGGAAGCCAAGGACCCAAGGGACCTCAAGGAACCAAAGGTGACGCAGGCGATAAAGGAAGCCAAGGCCCTCCGGGGCCCCCAGGGACCGCCAGCAGTTGCAGAAAAAACTGGAAACAGTGCGTTTTTAAAAATCTGAATGACGAGAAGGACACAGGATTGATCAAGGTACACTAAAAATACTGAGCTCAATAACATTAATAATAAATAAATACAACCGAATTGATTGCAAGACTGGTACTACGGCAGAAGGGAAAAATTTATTGGCTAATATTTCAACTAGCACAGGAACTCAAACTCTTCTTCATGTCGGAAAAACGGCTCTTAAATTGGAATTTTGAGTAAACAGTGTCATTGGATGTTTAAGTAACAAAAGCTACATAAAGATAAATGATTATAGCTACATTGCTTACTCGTAAAGGCGCACAAAAGTGCATAATAAATACTAAGTAGAGATTGAGGTATCGCATGTGGTTTAACATGTCACCGACATATGGTGTTACTTCGTCCCCATTATGTTAAGTTCACGTTTTATGCTCAGATAGATGTATTTAATTCAAGGGTATCAAATTAGTTCACTATATCTTGCACTTTTCCATTTCTTTCCTTTGTAACGTTTGTTTAACGCTCTGTATTTAAAAATATGAAATGGAATAAATAAAATACATACAATGAAATGAAATTAAAAAAGAAGAAAGGCGCGCACACACAAAAAAAAATTACTGAGCTATCGCAGGGCCTCTCGCGGGGAAAATACTGATTTTCATCCTGGCAGTAAAATTATTTACTGGTCGTCTTCATTAGTCGAAAGTCGAATCTTGCGCGTTTCGATCGATTTTGATTCCTGATTGTTGATCATTTAATTCAATTTGCTAGGAATGTATTTTCCATAAAACGTCAGAGGAAACAAGTCTGCGCGTCTTCTGGAATGGCAACCTTCGCATTTATAACTGCCATGCTTGCTGCAGGCGATGGTACTTCACATTCAATGGTGCTGAGTGCTCGGCTCCTGCGGAGATTGATGGTGTGGTCTACATGGTGCATGGAAGTGGCGCCAAAAAGAACTTGCACCGACCACGACAAATCGAAGGTGTGTGTGAGAAAGTCCACAAGGGGATCGTGCGCGTGGGATTCTGGGTCGGTAACTGCGCTGGTTACGGATCTGCTGACGCTTGGACTGGCTGGAACTCGGTGTCCCGGATCTACGTAGAAGAAGTACCACCCCCACAGGCTTAAAACCCGCTTAAAGGGACAAGGAGGAAATTTAAAATTCTTTTTTTGGTGAAAATTAATGATAATAATTAATGATTTGAGTAAAGCTGTTTTAGCCAGATGTACTCGGCATTGCTATAAATTAAAAACTATGCAAATAGAGGAGTTCGTTGTTATTTATCCGCTAAATCCTATCGTTGAACAGGGATTGAAACAAGTGAAAAGTCGACAAATATAAACATTATTATGCACACAATACAAAATAAAAGCTTTTTTTACAAATGCGCTGTGCTCCCAATTTTCACCTTATTTATATACTGAAACGCCGCTATTTCGAAGTGCCAGAGGAAACAAAATGTTAGAAAGAGCGGGGTTTCGAAATAGCCTGGGTAGCAAAAAATTCGTTAACAATGAAGTATTTTTTTATGAAATACAGTAAGGAAAGAGACACGGTTAAAATAACAAGGATTATATGTCAGATAAATCAGCAGATGCTGTTGCTGCGAAAATTCTTTGTTGTTGTTTTTGTTGTTGTATAACATCAAAGTCAGCTGGCTGGTTTACCTTAAGTTGCAGTCGAATCTCAATTCCCTCAGCGGCAAACAAACTGTTGCAGGAGAGAATCGCCAAGCAGACCTCACCAAAACTTTACAGAACATTAATTTAATGTTGAATATTCTGAAAAGGGATAGCAGAGGGGCTTGTAACCCTAAAACACGTAATCCAAAATTCGGAAACCGGAATCCGGAATCCGTTCAGCTGCTTAAGATGAGTGACGAGACAAATGATTCACTACTACAGCGACGACCAATAAAATCACAAAGGAAGAAAGTTCTGTTGTTTTTCTCATTGTTCGTGAAAGAGCTTGACGGGAAAATGATTTTCAAAAAGTGGCCGTGGATAACTCTATCTAATAGAATCGCTGTCCAATGTAAAAGTGTTTTTCAAAAACCACGCAGTGCACTGTATAGTGATTTATCCAGCACACATATCGGAACGCGATTCTTGCACATTATTTTGACTATGAGGTGTTCTGTGAGTACCACCAGGAGGGTCTGAATGGGGGTACCTCGATAACAATAAAAATTTAATGTTTTGGCTCTGTAACATGCAACACTTAAATTTTAGGCATTTTAACACTAACAGTAAAGATTTTACTGTAACAGTAATTTTTATCCAGAAAGAACCAAAAACGGCTCCAAAAAGGCCGATATTATTTTCTTTTAGAGTATCAAGAATTTTTCAGCCATTTTCTGACGACTCTCAATCATTTAGGAATATTTCTGAAGACTTCCAAAGATCTCCAAAGGCTGCCGAAGATGTCCGGAGACTATCGAAGATTTCCGAGGAGAACACACAGCACAGGCTCAAAGTTCAGGAGTGATTTTATTACAGATTTTCGAATAGCAGATAAGAATTTACAATGCTAAAATTCTATGTTTCCACAAAAAACCTTCCAAACACTAAACAGTATTTTCTTCGGCAACAGTAAACATTAAAAAACTGACCAATTTAACAGCAAACATTAAAAATTTTGGGCAAATAACACTTATCAGTACACCCCATTCATACCCTCCACCAGGCCACTCTTAGAACATTGACGTGGACTGGTGGATTGCGTGGAAGGTGCATGGATGCGGTCAAGCAAATCTAGCGTATCTAGCGAAGTGGAGAATAAAGTAAGTCATTCGTATAGCTTATTTTAATGCGATAGGTGACATCAATATTTGGAGGTGATTTGCAGCGCTGATACATTTTTGGGTGTCAAAACCATTTTGTGTGCAAATTAATCTCGTTCAATGTGAGATGGCTGTATGTTATTTTTCTGCTGTTTGAGAAATTTTCATAGCAATAATGAACGCTGATTGCCAATTGTTAGCTAAAATAAACCATTTTTAAGAGGCTCTCAAGTAATGAGTCTCGTCAGTTCGGTTCTGTAGGAGGAAACGCGTTTTTTCAGTTCGTGATCTAAAAATAACCACCCGTGAGAACAGAATGTTGCAATAGGCATTATGCATGATAACGTCATTAGCTCAAAACTCACCACCAAGCCTCGTTTACGCAAATTATTCTCAATCCTCTGCCACCTTCATGCAGTTTTCACGTGGGTATTCTTTTCATTATTGCCGCTTTGCGAATTCGTTCATGATAAAATTTACAAGTTTGCACTTCGAAAGCGAGGCTTGGTGGTGAAATTAGCCAGTCTGACGTAAACATGCATAAGGGCTATTGGTTTGACGCTATGTCTGGAATGTCGTTGATAAGAGATGCGTCAAAAATTTAGATATTTATTATATTTTTCTGTGGTCAGATGTAATGGCTCTTTAATTTAAGAGACCTTGCACTAAATGAGACCTCGATTGCTTTCCCATTACATATACGCCCTTTTGGTTGAGATTCTATAACCACAGCGCTCAAGCTGCTCTAGCTGCAAGAATGTCGGTCAACAGAGAATTCTCTTTCAAAAATTAAGACCTAGAATTCACATTTATTTTATTGGGTACTTCATTTCTATCATTTCTATCATTTCTATCGTAATATTTCGGATTTTAAGAACTTGTTTCTTTGGTCTTTCTTATTTTGTTTTCCGGTTTCCGGATTCCGGATTCCGTGTTTTAGGGTTGCCCTGATTTTAGGTCTAGGGGAAAAAATGATCAGTTCGAAATAGCCAGGAGTTCGAAATAGCTGATAGTAAATAACTGAAAACATAAGGATAAATCCAAGGGAATTCGATCTTCGTTCGAAATAACAGGGACTTCGAAATAACCAAGTTCGAAAAAGCAGGGTTCGGCTAAACTTTACATTCACGACTTAGCTCATAGAACCTTTAATTTTGGCTTTACTTATAGAATAGAATAGAATTGAATACTTCTCAAAATAATGATCACATTAACCCTATTCAGACTGGTGGTGGGCTTTTGAGGCCCGCGGTGACTTTGAACTCATAACTTTTTTAACATTCAACCAAACGCTGCCAAACGTTCTGAGTTTTCCAAAAATTTATCTGGCAATGATTTGGTAGGGTTGGATGATGAGTCAGGAACTTGAAATCGCCATGGCAACGGCATTTTGACAGGAATGTTTTCCCAAATTTGTAATTTTGCGTGTTTCTGTTAATAAAAATTAACTTTAATGGAATTATTTTTACATTCATTTTACGGTTTTAAAGCACATTTTTATTGATTTTGAGTACTTTGCAGTAATTTTGGGTGGCTTTCTGCCATTTTGGAAAAAAATCCAAAATGGTGGATCCAAGATGGCGGCTGTTTTGACATCATGATGTAATTGTCACGTGATGTGACGTCACCATCCCACGTGATGTATACCTAAAGAAAGATTTTCAGACATACAATACATCCTATAAGTTTCATTGTGATTGCTTAAATATTCTGGAAGTTACATGGGGGGGGGGGGGCTTCCGAAGGCCCCCACCCCGGTCAGAGAAGGTCAAAAAAAAAAGCCCGGTCTGAATAGGGTTAAGTCTGTATGTTTGTTTTGTTTTTCTGTCGCTTTTGTCGTAAGGAACCTTTGATGAGAACGATGAAATCGGAAAAATTAAGTTGTCTGGTTTCGAAATATTCCTTATAATCGAGAACCGTGGTGTCACGAAATTGAATCATAAGATATATCACGCTGGCAATCCATTTCCATTATCTATTTGTTCGTGTCAGATTGGCTGTTGTAAAATACCTTTTCAGTAGATTTTTTTTATATTAGACTTTTTAAGTAAATATTTCATGACAATTAGCCTATAAATAACTTTAAAAAATGACGAGTGTACAAATCTTGTGGCAGTCTAGCACGGCAAAGGGGGTGGTACTCCCTATTAGGGAGTGTGCAATAATTATCAGGAGGGGGGGCAGTAAAATGAAAAGGGGGTACAATGTAAACTCACAGCCTTAGGGAGGGGGGTAACATGAAAATGTCTGAGAAAGTTGGGGGGGGGGGGCAACTGAAAAACTGACCTTAAGATTACCAAATACCAAAGATATTTCACTAAAAGTTATACTCATTACTTTCCGGACTGATTTAATATGAATAAAATATGGCTTATTTCACATCAATATCGAAGTTCAGGACTTTTTTGTACTTGTTTGTAAGTTGCTTGAATCGGATCATCGTATACGGCTACACAGAGCGCCGCGTGACTCAGCTCAAAATAAGGCGGAACGCACTAATACTGCCATCGGCAAAGCCTTGACAACCGGAAGGCCAGTTGAGCCACCAGCCGATCCATTCCATGGGCTTACGTCCTCACAAATGGACAGCATGACACTGAAAGATGTTGAAGAACATTGCTGGAGTGGAAGAAGGCACCTGCTAGTAAACGAAGCAAGATGTGCGGGAATTCTTTGTTTTTAAAGCTTCAAAAGCTAAAGGAAGATCATGTACGACAAGGACACTACTACTTATAATATGCCTCCCGAGCATACAAGTAAACGATTGCTTGACTCTGGTATACTAACTTCAAACGGTAACGAACTCCAAAAGGTGTGCCAGGAATTAATGATTCACGAAAATGCCTGTAAAAGCTTTGTAGAAAATTAAGAAGACAATGACTCAACTAGTGACTCTGAGCTGCAATCTAGTGACTCAATGCACAATCAGACTCTTAAGAAATGAGCAACTTTAACGAACACAGTTAAGAGGTACTCTTTGTCCCAGACACTGATGTCGAATGCGTTACTGTACAAAGCAAGTAAAGGATTCAGGTATATTTACTATATTTGTAGGTGGTTGTTGAGGGGGGGGGGGGTGGTCATAATTTTTGGGAGATTTGGAGGGGGTTCAGAGCTTATTTGCCTTTGTTGTGAGGGGGTGTTGTGTAATACTTCTCCTTGCGAGGCACATTTTTCGCCCTTCACCCCCCCCCCCCCCCCCCCTCTCCTGACAATTATTGTACAGTCCCTTATGGACTATACGGAACGCTCCCCGCGAAATTAAAGGGGCTCCTTTTTTTTCAACTGACAGCTGACAATTAGCCAAACTTTTACCTTTCAGCTGAGAAATGGCAGTTTTTTAACTGATTGCATATCTAGCAGCCCAAGTCCAGCAGCCTCGTTCCCAGGAGCTTTTTCATTCAAAAGTGGCCCTTTCTACCATTGAAAGGAAAAGCGCCCTGGGTGCAAAAAAAAAAAAACATGTAGCTCATCACGCCCAAGATCCCTTGACCTCCAATTTTTAAAACGTTACTTTAGCTTAATTTGCAAAGCTCAGTTACGGTAGATCACAAACAAACAATCATTATCTTCGGCCAAGATTATTTTTCGGTCGACATGCATGTGGACTGTTTGATCATGAGTGCTTGAATGTTAATGTGGAACGTCGTGGGCACTGCGCACGTGGTATTCTGGGTCGGTACTTGCAATGGCTAAAGATATGTTGACGCGCACACTGGCTGGAACACAGTGTCCCGGAATTACTTGGAAGAAGGACTACCCCCACTGGCTCAAAACCTGCTAAAAGGTCCAATGATTTAACTTCAAATTCCGTTTTGCTGGAGATTAAGAAGACAATAACTATATAGGCCCGCAATGCATATTGGCAGTTAAAGCACTTATATGCAATGAACTGCACATCTTTAACGGTACAAAAAGGGGTAACTTATCATGTTTTTCTCTGGTCTACGGTCTCAAATCACAGTATAATTTATCTCACAATTATGTTGACCCTTCTGCCGTGTAATGATTCTATCTGTTCTGCTCGCACATGTAACTTAGCCTCGTTCTTATTTGTTCTTTCGCACCCTTAAGGGACATATAAGACTCTTGGGACTAAGCCAGTCCTTAGATGCGTAAATCATAGAGTGCCAAAACAGTACCCCTCTCCAGGGGATCTAACAAACAAGGATACATGTAGCTGATCACGCCTTGGATACCTTGATCTCAAGGTGTTAGTTAATGCTTCTATAATTATATCATCGCATTAGAAAATTTGTAAACTGAATTTCCGGCAGGGCCCAAAAGAAACAATCGTGAACTCCAGCCAACATAAACCATGTAAGATTAAGCTGGATGCATGCCGTAAGGGGGTATATTCGCGGTTGACATAGATGAATAAGGAGATCAATGTATTAAATCTTTTGGAAGAATATAGAATGTTTGAGTGCTAGAATGTGAATGTGTAATGTTTTTCAGCCACGAAAAAGTGTCGACGTTACGTCTCTGATTGAACCAGCGAGTGCAGGGGTGTTTCCCTAACAAGACAGAATATTTGGCAAATTTGTATCTGTTGTTATTGTTGTTTTTGGAATGTGTTCAAGTTTTGAACCTGTCTTTACGTGATCCTCTTTGACGTGGGACAGATCAATAAGAGAACATGTTAAAACGCGACACCTCATTTGCGAGGGAGACAGAAAGCTATTACGTTCATCAGAAGAATACATTTTCTTTCGTTAGCCACAACTGCAAGGTAAGTACTTTATCTTTCTTTCAATACTGCATCAAAAATAACTTTGCTTTGCGCTGCTAAGTTGACAAATATTTCGTAATCATTTCTAAACTTTCCCACTTACGGCTACCTTAGTATTTTATTCACTTTGTTTGGTACGTGTTGGAATGTTGAAACTCATCAAAGAGAAACGCTTCCCAAATTCGTCATTTTTTTCAAGAACAAAACACTAACATTTATTTTAACATAACGATGTCCTCGCGCGCATCAGCTGATTTTTCTCGATTTTGTGGCTAGGTTAAGACTTGTGACTAAATGACAAGAAACCAATCCTACTCCGTAGCCACTGATGAAATTTAATTAATATTTAATAATGTATAAACTGCAGTTTTTTATAACGTTTGTGCCTTGTTAAAATGAAGAGTGTATTGAATATTGTTGGTATATGGTCAAATTATTTTGGCAACGTTCGGACATGACCTTCGGAAATAACTTTATCCTTGAACTCGGGATCAGCATTATCCGTCCGACGGATAATGCGACTGAACGGTTAATGTGTTCTCTAGCATAAAGACGAGCACAGGACGCATTATCCGTCAAGATGGAGTATCTTTCGTGGTTCGTAGTTCGTAATTCGTAATTTAAGACCCACTTTGAAATATACTTCATCTAAGCAGATAATGCATCCTCTGGAATATAAACAGTCATTTACATATCTCATGGCACCAATGTTGTATTCTCTATTCATTGCAATTATTCTTATCCACAGTTCAAAAGACATCTATGGCGCAATCTCGTTTGAACATTTCACCGACCATCATTTTATGTTTACTGATTTCACCGCTGACCACATTCTGTACCGCGGCAGGCAACAAACCAAGTGCAGATGATAAGAAAGTGAGTTCACTGTTTTGAAACAAAAAGGGTCAATGCTGCAGATTTAATAAATGCTTGTTATTATCACTAGCAAACGACATTTGAATAAGTCATCTTAGTGCTGCCCCTTTCTTTAGTTCGTGCACGAACCTTTCTTGACTCACGGTCTTACTGTCTGTTCTTTCTTCTCGTTTGTTCACGGAAATCTCCTTAAACTGGCCGTTACTCCATAACAAATACAATTACGATTAACAAGAAGGAAATACTCAAGAAAATTTTTGCAGATTGAAAATGCAATCTTACAGTCTACCAAATACTTTTCGTAAGCAGTTGAAAGCTAACAAACTTGCATTTAACGCATTTAACTTTCAAAAATTAGGGACCTCAGGCGACGTCACCATACGGAGCTTGTGTGCATAGTCATTGTTGCTGCGCGCCAGGAATCCCAGGAATTCCAGGCAGCCCTGGTCCCGCGGGACCAGCAGGTGTTGCGGGATCTCCTGGTCCTCAAGGATCTATGGGACCACGAGGAGACCAAGGCTACGATGGCAAACCAGGAAGCCAAGGCTCCCCAGGCCTCACCGGACCTCAAGGGCTTACGGGTCTAGTGGGACCACAAGGAACCAAAGGTAATGCAGGTGATCAGGGCCCTCCTGGCATCCAGGGTTCACCAGGGACACTAAGAGCTAACTGGAAACAGTGCGTGTTTAAAAATCTGAACGAAGAAAAGGACACAGGATTGATAAAGGTAAATAATGTTCTCACGTTTCTATTCACGGTTAGCCCTTATCATTTACGTTAACAGAGTGGCGTTTTCCCTTTTAGGAGCTGGATCAAAAAGCATTGGAAAGTATCAGTCGTAAATTTGGCGAATCATCCCCATTTAGCTAAATTACAGCCCAAGAAAAACCTCGCAAAGTTTGTGATGGTAATAGCTGGCCCTCTCTTACTAACATACTGAACACAAACCTAAATCTTCTATTATTTCTGTAGGACTGTGTTTTCAACAAAACTGCAGACAAAACTGGCCTGCGCGTTTTTTGGAATGGTGTTCTTCGCATCTATAATTGCCATGGTTGCTGCAGGCGATGGTATTTCACATTCAATGGTGCTGAGTGCTCGGCTCCGGCGGCGATTGATGGCATAGTCTACATGGTGCATGGAGATGGCGCCAAGAAAGATTTGCACCGTGTACGACAAATCGAAGGAGTGTGTGAGAAAGTCCACAAGGGGATCGTGCGTGTGGGATTCTGGGTCGGTAACTGTGCTGGGTTCGGATCTGCTGACGCGGTAACAGGTTGGAAATCAGTATCCCGGATGTACGTGGAAGAAGTACCACCCCCACAGGCTTAAAGCATGGTGCTAATAGTTATCCTGTTTTAGTGCAAAATAAGAATAGACACTGAAATTATAGATACACAAAATAAGCATAAGGGGATTAAGGCTTTATCAAGTCTGGAATTTTACATAACAAGCTTGATAGAAAGTAACTTGAAAGATTGCGTAAAGCTCGTGTAAACAAGAAGTAGTTGATTATGATGTAAAAGCATAACAAAAGTGCAAATAAATGGTTGGAATATGAAATACGACACATGGTTTATTTTTATTAATAGTTAACCGCTTCTTGCTACTCAGTTTTAATTAACTATACCGGCCGGGATGGTTAGCCTGCTGGACTAAGCAGGACTCCGGATCGAGCGGTCTGGGTTCGAGCCCTGGCCAGGGTCACTGCGTTGTGTTCTTGGGGATGACACTTAACCCTTATAGTGCCTCTTCACCTAGGTGTATAAATGGACTAGCTTCCAATCCAGGGGAGAGTAGAAATACTCCTAGTCGCGTTATGCTAAGGAAACCGGTGATAAGCGCTGGTCGTATGGGCCGCTAGGCTCAATCACCGTGTAACGCCTCAAAATGTAACTGAACATGAAACACCGACGCAAAATCTAACGACTGCAGCAAAAACCCGAAATGTAACAACTTCTGGCACAAAATGTAACAGTTTTTTAGCGCAAAGCATAACAACATTTTTAACGTGAAATGTAATAAATTACATTTCACGTTAAAAATGTTGTTATGCTTTGCGCTAAAAAACTGTTACATTATTACGCCACATGGAACAAACATTTGGCAGATGTTTATCGGTAGAGATTTAAATAACAGTACTATTCGTAGTTTGGTTGCAACTCGGTCACAACCTTTTGCCCAACTTTAGCTCTTATCTTTTAAGAATAACCCTTGGTATCACCGTTAACAATCTGTTCACAATATGGACTTTTCGTATTCCTTATCCCTTTTTTAAATCTAATGGACAAAAAATATCCGGATTTGGATTTTTCCCAAAAATGCACCCCCAAAAGAATGAGGCAGTATACTTGCTTATAGAAGGTGCTTATGACATGTTATAAATTCATGTTAATTTCGTGTAAAACAACTCATCCGTTGCGCTCATTTATTATGAGTTGTTGCATTTTGCTTCAAATAATATTACATCTCTCGCTGTTACATGATAGAGTGTTTTTCGTTTAAAAATTAGCTGAAGGCATACATAATTTTTTTCTTTGTGTTTTATTTACTACTCCCTTTTTGTAACGAAGCTTTGTTCAGGACGATGAAGTTTCAACAATTAGTGATCTGGTTTAGAAATATTCCTGATACTCGCAAAGGGATATTTTTCAGAGGGTCCGAATGGTAAGTTATAAGTAACGACCTCCGGGAGGGGCCTCAATGTATAAAACTTTTGAGTCCGCTCATCCTTAGGGTCTTGGAGATGTGCTATTCACGCTCTAAGTTTGTTGACCTTAAAAGTTTGTTATGTTATTTCATGTTTTTATAAATATATCAACACCTTGGGACGTTTGTAAACCACAGTTGCGGTAGATCGCAAAAGAACAATCATGAACTTTGGCCAACTTAAACAATGTAATGGATTTACGCAGTAAGGCAGTTCATTCGCAATTGACATGATATAAAAAAGGAGAGCATTTGTCAACAATACACTCTCTAGTCAGAATGTAAATGTTTGATTGCTAGAATATGAATGTGTAATGTTGTGCAGCCACAATAACGTGAGGTGTCATCGTTCTTGCTTGAACCTCAGTCTTGCAAAGATGTTTTCACTATATGCTAGAGAATATTCTGTGAAATTGTTTCGGTTTTAGAACGTGCTCAGCTTTCGAACCTCTCTTAACGTGGAACTCATTAAAGCGGAACAGAACAATAACATAAGACAACTTGTTTTAACACGACGCTCATATACGAAGGAGATCAAGTTAGTAAGAAAATCGCATTTACCTTCAATAATCACAATTGCAAGGTAGGTGCTTCATCGATAAGGTCTTCCAAACTGCAACGAAAGAAACTTCGCTTCCCTTTGCTAATTTGACGAATCACAGAAAACTATTCTTTCCCACTAACGGCTAGCCCAAATTCTTAAACGAATTTGTACTTGCGTGTTTGAATGTTGGAAACCGCAACACATTAAAAATCTTTTTTTAAAACTAGTCGCTTTTCTTCGAGAAAAAAAAAAAACAACTAAAATTAATTGCCACATAAGTGATCTCGTTCGCATCAGCTCTTTTTTTTTACCCGAAATCTTCTTATTCAGCGTTATCTAAATAATAAACAAAAGATATCACGTTCTCAAACTCATTAATAATTCATCTAGTTAAAACAAAGGAAATCAGAACCGTGACGAAGTTTGGAAATCTGATCTTAATTAGCATAGATTTTGACGATTTTATTTTTCCGTCTTCGTTGTAGTTTTAGTTCCGATTGAGAAGATATATCAACCACTCGACAGAGTGTTTCATCACATTTCAAAAAACCTCAAAGTTCGTCAAAAATACTCCGCTGCGCGTCGTACTTTCAACTCTCTTCTCGGTGTTTGGAAATGTGATGAAAAACGCTGTCTGTAAACACTGGAAGAGAAATTACATATCTCCGTGCACTCATGTATTATTCGCTATTCATTGCAATTATTTCTATCCACAGGTCAAAAGATCTCGATGGCGCAAAATCGTATAAACATTTCACTGATGACCTTCATGTTATGTTTATTGTTTTTGCCGCAGATAACATTGTGCTCCGCGGCAGACAGTAAAACAAGTTCAAATGATAGGAAAGTGAGTTCATTTTTGTAACAAAAAATTGTGCCCATGCTGTAGCTTTATAATGCTTTTCAAGATCACATTGGCTACTGAATTTACCTACTACTTTTGAAGACAATAACAGGCGTATCTTTCGACCCATACACATACTTTAAAAAAAAAGCGCACATTTTACTTTTTTATATTAGGCACCTCAGGTGACGTCAACAGATGGACCTTGTGGGCACGATCCTTGCTTTTGCTCGCCGGGAAGCCCAGGTATTCCAGGAAGCCCTGGACCTGCGGGACCAGCAGGTGTTGCAGGATCACCCGGCCCACAAGGACCCGTGGGTCCACAAGGAAACCAAGGATATGATGGCAAAAAAGGAAGCCAGGGCCCTCCAGGCCCCCAGGGTCCTCCAGGGACACTGCGAATTAACTGGAAACAGTGCGTGTTTAAAAATCTGAACGACGACAAGGACACAGGATTGATCAAGGTAAATATTGCACTCGAATACTAATTTAACTTTAAGTCTTAATCGTTTACTTTAACAGATGGCTTTTCCCTTTTAGGAGACTGATTCAATGGCATTGGATAATATATTCAATTATAAATTTCACGAATCATCCCCATACAAATATATTAAAAATGTAAGAAAAACCTTCATCAATTTTGACGCTTCGTTACTGCGATCATTACAAAAGGTTTTTGACAGTACTATACAAGACCTAGACCTTAAGAGCTGTCAATTTCCCTCTCTTATCAATACTGAATCTTTCAGGAAATCTTCATTTTTTTGTGTAGGAATGTGTTTTCAACAAAACGTCTAACAGTACCGGGCTGCGCGTCGTTTGGAATGGCGATCTTCGCATCTATGGATGTCATGCTTGCTGCAGGCGATGGTATTTTACCTTCAATGGTGCTGAGTGCTTGGCTCCGGCGGAGATTGACGGTGTGGTCTACATGATATATGGGGCTATTGGCAAAAAGAATTTATATCGTGTACGGCAAATCGAAGGAGTGTGTGAGAAAGTCCACAAGGGGATCGTGCGCGTGGTATTCTGGGTCGGTATCTGTGCTGGGTACGGATCCGCTGACGCAGTAACAGGTTGGAAATCAGTGTCCCGGATCTACGTGGCAGAAGTACCACCCCCACAGGCTTAAAGCTCGATGCTGAAAGGGACGCGGGCAATATAATTTCAAATCTTGTTTTTCGGGTGCAAAATACGTATAGACACCTCCTAGCTATAGATACTTAGAATAAGCATTAAAAGGCCTTAGTAAACTTTGTGAAATCGTCATTATAGAAGTATTACATCACAAGTTTAAAAGGAAGTTAGGACTTGCGTAAAGCTGATATCAGCAATATGTAGCCGATGATGATGTAGAAGCAGATAAACTGTAAATAAATGGTTTTGGAGATAAAATACGAAATAAAACTAAAATGCAAAAGAAAATATTGCCAAAGTTGGAGTACGTTTCAAAGACAAGGTTTTACCGCTTTCCAATGGATAGGTGCAGTTTAATGCACTGATAATGGTTCGTGAAACTTGCCAGTTATTAAATTAAAATAATGAACGTTTATGCCTTGTTCCTTATCAATTCGTTATTTTACCACCTAACAATAATCAATGAATGCTGTTTTAGTATCCAAACACTTTTAAGGACATATATATATGATAATGCAAATGCGGCCTTACACTACTGAAGACCTGAAAAAAATTTTCAGGCTCTGAGCGGGAGTCGAACCCACGACCTTTGCGTTGCCAGTGCAATGCTCTACCACTGAGCTATCAAAGCCACATGAGAGCGGTCGTATATGGGTAATCCCTTTATGGTGGACATGATACTCGGCCCAAGTATATGTGAAATAATACACATTTATTTAATAATACACATTTATTTATTTCACATATACTTGGGCCGAGTATCATGTCCACCATAAAGGGATTACCCATATACGACCGCTCTCATGTGGCTTTGATAGCTCAGTGGTAGAGCATTGCACTGGCAACGCAAAGGTCGTGGGTTCGACTCCCGCTCAGAGCCTGAAAATTTTTTTCAGGTCTTCAGTAGTGTAAGGCCGCATTTGCATTATCATATATATATTTCATTGCTACTGCTGTACACACATTTATTTACTTTTAAGGACGTTTGCGCTAGTTGTTTATGCGCATGCTTACTGCGCACGTAATTCATGTCGCAACGTCACGTCACGTCATGCATCGAGCGCGCGCGCTGAGAAAACTTTCCAAACATGCATAGGGTGGGTAGCCGTTACGTTAACTTCGCTTGCAGTTTTCTCTCTTAAACGGTCGGTGACCCCCATTTTGTTCGGGATATATAACCTTTTGGGATAGATCTACCGACTGACAAAAACTGAGCCAAATTTGAATGTTAGAAGTTTTTTTTTTTTTTTCATTTTCTCTTCCCGCGCGCGATCGAAACACTGAATCAGTCACATTTTGCAGTCTTGAATGTTTGCAAATGCAGTTCTTAAAGACAAGATTTACCTTAAGCGACTTCTAAAGCCAAATATTTTTGTTCAATAGTCCCACTTGAATAAGCTCGGATAAAGAAAGTTGGCCTGCATCAATTCATTTAAAATATATTTTGTCGCCAGAAGTCGCTGAGGTCATATCGAGTGACGAAATCAAATTTATCCAAATAAGCGCCTTCTTTCAGATATCGTATCTCGGAAACAAATTCGGTGACCCCCATTTTTTTTTTACATTTGTGACATACGTAACTCCTAAACTAGCAGTGGTGAAAGTTTAAGAAAAATTGCAATGTTGAAAGATTTTCGCGCGAACGTCCTTAAAAAATAGTTAGACTTCAACGGAACCCGTTTTGACTTGTATAAATCTTGAGGCAGTCGACTTACACACACGGGGGGAATAGGGGTTGGGAGGGGGCTATGCAGAAAGGCTCCGGAAAGGGCTACCTTTGTCAGAGGGTCTGGTTAGCAAGAAAAGTAAATGGGTAAGGGTATCGACCTCGAGAAGACGCCTCAAAAAAATGTATAGTTGAGTACTCCTCTCCTCGGGCATCTTAGAAATACCAAGGCTACGATGGCAAACCAGGAAGCTAAGGACCCAATGGACCTCAAGAAACCAAAGGTGACGCAGGCGATAAAGGAAGCCAAAGAAGCGCCCAGGGTTTCTCTGTAAACAGTTTTCAATTCAAAAACAGAACGCGTCAGACGATCCCAAAAATCAAAACGTATTACAATCACTACTTTTCCGAATTTATAGGTTCTTTCTAAAAGTTTTTATTTATGAGTTTCCAAGATTAACAATACCTAACCATTTTTCTGAAGCTAAAGATAAAGTAATAAGGCCGAAGCAAAGACTCTTTTAACAAGCTCAATATGAGTACTTATTTTTAGTACGCTGGTTTTAACAGCTATCTAAAATTGGAAATCTACCAACGCGAGCTGATCAATATAATCCTTGCCATTTACGCAAAGGAATAAATAATTTGACCGTTCTTGCACTTACTAAGAAATCTATTCCCAAATTAAACCCCGGATATTCTTCTACAAGCTGGCCAGTGACATGATATGGACAAGAGGGAAAATGGCCCGAAAACGGCCAACATCAATTGCATTTTGCGAGTTACCTGCTTACATTTTTAGGGCCTGTTTACATAATTCCGGAATGACTTTCATTTGGAACGAGTTACATCAATCCCCATATATTTCTCCTTATTAAAAACTAGCAATGGTATATTACAATTATTGCGTTTTGATTGGTTAACAGCAGAAACCCATAAGGGTTGAAACGTGTAACGCGTGCGCGCAGCGTTTAAATATACACTTTGCTAAGTACCATATTTGGAAACACGAAGAATTTGTACGCGAATGCTTTATACACGTAATGAATTTTGACCTAAACATCGTAATTTTCTTACTGAAACTAAAGAAATACATCAAGTGTATCGAAGCGAAGTTCTCCAAACTACTTCAAGAAAATGAAACAGGAGAATTTTTAACTTTATTCAACCAAGCTTGTTCAAAAACAAGATTACGCGATCGAGCGCGAGCTAGCGCGCGCTCTGGATTATAGTAATTTTGATTGGTTAAATGTTTCTCGTGATTTACGAATGTGCAAACGCTTTGTACAATGTGAATCATAGAGAGTTACACGTTTTCAACCCTTTTGGGTTTCTGTTAACAGGCAATGGTATAAGAGCTCATATACCATTGACCACAAATATGGTAGCCGATACGCGTCAACGAAAATAGCTGGGGAGCCCAAATATTGCAATTCTTTGGGCGTTTTTAATAAAACAATTATTCCACTCGTGCAAACAGTTAACGCGCGCTCGTGGAATAATTGTTAAATATACGTTAACTTAATGCCGAGACAAAATCTTGTTCCCACACAAGTCATTCTGGTTTGGTTTCAAGTTCAATCCAGTTTTTGTTCCGGAATGAAGTTTTCGTTCTGGAATGACATCTCATATTGGTATCACGTAGTGGCTCTTCATCTACAATACATTAAGAAATTAAAAATACAATTTATCTACATTATACAATAAAATTTAAAATTCAAAAACACAATATATACACTTAATTTATAGCTATTTACAATTATGGAATTATCTCTTAATTACAAGTTTACCTAATTTTTAAAATATTGTTTAAGCTGTTTCTTAAAATCGTTAATGAAAACGCCTCCGCATAGGAAGGTCACATTTTGACCTCAGAGCAAAAAAACGTGATCCTCTTTCCTATTAGGAAGAAAAAGAAGCAGCCCTGTGATCGAACTGCTCGTTAAAACTGCAGATATGGCCATTAAATTAAAATGGATACCATTACAAATTCGCGCGAAACTGGCGCCATCTCGCCCATATAGCTTTTACAGACGATACATCATTGAAATGAACAAGACCTTCCTAAAGTTTTTACTTCTTCTGAAACAAGTAAATAAATTTAATCAAAGCTCGCATTTCAAAACATTTCAGCGTTCTGTTTGAATTGCAAACAAACTTTGAGATTTAATTTTTCGGCATCGGCATTATGGCTTTGATTGTCTGGTGTGAAAGCAAGCAAAATGCAAATTGTTATAGCGAAATATAATTTTCTAAGTTTCCTTTGCCGTTTTCAAATCCTCTTTTATTATAGACTCCAATAACAATAAAAGCAGCAAGCAGTTATCAAGCTAGATAAAACATTTGCTCACCTCAGTCAGTTATCTGATACTTGATCGATTCTGTTCTTTTTCTATTTCTATTCAGGTTTTTCGTCGTATATTCCTGTTGTTTGTCCTATTTGCAAGCTGTGCATTTTTAAATGTCTCAGTGGTTGAAGGAAGGCCGACTTCTGGCTTGGGTAAGTGAGGTTTCTTGTATGATCTAGCATTTGGGGCTAAGCTTGACATTCTCAATTGCGTTGAAACAAAAATGGTACATTGCTAGCAAGTCCACGGTTTAAAACGAAAAAGATCATTGGAATCAATTTCGCTATCAAAACGTTCTAAATACTCTATTTAAAAAAGCGACGCAATGTTCATTGACCATGTTTTACAAAGAACGGATAATAAAACAAGTTATAACAGTTAGCATATAAATTGTGGGACAGATGCAGCTGTTGCAAGTTGTCACAGGAGAATGTTTCGGTGTGGCCGGTTACTTCAAGTCGGGAATATTGCTGTGCTTACACCACATTATATAGGACACCAAAAACCATGCCGTGCCTTCATGTTACCCTGCGTGATGCCAATACAAGTGACCTTTTTCTACTTTATATATTAATTGACTAAAATAATCACTTAAGTAGCCATAACGTTATGAGGGGGACATTGGGGTTTGCGGTATTGGCCAATACTTGGCTTTACACTAGAAGCTAAGTTAGTTTCAAGTTAGCACTTGACTCAGGTGCACTCGAAAATCTCAAATCGCATTTTACAAAATCTGGCTTCACACTCGATGAAACGTATATTACTTGAGATACAAGCTGTCAATAATCTTCAGAATCGTGACAATGCTGCACGCTGCTTTCATTTGGCTTTTATTTCCTATTGGTCAAGTGCGTTCTCGAGTGTGGTGTAGACCATACTTGGCGGCGTACTTCGGCTTCTTTGAACTACGAAAGTTTCCATGGTCACCAAGTAAAGTTCAAGTAAGTATGATTTACCCCTTCACACTCAAGTAAGTTCCAAGTGCACTTAGATTATACTTACGAGCTCTAGTGGGAAGCTAAGTAATTTTTCATGCGGTATTTCGGTAATTTTAATCTTGAATTGCGGTATTGCGGTATTTTCAAAACTTGCGCGATACACTTTCTAGCGTTTAGGTTGCCAATAGTCAGTACAAAGATGTATGTATCCTTCACTTTTTTCCGACCATTTTTTAGCCGTTTCCGGTCGTTTCGAAAGCAACTTGAACCACCCTTATTTTTTCACATATTTGAATTCACAATTTGACTTCTTAACAACCAGTGTAGCCTTGCATCGTTTTCACGGCCCACCGCTCGTTTTTGTTTCTTTTTTTTGCCCTCGCGTCAACGTCTGCGGTATTGCGATATTTGCGCATTTTTTTGCGGTAATGTGGTTTTCAGCAACCCCTAATGTCCCCTTTCGTCATTAATATTAATAGTGATAAAATATCGTTTATTGATGATGACTCTAATGCACTTGGAGAGTCGACGTGCACAAGATAACGCTCGCATAACTTATAAAAACACTGCAAGAAGATTTACACTCAGTCGCCAGATAACAGCATCACATTAGCAGCAGTTATCGAGGATACGAGGAAATCACAATCCAGCCCTGCCTGACTGACAAAAACCATGGTAGGAATAGTTTATTTTAAATATTAGAAGAAAATAACAAGCTAGGAATTTTCAAGTCTGATACTAGGCCACAGTGATCTAGTTCAGCCTCCTCCTCAGGCGCCTCGCTTTTAAGAAAACACTCGAGCTAACAATCCAAATTTAAAATAAAATGAACCATATCTAGATGGTTCCTGCACATTTTTCGCGTTTAATTTGTTGCTATATTTACCAAACTCACAAACTAAAATATTTAAAAAGAAAACTGCTTATTACACAATGTTATACAAGATACGTTGCTATGATATTTCACTCACAAACAGATTTTTTCCATTGATAAAACGAAGTAGTATTCAGCTAAACATGGATTGTATGATGTATGGTAGATGATTTCTCAGTTGGTGTTCTTGAAAAGCCGATTAAAACTTTGTTCCTTAACTGGAATCTCCTTGTAATCTTTGTTACCTTATTATGATCCGAAAAGCTACGCCTAAGGGGACGCCCTGGGTTTCTTTGTAAACAGTTTTAATTCTAAACGAGAACGCATCGGACGAATCCCAAAAATTAAAAATTATTACAATAACTATTGCTCCGAAATTATAGGCTCTTTCAAGAGTTGCTTTTTCCGAGTTTCCAAGATTACAATACCTGACCATTTTTCTGAAGCTAAAGATAAAATAAGGAGGATGCAATGACTCTTTTAACAAGCCTAATACAATAGGTCATTTTCAAAAATTTTTTTTTTTTTTTTTTTTTTTTTTTTTTTTTTTTTTTTTTTTTTTTTTTTTTTTTTTTTTTTTTTTTTTTTTTTTTTTTTTTTTTTTTACATAATTTGCAGCACAATGTCCACACAACTCGAGTACTGAAACGATAAACAATTGCTTACCGTCAAGTCGCTCTAGATCTTCGCACGGCATCGGCAGAAATGAATACCGCAGATTTATCGGCAGCAACATCAAGTGTTGTTCAACCAAGATCCTCCACAAATATTCAGGAAAAAATCTTTGTGCAAGAAAACATCCAGTTTTCACCACAGTTCTGCAGACATTCCGCCAGTAAGCTTATAATCCAAACTTTCAGGTGGATCCTTCGCCAACTGCTCTTTCAATTTTCAATTCAAGTAAACTTCAAAAGCTTTGATTCAACGGTCAAAATGTTTTGCAAGCAGGTTTTTGATCAGATTGCAGGTTTGAGTGGTGTTAAAGGACCATTTTGCTAGATTGTGACGAGGATTTTATCGAAGATTAACTAGATTTGCCATGTTTGAAGATTCTGTAAACTGTTTCGCGCATGTCGGTTAGTGTCGCTTAAATGTACGTTTTCCACGCATAAATTGAGAGGTCAATTAAATCGACTTTAAATGGTTTCCTTCTGAAAAACTTTGAGATCGCTTGTTGTTGAGATCACTTCGTGTGTATATACAACGAGGGACCGCGACTCGGTGAATATTCCACCACTATTCACCTCGATTTCAAAGAATAATTGTTAAATATACTTTATTTCGAGACAAAATTTTGTTCCCGCGCGAAGACCGCGCACGCGAGAACGCCTTAGTTTCGCACTACTAAGCATACGGCGATACGGCTTTTACAGAAGATACATTAGTGAAATGAACAAGACGTTTCTAAAGTTTTTAATTCTTCCGAAACTAGTGGGGAAATTTACTGAAAGCTCGTCCATTTCAGCGTTCTGTTTGTAAGGAAAACACATTTATTTTTTTTTCTCCCTCCCATTGCATTACCTCGTAACATATGTCTTTGATTGTTTGGTGTTAAAGGAAGCTCTGTGCAAATTATTATAGGGAAATAATGGTTTAAGTGCTGGCGAAATACAATTTTCGAAGCTGATCTCCCCGCTGTTTTCAAATTTTCCTTTTCTTAGAGACCCACATATCCAATAAAACGCAAACAATATTTCAAAAGACTTAGTTGGAGTTTGTTAACAGGTTTGTAAAGTTAAATTATAGTTTCTGGGCTATATCATTGTTCGGATTAATACTATTTTATTATTTATTTTTTTCTTCGTCTTTTCTTTGTCAGAGAAATTAGCTACACAACTACACTTGTAAGTCCGAGTTGAAATAAAGGTGATGTGATGTCTGTGATTTTGAAGACTTTCGCGCGAAAGCAGTTATGTAAAAAAATATGTAAATGTTGTTTATAGCGGTCATGCACTTAGCTTCATATCTCTTCGAGAATAGCTAGTTTACCGGCAGGCATGCCACTGAAACAGAGAAAAAAAATACTTAAATGAACATAACAAGGTTAAAAATCCCAACTGGCAGGGGGCAGACCAGTTGGCTATATACAAAGCGTGGTCGAGGATTTGAACTCGGGACAACCGAGAAACAAATCCAGCTAGTGGCAGGGGCTGCAGGGGCAGGCCTCGAACCGGGGACCTCCGGATTACAACACAAGCGCCCTATACCACTCGGCCACGCTTGCCTCCCTAAAACGAATAAATGCGTCCTACACTCTTTACAATGATCTAGTTATCAAGCTAGATACTGTAAAACATTCGGTCACCTCAGTCAGTCATCTGATACTCGATTCTGTTCTTTATCTTTTTATGTAAAGGCTTTTCGTCGTACATTCCTGTTGTTTGTCGTATTTGCAACTTGTGCATTTTTAAATGTCTCAGTGGTTGAAGGAAGGCCGACTTCTGGCTTGGGTAAGTGAGGTTTCTTGTATGATCTAGCATTTGGGGCTAAGCTTGACATTCTCAATTGCGTTGAAACAATAATGGTATATTGCTAGCAAGTCCACGGTTTAAAACGAAAGGGATAATGGAAATCGATTGCGTGTTTTATTATTCTTATAGAAAAAGTGCAAGATGATGATGATGATGATGATGATTACTATTATTATTATTATTATTATTATTATTATTATTATTATTATTATTATTATTATTATTATTATTATTATTAAACTAACCAAGTACAAATACTAATATCATTTGTGCTCTAGGTAATTGCTATGAGACTTGGAGCAGGTGTAGCGCATGGAGCAAGCCATTGACTGGGATAGTGTGGCAGAGTTGTAATGGAAGGTAGAGATTTCTTTATTGTTCAGTAGTGCGTGTCTTTAAACCAAAAGCAAAGTAATTACTCTGAGCAATCACAAAAAAAAAACTAGACAATCCAGTGAGCGAAAAAAAATTCAAAGCGAATACATGTAGCCGGCAGAAAACGCGGGGAAACATGTGCAAGCAAGACACCGATTGGTTTTGGTTTTAGTTCTGATTGGCTGAGAAGGTGGCGCGGGATTTTTAAACTAATCACTAAGCGTAGTTGTTAAAGGATTGGACGCGAATGTAAGACAATCCCTCTTAGGGAGGGTGTTATTGTTTGTGTGAGGAGAAGAGACGTCTGTCGTGAGTGAATGTTGTGTTGTCTCGAATCGTCTGGCATTTGTCTTGTTTTCACCTTGCAAGAGAAGTAATGCAAAACCAAAGCAGACAAAAATTACTTTCGATGCTTAAGTGAAAACCGCTCTGAGACTATTACCAGTTTTTTAATTATTTTTTACTCGAGAAGAGCATTAAAACCTTTTATTAATTTTGATTGTACTCTAGTCAGTCCTACTTGTTGGACTGATTAGCGCGCTGGCGATTTCGGATCGAGCAGTCTGAACTCGAGCCCTGGCCAGGGGTCACTGTGTCGAGTTCTTAGGCAAGGCAATTCCAATAGTGCATCTCTTCACTCAGCTGGAGTATAAATGAGTCACTGTTCTGGCCCAGCCTGACAAAATGCTGGTGAGTGACCTTTGATGGACTAGCATCCCATCCAAGGATAGTAGAAATAATTTTAGGCACATCGTGCCTTACAATTTGAAGCCAAGCCCCAAGAACCATAAGCAGCTTAGGATAAAAAGGTTTTTGTTCAGTCCTATTACCATTATTAATCATTTGCGTAATCTCCACAGGTGCAAATGCCTTGGCCGTGAAGGTGGTACGTGTGGGGTGACTCCCAGCAAGTGTCCCTTAAGCAAAACCGCTTGGCAATGTCAATGCCACGGGACATTCGACAACCCTAAGCCGTGGTGGTGCAAATTTTCTACTTGAAAGTGAACAAGTCAGCGCCAAACTTCGGGCTTTAAGGAAGTTAGTGGCAGCATGTTTGAAGCATAGATGCCCATTGCTTGATAGTTGTACCTAAATATTTAGAATTTATCTAGGTGGTTAAATACCACCTAGTTAATGTTGGAATGACGGCTGATGCCTTGATTAAAGTAATAAAAGTGCAACAGCTTGCTCAAAGGTTTTGATTTTTTTTCTTTTGCTGGTTGTTAAACGGGTGCCATGTTTATGACCGTTTTACAGCGAGTAACACCCATGTGGCGAGGAATAAAAGAGAATTAGCTAGCAATGCCTGCTACAAGTGCGTTTATGACGGTGAACGCGGTAATCGACATTTGACGCAGGCACGTGACATCAGCTTAATCTGGTTCCCAGGATCCTCCCTGTAACATTTCTCGAAAACTGGCCTCGTACCTACCTCTTCCCTAGAGTCTTTCGTCTTTCCTCTTTCGGAGCAGGAAGAAAAAGAAAAGGCTGGAAAGAACATAAATTATAAACAACAGCAAACTGTTATGATTCGATTTAGTTGGTGAGGTAAGCTTATTTTGGAAATTTAAGTGGTGAGGACATGACAGGAGGTGGAGAACCCGGTAGAAAAGGGGCGGGAGGTGGGAGGAGAGAGGGCGGGAAGTAGGATTTCGTAGGTGGCGGGAACCGGCAGAAAACGAGCGAAATTTCGCAACATTTCGTTATATTTCGCAAGATATATGGGACAAAGGGGAGGGAACAAATACGTCAAGGGGCAGGAAGCGGAAGTAAAAGGTACGGAAGGTTCAGATCCCCCTGTCCCCTTCCACATTTAAGGAAATGGGCTTGGAACGTTTATTTTTTAACACAAACGCTTTGAAGTTGCTTACATAATCATTTATTTGCGGCATGGAACTATCCCTCCTTGATAACGACACAGCAAACTACCGCTCTTGCAATAGATTTCATAAGAGTGGACTGCTTACACACTAGAGTACATTCATTTAATGGGCACACAACAAGGTTTCATCCAGGAACTTAGAAGCAAGAGCCGTCTTAACATGCAAAAAAAATAAGCAATAACATATTATTTTTATTATTGACTTTATCATGGTTGACATTCTAAATGTGCCACATGCATGTATTTGTGAGAATCATTTTGCGTGACAATAATGGCCAAGCCCCTCATGCTCCAAGCCTAAGCATTCTGTTTCCCCTGATCATATCAATACATAATCAGACACACATACAGCTCATGGACCTTAACCAAATAATGAGCAAATTAAAAGAAAATTGTCATTGATATTTAGACGGAAGAATACAATAAAAATTCTACACCGGTCTAGACTAAGTAGGAAGCTCAAGATTTTATTTTAGCATCATTGCTCTCCCAGAAAACAAATGACTGCTAGGCAAGCTAGAATGAAGAAAATATATAGTTCGAGAACAGTTACTGGTAGTTCTTCTAAAGTAATTCGTAATTCAGCCACTCCGGCGACTGCAATTGAGTTTGCTAATAAATCTATCTATCTATCTATCTATCTTTATCTCTCTCTACCATTGCAGGCAGGTACAAGGCAAAGGGTCTCGGTTGCAGGATAGAGGAAAACTGAGTGGGACTGGACTAGTGAAACCCGCGGCTCCATGAAGCATGTTGTTAACTTCCTCCATTAACCATTAACACTAGAAAATGAAATTTTATCTGCCTTCCAAAACAATAAATTGCTGAAAGCTCAAAGCTCAGATTTAATGCCTAAAACTGAAATCTGAAAACCGCATGCCAAAGTGAAATTGAATTCTAAAACCAAAAACTGAAGATGAAATGACCTACATGCCAAATACCTAATTCGGCGTTGCCAAATTCTGAAACCTACTGAAAGTAAAAAACCATCTCTTTTGCCAAAAGCTGAGATGAACCTCATGCCAGATTCTTCATAATACGAATTGCAGCTAACAAAATTTATAGTTCTATTTCACCGTATGCGGTCGTATTAATACAGCACACTGAATCAGATACGATCGTTAAAAACTGAGGTAAGGATATATTGTAGGAAGTTCACTTTGTTCTTACGGCTCTAGTGTAGTATTTATTTATCTTTAACTAAAGTGACGGTTTTTTTTTTCGAATCGTGTTTTTATATTTTTTTTTTTGGGGGTAATTTTTTTTTTTTCTTTTTTTTTTGGTGAAGAGAAGGAAAAAAAATTATAATTTTTTTTTTTTTTTTTTTTTTTTTTTTTTTTTTTTTTTTTTTTTATTTTAATATTCTAAACGAGCTTAAACGTTTCTGAAGTTTACATTTATTCAAAGAAAATGTCGACAGGTTGATATATCAATACTTGATTTTTTAACGCACATGGAAACTATACTATTTTCACCAGATTGGAATTATGTCTGTTATAATAAAATGCTTTTAATTGTCAGTGCTGAATCGAACATCCAAGTTAAATATCACAATGACCAAAAAAATTATAAAGAAACGGGAAATCAATACACAGAAAATTGTCAAGCTCACTCGTAGCTTTGCCTTTTTTCTTTTTCTTTTTGTCCTGAGTCTTGTTTTCACTTTTTTCGCTTTAATTTTTGATCCTAAGATTTTCGTGCGCCTACCTTACATAGGAAAATTATATTTTCAGACACATGAAGCTATATACGTCACAAAATTTTGTTCGCAAAATTGTTTACTTTCTCTGCCTCGTAAATCCAGCCCGACGTGGGGATGGGGGAACGCAGCCTAAACATTTTCTGATTCCAAGGCCTATATTTGTCAATATTCTTTTTCAAATGTAACTTATTGGGAGTTGACTACGAAGTTAACAAGTTCTAAAGAGCATTTTTAATCTTAAGAAAAGGAAATTTAAAATCCAATTCTTTCATCTGTTTACTAAGTAGAGATTTGCTAAAGTGTTTGAATGTGAAATACTCAACAGAAGAAAACGATTTATCAAACCGGTCGCTTTTTACTGCCCTTCTCATTTTCTCGATTAACAAAAATAGAAATTCTCTGGCCAGAGATTGCGATTTCCTCGTATTAGGTGGTTTTGGCATTTTTATTTTTAAAGCAGTTCAAAAGGACTAAGAAATATCACAACGACTGCGAGGATATTAACTGGACGACAAGAAAACATAGACATTACTTTATAAAGGATTCTGCAGTGTCAAAGCATCAGTAGTGATCGGCTGTTTATTCACATTACTGCTATATTCCTATCCACAGGACAGAGGATATTTCTCGATGATTCTCGGCATGAAATTTTCGCCGACCATTATGCTATGTTTACTTATTTTACCGCTAATTGCCTGTGCATCGGACAACTCCGACAACGGTAAACCGGATGACAACAACAAAGTGAGTTCAATAGTCAAAAGCCCACATCCCTTTGTGAGACGCACCTACAGGGAATCATAATGTGTGTATTCAACAAAACATGCCCACTACTTGACAACACTGAATACAACTACGTTTAATCCCAGCTAACGCGCCTCACAAGTTTGGACTGTAAATTTTGCAGTACCAATTCTTTATGACTTCACTGCCTGGGCCATTAACATGCATTAACTAACACTTAATGCTCTTGCTATCCTTCCCATTCTTCTTTGTTAACTTGGCCGTTGCATGATAAATTTATTTTCAGGTGACACTAGTTCTAGTTCTTTCTAGTGCAACAAAAGTATTCTGTAACAGAACTTCCTCCAAGATAAAAATGAAAATACGCAATAAATGTTTACACAATGTCGGCAAGCAGCATGGACGTCTTAAAAAGACTGCTCAAGCAGAATAAGATATCAAGGGATTTCTGAAAATGTCTTAGCTAACAAATGCACATTTTACTTTTTTCGATTTAGGGCACTCAGTCGACGTCACCATATAAAACTTGTGGTTATGGTGCTTGCTTATGCGCACCAGGAATCCCAGGTATCCCAGGAAGCCCTGGACCCGCGGGAACAGCAGGTACTGCGGGACCACCCGGCCCTCAAGGGTCTACGGGACCAAAAGGAGACCAAGGGCTCGATGGCAAGCCAGGAAGCCAAGGCCCTCCAGGCCCCAAGGGACCTCAAGGGCCCATGGGCCCAGTGGGTCCACAAGGAACCAAAGGTGACACAGGCGAAAAAGGAAGCCAAGGCCCTCCAGGCTCCCAGGAACCTCCAGGGACATGGAGAGGTAACTGGAAACAGTGCGTGTTTAAAAGTCTAAGCGAAGGAAAGGACACTGGATTGATCAAGGTAAATTATACAATCCATGTCAACATAAATAATTTTATCTAATTTTAAAAAAAATAAGATGAAAAGGGCCGGATAATATAGTTCCAAAAGCTAAATTAGGAAACATTGCCTTATCCAGCCTCATTTTTAAATTAAAATTAACATCAAATATCTCGGCGTTTATTTTAACGCTTATTCGTTGACGTCATTACCAAAGGTACACGAATGTGTAAAACACTTACCAAAACAAAATTAGAACTTGCAATAGACCCAAAAGAAAACTAAACAAACATTTTTTATTTTGCAAAATCGTTCGTAATCTTTAACTTTCAAACCTAACGTCACACTTTTAGCGAAGAATATTCAAATTACACACTACGATTTGTTGGCCACGATAAATCGGGAAGCGAAAATCAGTGCAGCGGACACAGGTTTTTCCTATTGGAGTCGCTTGCGCGTCGGATTGCCATCCACATGCGCCGATTTGCTTCTCGATCTATCGTGACCGACAAATCGGCCTAACAAATCGCAGCGTGTAAATTAGCCTTAACTGATATATTAGCCCTTTGCATATTAAAGGGTGGAGGTTATTTTTCACAAAACAGGACCTTTGACTTAAAAGGCTTGTTAGGCAAAAACATACACCAATAAGTTCCCAGGCCCTACAAAATCAAGTTGGGACTCACCAGAAGAGGGCTGTTTTTTTCTTAATCTTTGCACTTTTATAGGAATGTGATTTTTACAAAACGTCGGACAATACGGGGCTTCGTGTCTTCTGGAATGGCAACCTTCGTCTCTTTAAGTGCCACCATTGCTGCAGGCGATGGTATTTCACCTTCAATGGCGCTGAGTGCTCGGGCCCTGCGGCGATTGATGGTGTCGTTTACATGATAAATGGAGATAAAAGTGGCGCTCAAAACGATTTACACCGCCCACGACAAATTGAAGGAGTGTGCGAGAACGTTAGCAAGGGCATTGTTCGCGTGGGATTCTGGGTCGGTAACTGCGCTGGTTTCGGATCTGCTAACGCGCACACTGGTTGGAACTCAGTGTCCCGGATCTACGTGGAAGAAGTACCACCCCCACAGGCTTAAAGCTTGTTGAAAGAGACGAGGATAAAATTCTAATTTCTGCTTTAGGGCAAACTATGAATAGAGAGACTTTAACTGAAGCTAAGCTATAGATAAGCATATTAAGCATTAACGGGGCAATGAACTTTTCATCGTTGTTGCAAAGGTAGATAACAAGTTAAGCAGAAGTAATTATTTGAGTTAAGCCAATTTGGCAAGATGAAGAAGATGAAGCGTTTTTTATGATTTTCGTATTATTAGAACAGTTCTAGTAAAATAAACATTCGTATTTACAGACTGAATTTCTTCAGTAACGTTTTCTTCAGAGTTTTACGGATTGATAATTCTAATGCGCTGCTGGGACTGGCTTTAGCTGAGTTCCGCACGCACAACGATATCAAGTTTGCCAAACCAGGTGCCCCCTCCCTCCCAATAAAATTCACTATTTAGCAATAGAAATCGCTCTACCGCAAAGTACAGTCTAGCAAACCCTTAGAAACTGAGAGTTTCGCTTATACCTGAGTGTAAAATGATTGACTTAACTTCTGAAATTTTTCGGTTGCTACGCTTCCGACGCTACAGAAAATGCAAGTCTAATTAAATGTTTGCCACAAAGGAAAACAAAACATTTATAAAATGTTCGATAACATTTAGTATGAGAAACATTCGGAAACAAAATGTAACGTGCGTGAGATGACTGTGCAAAAAATATTTTCATTAATAAGGCAACATGTGCACCCAGAGCGGCTGGTTCGAGCCCTGGATGTTCTTCTGTTTCTCGCGCGAGGCCAAAGGTCTGCGCCGCATGGTTTCCTGTTTGTAGAGTACTGAGTAATGAATTATATTTGCTACAGGTTTCGCTTGTGCGGTTTGTTTTGGCTCATTTCTATTTGCAAGATATGCTTTAAGCTCTCAAGATGTTTGTTTTGGAAGGACAGGGTCAGTAATTTATCCGTGAAAATGATGATTCTTTGCATTTAATAATAGTGTGATTCCGGACCTGTTTGTTTGTATCATATCACGGATGACAATTAAAATCTTTGTGCGGCTTCTCCAGAGACTGTTGAGGCTTTACTTCGAGAAAAATTAAAGTTGGTTTTAGAGAGACACTCTGTGTTGTAAAGGTTATGCTTCTTGCATAATCGAGCGCTTTGTCTCTTGAGATCGATGATGTCAAGGTTTTTTACCTCCCGTGTTCGTTGCGTTACATTCTGGCACCGCCTGATTCAAATATAGATTTTCGCAGGCACAAGCCTGTTGCCTGTTTTACTCGTTATATTTGCTTCTATATGATTGAGTTCCGCCGACAATCCAAGCTGTTTCAGCTGCTCAACTTGGTCCAACATCACCGAAACCAAAGGAGAGGCAACTACAAAGGAACACACTGATTTTCGATTTCATCGCAGTCGTCGTGGAAAAAGCTGAAAGATTAAACTTTTCCTGAATCCAGTTGGCAAAATAGAGAACTTCTTTTCCACAATAGAGCTTGGTTCACAATTTAGGCAGATTTCTTGTTCTTTTCTAAACGTTTGAATATCAAGAAAATCTTAAAGACAACCTTCTAAACTGGAACACAATTCGGCTTCCCCGAAATCACGCGCGTAAACCGCGCTCGCTTATCTTTCTGACTGACGCTTGTTCCGATGTGTTGACATTACTGTCAAAATCAGCCAATCAGAGGGTATAGCAGCTCCTGCTATACCGGAAGAGGGTCGTTAAAGAAATTCTTACAGGCTCTCTTTCCTTCACTCGCCTTCGTCCTCCCTCGTTTTTTTCTCGCTCGCCCGCGTTTTTCGCTTACCCCTTCAACTACCGAGAGCCTGGAACAGGCTATACCCTCACCGGCAGCACGTGCCTCTCTCCAACCAGGAGTTTAAATTGGTGCCAGCCCTTTAAACTTTAGAGGCAACCAACCAAGGACAAGCCTCGGATGTCCCATCCAGGGGTGAGGAAATTAAAAATACCCTTGTCGCTTCAGGCTACAGGCCAGTGACAGGTTTAAGCAGAATTTGCTCAACCTCTTTACCAAACATTAGCATGTAGCAGAATTTGCTGCCCATATAATTTAAATCTTATTTATCAATATCATTGAACAAACAAGCCATTTGAACTTATTTAACTGCCGATTTATATCCTTTCCTTCACGACTCAGAGAACCCTTTTTTTCATAAACTTATGATGACATACCCGAATAATATAAAGTACTTTTCGTTTAATATAAATTGTCTGAAGGCATATGACATTTTTGTCTGTTTGCTTTCCATTCGCTTCAGTTAATTGGTCGCCTTATCGCATGAAACCTTGCATTTATTTGTTGACCTGGTTTCGAAATATCCTTGATAATGGCTGATGTCACGAAATTTAGCCATGCCCAAATTGCGAAATAACTATCTTTTTTTGCTTGGCGTCAGATAATTCTTTCACTGTTCTTTTATTAGTTATTTGTACATGTATTTCCCGGGGGGGGGGGGGGTGCTTCATATAATGGCCTATACGGGGAGGCTCCGCCCGAAAGGGGTACCTTTTTCAGGCTTCAGGTATATAAAAGGGTAGGGATTTCATAAGTTTGGGTATATGAAAGGGTATGAAAATCTGTCTTTTAGGTTTTTAAAACGGCCTTTAATTGAAATATTTCGAACAGGCGCACTTTCTGGCTGTATTATTTTAATTTATTAAGCGCTGCATGAAAAGACAAGAAAACGTCCTGTTCTAAGTCTATGCCATGTCTTTTAGGTATATGAAAGGGGTACCTTTTTTCAGTAAAAGGTCTACGAAATGGGGTACAATTTCTGTCAAAACGGTATATAAAAGGGTAAGGGGTAAAAGCTTGGGGCGGAGCCTCCCCGTAAAAAGTTTTTTTAAGTGCCCCCCCCCCCCCCCCTCCCCCCCGCGATGTATTTACAATGCTGTTGAGACAATATTTCGGTAGATTATGTTACTCAATTGATTTCACGCCGATCCAATGTACTGTATGGGATTCGGGAGCTCTCTGTGGGATCGCACTAGTATCCTAATGTTAAGGTTACTTTTGTTAGCGGCTACTAATTTTAGCGATTTTTTTTAATTTAGCGATTTTTCCGTCAATTTTAAAAAATTAGTGGTGTCGTGTAAACCAGTTTTTAATGAACATATAGCTAAGATGGAAATAAATGTTTAGTTAAAGAACAATCTCACTTGCAATTGAATGAAAATTTGCATTGCCAGAAAGAACAAAGGCATCCAGTTTAAAAAGAAGTTTTTCAAGTCGACTATGTTTAATTTTGTTTTCTTTTGTGATGGGGGAATAATTAAATTTAACGAGTATTTAATTTGACCGAGACAAATTTTAGCGAGTACTAAATTTAGCGATTTTCGCCCAATTCGCTAAAATTAGTAGCCGCTTAAAATAGTAACCTTAAGGTATGATGTACAACAACTAATCAACTTATGAATTGGCATTTCTTGGTAGTTTTAAATATAGACACAAATCAAAATTAAATTGTTTACAATGTCAACATTAAAATATCATTTTCAGCAAATGTGGGTCAAAAAAGGTGCCCCACGGCTAGTAGCTGGAAAAAATAGCATAGATGGTAATCCAGAAGATAGTAAAAATAAGAGGGAGTTGAAGGTGGGGAAATGTTTTTAGCCAAAAGATCAACTTACTGTGAACTTACATATGTATCGACCTAAAAAGCATCATACCTTGTCTTGATGTTTGGTTATTTTATTATAGTCCATTTTAGTAAATACTGAATATTAATTAGCGCAAAGCCTTGGCAGACCAATGGGGCTTAAGATTCTACCACAAATCATTTTGACGTGTATGAATCTTAAGGCAGTCTAGCAACAGGGGCGGGGGATGGTTAACTATTTGAAAAGGGATGCACGAAAGGGATACATTTTTCAGGGGGTCTTAATGGTAAGTGAAGTAAATTGGTAAGGATTTGGACCTCAGGAAGTAGCCTCGTTGTAGTATTTATATAGTACTTTTAGCAACATTTTTTATTAGTATTAGATTTTAAGCATTTTTTGTACCTTTTAACTATTTTTATATTTATTTTTTTTAATACTGTTTTAACACGTTACTACTGTAAAGCGCTTTTGAACTTTCAGGATACTGGCGCTATATAAATATTTTTTATTATTATTATTATTATTATTATTATTATTATTATTATTATTATTATTATTATTATTATTATTATTATTATTATTATTGTTATTATTATACTCTCCCCCGAGGGAGTTGCATGAAGCTGATCACTCGTTGGGTTCGATTCGTTGACTTCATGGTTGCATTATGTTATGATTATTTAAATTAATACAGTAGAACCCCGGTAACTCGAACTCTGAAGGGAAACGAAAAACAGTTCGAGTTAGCGGGGTTTCGAGTTATCGGGGTCGATTTATTAAGACTGAAAGGTGGGTTCAAATCCAAGGGAAATGGAAGTGTGTTCGAGTTAGCGGGGTTGTTCGAGTTATCCGATTTCAAGTTACTGGGGTTCTACTGTATATCAACGCCTTAGGAAATTTGTAAACCGCAGTTGATCGCAAAAGGAAAAACATGAACTTTAGCCAAACTAAACAATGTAAAGCATTTGCGCAGTGAAGCCGTATATTCGCCATTGCCATAGACAAATAAAGAGAACATTGTTTAACATTGCACTCTTTTGACAGAATGTAAAATGCTTGAGTGCTACCAACAAAATGAAGGCGATCAGTTCCCGTTCTTCTTTAGACCAGCGACTAAAGGGATTGTTTTCTCTTGCGCTGTAGAAGGTCGTAGAATATTTTGCTAATTTGTTTTTGTTGCTGTCGGGTTTTTTTTTTTGAACGTGCTCAATTTTCAAACCTGTTTTAACGTGTAACTCATTAAAGCGGAACAGAACAATTAAACTAGACAACTTGTTTAAACGCAACACTCGTATATTTACGAGAAAGATAGAAAGCTGTTACGTTCATAAGAAAATCACCTTTACCTTTAATAGGGACCTTAAGATACGAGGACGGGAAGGCCAGGACGGCGACGGCAGTGGCCGCGGGAAATTCACGCGGGTCCCGTCATGTCGCTAAAGATAAAATGCTTAAGATGTGTATTTTCGTACAGGACGGCGATGTCAATAATTTGAGCTTTATAAAAGCACTTTACAAAACTAATCCTTTCGAGTTGGTAGAAATCATTTCCTATCAAACTTAGACGATTATGAACGGAAGACGCTGAATTTGTTCTTCTTGATTTATATAAAGCAAACACCTAAGTATTTAATAAAGGATTCAACATTTCCGTATGAATAAAACACGAAAACACTGCACGAAACGATCTGGCCTGGTTCAGATGAGTGACCTAGAAAAAAGGATACAATCTCATTCTCAAAGAAGCAGTGGCTTTCCTTTGAATTTGTAATAAACAAACACAACATCAAGTTTCGGCCGGGTATTCACAACTAAAGATCGATTTATTTATGTACATTTATTAAATTTGCTCGACATATGCTTTCAGTGCACTCGTTCATACATAATTTTCTCAACTGTACTTACACTGATTAATTTTCTTTGCAGGTTTCCTTTTCCGCTTGATCACTCGCGATACCGGCGTGATAGCGACTGAAACTCAAATGAACAGACGAAGAATATTTTCACATTTTGTCGAAATTCAAGGTATTTCTACGCTACAATCACGAAAAATGCGAACTTAATAAACATTCTCGTCGGTATAACCGAAAATAATGTCGATTAGAACATTTAAGGAGCTAAAACAAGCGTAAAATACTCACGTTCTCGATACGACGGCAAATCGGGTGAAATGCCGTCCTCGACGAAAAGAAGACGGCCGGGAGATGAGTCGAGAGGTCTCGTGCGCATGCCTGGTTGTCTAAATTTACTTCCGGTAGCCGTCCTAGCTCGTCCCGTCCTGGTATCTTAAGGTCCCTAATAACCCGTGGGAGGCGCGGTGGCCTAATGGTTAGCGCGCTCGACTCCGAGTCGAACGGCCCGGGTTCGAGTTCTTGAGCAAGACACTTTACTCTCACAGTGCCTCTCTCCACCCAGGTGTATAAATGGGTACCGGCGAATTTACTGCTGGGGGGTAACCCTGCGATGGACTAGCATCCCATCCAGGGGGGAGTAGCAATACTCCTAGTCGCTTAATGCTACGGAAACCGGGATAAGCTCCGGCCTGTATGGGCCACTAGGCTCGAAGCAGACTTTACCTTACCTTTAATAACCACGGTTGCACGGTAGGTGCGTTATCAATCAGGTCTTTCAAACTGCAAAGGAAGAATTACTTCGCTAAATTTCCTCTGCTTAATTGGCGAATCACTGAAAACTATTCTTTCACACCAACAACAACCTCAATTCTTTTATTTCTTCATATGCTGAGTATTTGAATGTTGGCAACCAAAACACAGTAAAACGCTTTTTCAACCTAGCAGCTTTTCTTCCAGAAAATTGAGTAATATTAATTGCCACATAAATTGTTCGCATCAGCTGTTTTATTTTTTAAATTTTAAACTATTGTGATGCAAAAGCGCTGAAAAAAGACCACATTAGCTGACGTATAGACTAAATAACAAGGAACCAATTTTACACTGTAACCATTGCTACTCTTTACCGTTAATAATAATTGCTGTCTTTTGTCGGTCTTCAGTAGTTTTCAGATAATAATCAGAAAACATTCAAACGACCTTCGGACGGTTTTCAACGTGGGAAATCGCCGAAATTTTCTTTTTTTAGTGTTGTTTGAATAATAAACAAAAAAAACGCGTTTAAACCTTGAAGAGCACTGAAGAGCACCGAAAGAGCACCTATAAATTTATTCAGTATTTATTCTTTTCCACAGGTCAAAAGGACTCCATGGCGTCATCTTGGATGAACATTTCACTGATGACCATCATGTTATGTTTATTGTTTTTACCGCTGATAACATTGTGTACCGCAAAGGACAACAAAACAAGTGCAAATGATAAGAAAGTGAGTTCATTGTTTTATATAAATGTGCTTATGCTGTAGCTTTAATAGCTGATGTTCTGGCAACTAAATTTGCCTACTTCAGTGTAATTGTGTAAATGAAAGGTGCATCTTTCTATCAATTAACAGAAAGGGTTTAATTAACTAACGGACGCGCATTTACTTCGGGACCAGCAGGTGTTGCGGGATCACCCGGCCCTCAAGGACCCATGGGACCACGAGGAGACCAAGGCTACGATGGAAAACCAGTGGGCCAAGGCCCCGCAGGCCCAATGGGTTCACAAGGAACCAAAGGTGGCGCAGGTGAGACAGGAAGCAAGGGCCCTCCAGGCTTCCAGGGACCTCTAGGGACATGGAGAGGTAACTGGAAACAGTGCGTGTTCAAGAATCTGAACGAACAAAAGGACACTGGATTGATCAAGGTAAATATTGTACTCAATTTCTTATTCAATGGTTAGCCTTAATCATTCACGTTAACAGATGGCGTTTTCCTAATCTCGTACCCAGATGTCTACTTACCACGGTTGAGAAGATCTGGGTACGAGATTAGGCGTTTTCCCTTTTAGCTGAATCAATAACCGGCACGCATACATGCATGCACAGGCGATGACGCTTTACAATGATCCCCGAAATTGCATTTTTCTTATTCATTTTAATTTTTATTTGCCTTGACTACAAAACGAACCTCCAATACATTACAAACCTACAGTATGATAAGATAAATACATTAAATCATTATGAACTTCGTCATTTAGCAACAGAAAGGCCCAGGATTGATTTCCACACCTAGTCGATACTGAAGATTGTGTGACATTTCCATATTGAAATGGTCTGAAATGTAATGAAGTCAACACCGCTTACTAGAATCACTTACATGAATTTCTGCAACTTATCAAACAAAACATTTTAGATCAGCTAAATCAGCAATAGGGTAGAAGTTCTTTCTGAACTCTGGCTTCTCGTACAAATAGGAATACTGATACCGTCACTGTGTTATTTTTAATGGCTTGAGATAAATAACATAATGTGATTGCGCGATGCAGTCGTTGTGTCACCCACAAATGACCACTGCTCATCACTAGAGTTCTCAGTAGCTCAGTGGTTAGAGCGTCCGACTAGTGTACGGAAGGTCGTGGGTTCAAATCCCATCTGTGAACTCAGAATTTTTTTCTGAGTTCATTATCTCCACACATTATTATTTATTATTATTGAGATAAATACCCGAATAAATATTATCAAAAGCAGTAAAAGGAAGATGGCGAGTCGCGAAGGGAAAAGTAAAGAAAATTAACTTAAAGTTAAATATTATCGACAACAATACACGTCAAAGCAAACAATGATTTCAGATAGCTCACCTTTGCAATCTAATCAAGATACTGCTGCCCGTCGGTCTCATGCGTGACACTAACCGGCCTTAGTCTGCCATCACGTATGCCGACTTCGAATACACGTACAACGGTAAAAAAGTTCTTTAAGCGAGCTCACAACTATCCAGTACATCATTCTCCCCTGACCCAAAAACTCCGTTTAACTGTACGTTAGAAATCAAACGCGTTTTGCCGATGGATGCTCTTAAAGTTGATTCATACTTATTGACAATCAAAGATGGCGTACCGAAACCGAGTAAACAACAAAGTGCCTAGTTCCCAGTGCTACTCGGTTGGAGTAATCTCTCACGCACACCTCACACGGCCGTCCACCGGGCGATAACATATAGGCGTCACCGCCTAAAAAGCATTGGAAAGTACCAGTCATAAATTTGCTAAATCATTTCCATTTAACTAAATTACAGTTCAAGATAAACCTCACTAAGATTGTTGCCCTTTCTTACTAACTTACTGAACACAAACCTTTTCAATCGCTTTCTGATCAATGCTAAATCTTCTATTATTTCTGCAGGAATGTGTTTTCAGAAAAACTGCAGACAAAACTGGCCTGCGCGTCTTCTGGAGTGGCGTTCTTCGCATCTACAACTGCCAAACTTGCTGCAGGCGATGGTATTTCACCTTCAACGGTGCTGAGTGCTCGGCTCCAGCGGAGATTGATGGTGTGGTCTACATGGTGCATGGAAGTGGCGCTAAAAAGAACTTGCTTCGCGTGCGACAAATCGAAGGAGTGTGTGAGAAAGTCCACAAGGGGATCGTGCGCGTGGGATTCTGGGTCGGTAACTGTGCTGGTTACGGATCTGCTGATGCGATTACAGGCTGGAACTCAGTGTCCCGGATCTACGTGGAGGAAGTACCACCCCCACAGGCTTAAACACAACTTAAAGAGATGACGATAAAATTCCAATGTCTGCTTTGTGACAACTTTGAAGCTAAACTATAGATAAGAAAAATAAACGTTGAACGGTTCAATGAACTTTTCATCATTGTTGAAAAGTTCCGTAACAAGTCAAGAGACTGAAAAAGTAATGATTTGAGTTAACTCTTTAACTCCCAAAGCACATATTTGTGCCAAAAACACCAGCAGTGATTAATAAATCTCCAGCAGTCCAGCCTTCACATGTCTGGACACATGATAGTAATGATCCCTTTTTATGGAAAAGTTATGATTTTCATAGCTTTAAAAGCCAACTGAGTGACTACAACTTTCGATTTACGTTGCAAATGCTTGTATTTTCCTGTCGGAAATCCGAAAATGCGAAAAACTCCAATGCGACAAATATCTTCCTTCCCCTCCTTGGATGGTCGGCGTGCATTTAAATGACACCCCCCTTTCAAAAGTGCGAATTCTTGTCATGAATGTCACACGTGCCCATTTCGTATTCACAATGATATAAACAAAACTGCTCGTTCGCTTCGCCAAAGAACAGTTGCAGAGTAGCTTTCATTCCCAACGCCAATTCTCCAAATTACAGCACGGCACAGCAGCAAAAGTCGATGCAAAAATTTTTGTAGTGCCCTGAAGTTTACGTGACAGGAGTTTGAGAGAAAACTGCGGTATAATTTTCGAAAATAAATGCAGAACGCAACCTTGGAGGTCCGCGAGGATTTTCGATCATTTTATAATGTTTACAGAGACCTACAGAACTAGCGAATACTTTTTAACGGTTAGCTTGATCGACAATCGGTTAGGCACTTCTATTTATAGCAGGTATTGGGGAGGCTGTTCGCAAAATATTCGGTTTGTAGATTATTTCGTGAAGAAGCGGCAAGTGTATAAAATTACAGTAAATTTTAAGAGTTTTATTTAGGTGAGTTTAATATTTCCCAGTATTTCTTCATTTCTACTCCAACGATTTTCTTGAAACTTGGCTATCTCATGTGTTAAGTCAATATTAGCTTATTCCAGAAATTTAGCAAAAATATATCGGCAAATTTTTTTTGGGATTCAATTTTGTTCAAAAACATGGGTCCAGTTAAACGCCAATAGCATTTAAAATATATTTCTCCATTGCAATCAAACTTTATCATGTTATTGCTAAATGATACATGAAAGTTTTCCCAAACTTTTAAAGCCATCGCGTTAAAGCCGAAAAAGTTCTGACGCAAAGTATGTCACTGATGAATACGCCCGAAATAACTACGGAGCCACCTTAAGGGCTGTCAATTTCCCTCTCTTATCAATACTGAATCTTTCAGGAAATCTTTCATTTTTTTGTGTAGGAATGTGTTTTCAACAAAACGTTTAACAGTACTGGGCTGCGCGTCGTTTGGAATGAAGATCTTCGCATCTATGGATGTCATACTTGCAGCAGGCGATGGTATTTCACCTTCAATGGTGCTGAATGCTTGGCTCCTGCGGCGATTGACGGTGTGGTCTACATGATATTTGGGGCTATTGGCAAAAAGAATTTATATCGTATACGACAAATAGAAGGAGTGTGTGAGAAAGTCCACAAGGGGATCGTTCGCGTGGGATTCTGGGTCGGTAACTGTGCTGGGTACGGATCTGCTGACGCGGTAACGGGTTGGAAATCAGTGTCCCGGATCTACGTGGAAGAAGTACCACCCCCACAGGCTTAAAGATCGATGCCGAGAGGGACGAAATATAATTCCAAATCCTGTTTTTCGGGTGCAAAATATGTATAGACACCTTGAAGCTAAAGATACATAAAATGAGCATTAGAGGACCTTAGTGAACTTTGGAAGTAAGGACTTACGTAAAGCTGATATCAGCAATATGTAGCCGATGATGATGTAAAAGCAGATAAAATGTAAATAATTGGTTTTGGAGATGAAATACGAAATGAAACTAAAATGCGAAGGAAATTTGACCAAAGTTGGACCACGCTACAAAGACGAGGTGCAGTTTAATGCACTGATAATGGTTCGTGAAACTTGCCAGTTATTAAATTAAAATAATGAACGTTTATGCCTTGTTCCTTCTCAATTCATTATTCTACCACCTAACAATAATCAATGAATGTTGTTTCAGTATCCACTTTAAAAAAAAAACGCATTGCGTGTCCACGTTGAGATAGCACAACTTAATTTATATAGGACTATCAGTTTTCAGTTTTCTTTTTGTCTCGTGACGTCATGACGTTGTCATGACGACACGAGATAATTCTACAGGGGGAAAGGTGCATTCCATGCGTGTTTGCTTTCTGAGGCCGCGGAATTTTCCCGCCATTTGTTTTGTGATCTGAGGCCGCCGGAATTTCATATCAAAGAACAGATAATGTTTCTTTACAAAGGTCGCAACTAACGCGCTGGTTTATCAAACAGTAGGTTAGGAGTATTTATTGTAAAGGGCTTATTATGTAAAAATACAGGCACGCTAAAAAGAGATGACGTTTTTTCTGAACTTGCAGCAAAAGAGCAAATTTTAAGTGGTCCAACAAGCAATAAAAATGGAACAGAAATAAGGCCGCTTTTAGCTGGCAACAGTGCCTATCCGCTTTAGAACGAACTGGCTAGTGAAACCCTACCCGGACAGAGGACGCCTGACTCAGGAGCAGAGAAAGTTTAAAACCTAAAGTTCGGTGCGCTACGATCTGTAGTGGAACGAGCATTTGGCATGTTGAAAGTTCGTTGGAGAATTGTGTTGAAAAAGGTTGAACAAAAAACGAGCATCCTAAAAAAGACTATGATTGCTACGTGACTTTTGCAAAACATTTGTATTGAAAGGGGTGACCTTTGTGGCATGAATAACAACAATTTAATAACAGAAGATAAACGATTCGATAAAGACAATTATTTTGATGCCAAATCTTTAAAAATGTCAACTGTGGCGTTTGTTTGTTCCATTTGCCGCTCTGGGCGTCACGGAACATTTCAGCCGATCGTTCAAATCTTGCGTTGTGCTGTTCCATACTTTTTCCCACATTTCAAAAAAAGAACTCTGCCAGTCTGGAGTCGTACTTTCTTGCCTTTCTTTTTTCAGGCGGTTCTGATTCATCGAGAGAAACATTTACACTTTCGATTTGCAAAGCCTCGTTTACACTCGGCTCTGAGGTAAAGGTAGAACTCAATGTATGACCGAAAGAGGGAAATTATATTTGAGGAGTTTTCTTAGGATTGAAGAGCAGAAATGTCAATCTAAAGCGCAAAACATACATTGTTTTGTATTTTTTTGACCCGAAGATTGACCTGAGTCAAGAGGCACTACATGTAGGTTCATATATCCTGCTGTGAATTCCACGCTACAATGAACACAACTTTTATAGACGACAACAACAGCCTTTTCAGTGGATGAATGAAGCTCTAGATGTGACGCATTTTTTTTTTCTTTAAATTAGCTGTACGCTTTTCAATTTTGGATATATTTGAGCTGCAGCCAGCAGTTATCAAGAAAAATACAGACATGTTTTACGTTCTTAAAATAACATTCTAACCTTTGCGACAAGATTGTACTGAAAATCAATTAAATTAATTGTAACTCAAGCAGAAAACGCGTAAAAGAAGAATGAAATACACCAGGTTATTACAAACGCATAATACAATGTACTAACCGAAAGAGAGAAATTATATTTATGAGTTTTAGAACGGATCTGAAAAGCAGAAGTGTCTAATAATCAACACGATGTCAGTAGATGGACCTGCCTGTAAAGTTTTCGTTGTCGTTGTTGTGCATATAACGCTAGTATACCGCAACTTAAATTGAGCGAGAAAAGCAGTTTTTAACATGAAGCTCTAAAATCTCTTTGGAGTGTCTTGTCTTGTGGTCGCTTGTAAAGTTGTGATTTGTGCAATTGTAAGATGTATCAGAATAACAGCTTTACTTTGCCAATTTAAAGAATAGCGTGCTTTCATTTGATATCTATTATTTTATCTTGAGAGTTTTGGAAAGTAGTTGAAAATCATTTCTGTTTACAACGCGTAGGAAAATGGTGCAGGTTTCAACAGGATATTTACTGTTACAACTGTATTTATAGAGATTACAGTCGTGGAATATAGCAGATATAGCTTTCATATCAACGTAACTAGTATACGATGTAAATATCAGTTGTTCGATCTGTAAGCATTGTTCTTATCTTTGTGTAGACAACTTTTTTTTAAATTAGCCGTGGGGTTAAAGAGGGATTGTAATCTAAGCAATTAGTTGGCGGTTCGGGATTGAATGTCAAAGTTAATCTTGCACACATAGCACATATCGTTTGAACAAAAGGTTTGAATCGTTTGAATCGTTAGTCGATTGAATACCCAACCATTTTAAAGTTATGACCAGTTATGGTACAGCGTAGCTCTGTGTAGAAGTTAAAGTCTCTCTTTAAAAGTGAGATTTGATAACGATTTTGTGCGAGTTAAACACTACTACATAGTTTATTGCGTACGTTCGCGCGGAATCACGTGTCAAGCAAGATCGAATGTTTCCTATTAAGCAGAACCTAGCAGAATATTTCATTCAGTAGATTTCATCCAATAACCCGTACGAAACATAAGCCGTTTATGCAGCGCTGTTTTAGCCACTCATGAGCGCTGCAACCAGCGCTGCGTGTAGGTTGTGCGAACGCTGTTTTCGTAGCGCTGCAGAAGTTTCGAAAAATGTCAAAAATGACTGCGTGAGTGCTGCAGGAGCGACGGTGAGCGCTGCTCGAGAGCTGCAGGAGAGCTGCTGATCAAAACCCACACGAAGCCATGGGGTCGATAAAGCAGCTGTAAAGCAGCGCTTTGCAGCGTTACTTTAGGCTGCAAATACGACCGAAGCGCTTCCCTGATACACTCAGTGAGATACAAAATACATCACGCTAATATGACTATGCAAAATTTGCTAGCGCTAGAAAGACTACAAAGTTTTCTAACTAAAAGAAACGTACACAACAATCTATCTTAGTAAATCAACAAATCAAAACTTTATTTTCATTATCTTGAAGTCCAGCAATCAATCGCACAGTCTATGATCTAGAGTCATCGCAAACAAAATTATGAGCTGAAACCTACGGTGATTGACGTTCAAATTGAGTTTTTATATGCTCATGAGTTTTAATTATGAAATCAGACATACAAGGTTAAGTATAAACTATAACATCCATGTGATTTGGCGAAACTTTGAAATTTAACTTGCTTATTATTGCAGTCAGTGGAGTTGAAGATAATTAAAATTGAGCAAGAAAATTTTACTGAGCTACGGAATTTTTAAAACATATATCCAAATAAACAGGCAAATTCGTTTCCGTTTTTGTAAGTATGCAGGCTCACCTCATTTTCTTGTTCTTTTCTTTGGGAAATTGCCTTTCATATTAACCCAACGGTCTTGCAACCCTTTCATTTTCACAACAGATTGGAGAAAATCCTGAAATATCCGAGCCGACAAAACTGCAATCACACATGTTTCTTCTTTGAGCGATACTGGTTTGTTGCACAAAATCACTGCTTACGTAGAATTGGCTGTAGTGAAAATCAGTTTTCTGGGAAAATCAAAGAATAATTTCCCAGATTGTGCATATACAGAAGCTTCTGGCATATATAAATAAGAAAGTTCTACAATCCGCCTGCTTCCAGAGCTTCGTTCCCGCTTCAACGGTTGAAATTGTAACACGAGCATGAAACACTGAAACAAAACATGTTGTTAAAACCAACCAATCAAGTTATAGTACATACAAGTATCTCTGAGATCTCATTCCGGCAATTCCATCACGTATCGTATGGTTAGATACAGTAATTTCTGCACATGAAAACATTGAAAATTATCTCTTATGAAAGCGGATATAAGTACAAAATGGTCCAGGCAAAATACCATTGGGAAGGTATTTATTTGAAATGGCAACATACACTCGAAAATTTGGCAAAAAAAGAATGACAAGAATGGTAGATCAAGCTGTAACGTAAGTACATTCTCGAGTATCAATATTGTAGTACATAGTTTTGTTCACGAACTCGCCGGTCACCGTTTACATGCAGCTGAAAATGTTTTAGTTTTGTTCCACAGAGCACTCTAAAATAACGATATCGTGAGATGTAGACTCAGAGTATTAATTTTATTCTTAATAAACTTATATTTCAATCGATGGGCCGTTTGCTTTTGTTTATAAACACTGTTTTACCTGCACGCGTGACCTTCCAACCTCCAAGTACGCAAGACTGATTATAAGTGTTTAAAATGATATTTTTAGCAGTTTTAATGATTTCTTTCAATGTGTTGCTGCTGTAGCTTTTAAGCATAGCTGTGCAACGTTGCTTTATGAATGTTTTATCGCCGGAAGACAATGTTTACATCTGATACTCATTGCAGGTTTTACGCAGCGTCTTGCAGCACTGCTTTACCGCTGTTTTTAGTTTGTACAATTTTGCAGCGCTTCTGCAGTGCATGATATTCTGGGTTGGCAGCTTGAGCGACTCACAAGTATTGCTTTAACGACGCTTAAGCGCTGTGCAACCAAAAAAGTGAACTAACGCAGCGCTGCAGCGTTGCGTCGTTCGTACGGGAAGCAGGCCAGAGTCTAAGGGCGGGCCGGCCGAAATGACTGTAATTTACACGTTCTTCAGCCGCTGCGTTGTAGCTTTGGCGTTACAAAAACATTAAGACCTGCTCAAGAGTGACCAAAATCAAATTTCTCCTTACAATATCAATACTAAATCAGGAGAAAAGGTTATGAGAATTAACAAAATCATCACCACTCGCATGTCATTATCACACAACAGGCTAAGCGTTCACGAATAAACACCCAAAGCGATGTCTCATATAGCGTGAAGAAAGCACATGGAAGTCATAGTATAAGTATACAGTAGAATGTATGCTTAGTGAACCAAAGTGCAATACAGCGTTTTTCCACAGCTAAGTATTGGAGTCCTATAACTGTTCAACGGCCAGATGCTGAAGTGTACTTTGAATTTTGTTTTTTACATGATGTTACATACACGCTTTTCAATTTTCGATATCTTTGCAAGCAATAAATAGACATGAAAAGCGATCTCTTTTTTTCGACGTTTTTGCTTGTTTACAAGCTAAAAACGTAGAATAGGGGTTATGTGAACAAAATTTGGAACCACATATTTGTAAACTCTCAAGGGACTTTTTTAATTTCTCAAGGGACTGTTTTAATTTCTCAAGGGATTACTTTCCGCTGTGGGTGATCACTTGCGATCTCATGGAAAAAACGTGACTTGTCACATTTACAAACGTTATATAACAATTTTAAAAGTGACATGTCAGCTTTCTTATCTCAACGCACGTGTGTCTGAAAGGCGATCTATAAAAAGCGTCGCACAAACAATGGATTGCGTAACTAAAACACGAATAAATAATCACTAGCACTTACATCGTTTAAAAATTACAAAAGTCAAAAATAAACCATACCAAAAAACTCGCTCTTTTCAAAGATATTATTGAAGTTAAAACAAATGCAAGAGATGGGGGCTTCTTTTAGCTTAGGAGCGGTTAAAAATTAGGCCAAATTTGGTCACTACATCAGCCTAGGTCGTTAGGGACGAGACCTCGCGTTGACAGAAATGTTGCATGAATCGGCTTTACAACATGCGATCGTATCTACGCAGTTCAAGTGGAATTTCAGTCAAAGACAGCAAAATTCTTTCGTATTTCACAATCAAATATAATTCGAAAGCATTCACTGTATATATGGCTTTTGTTTAATCCTGAGTCTTGATATCCGACCCTCGCAGAGCCTAGACAAAGCGCAGCTTGAGTGAAACAATTTGTTTACGCCGCAATTATATGCGCAATGTTTTCTCTGACAGTAGTCGGAAATATCCGTATTTTCTTTCGTGCTTTTTCGTGGAGCAATTGTACATAACGATACGGCCTTGAACACATTGAACAGCGGTCTACCTATAACAATTCAAATATGGCGTCGCAAAAACAAAGCGTCGAACGCATATTTTGCTGTTTCATTTGCTAATTTCGCTGCCGTAATCGACTGCCTCGAAAGGCCCTTGCAATTTTAAAGTATAGAATTGTCAGATCTCGGTGAAATTTGCACTGTTTATTTGTGTAATGTTAAGGAATATGTGTATAAATACCCAGCGCGGACGAGCCATTTTTGACAAAATTATATATATGGCTGCATTTCCTCCGCGAATAAAGGAAATTGTTTAAACTAAACTACAAAGAAACTGTAATGATAAGTTCGAAGAACAATGCACAGGATAAACCTTCGACTCATACTTCATGCAAAAACGTCGATATCTCGAAGAGGCTTTGATTAAATAATAGGGCCCTAATGGGTCCGTGTGTTCTGCTGGCATAACGTCTCATCATTGATAACTGTCTTCGGTTTTTCGGCTTACACCAAGATAATTCGTCACGCAAGTTATTATGACATTTGAAACCTTTAAAAGTCGTAACCCTTGTGCATGCAAAGCAACATGCCAGCTACCGCTGCGTACGTCACAAACCACAATAAGATCTGTTTTAGCGCGTATAAATAGCAAACGTGCAAACTGAAAACAATCAAATAGTTTTTTTTTCTGTCGATAGCTCGTTATGCTTTCACTCGGACGTATCTTTGGTTATTTTTTATTTCACGTTAGCTAACGGGCGGTGAGGGTTTATTTTTTTCACTCCACAAGAAAAAGGCTGATCGCGTATTCGTCGTCGTTAGCGACCACTGCGTACGTCACGAACCACAACTCTGAAAGCAGCTGAAACCCGTCGTACACACACGTACTAATATAGCGGGACAGAGAGCTCTTAGCAGGAGCCTGGGCTCCCCATTGTTACGCTCTTTTGTTACAAATTTTGTATTTACACGCACTTTTTTTATATCAGAAACCGAGAATTTTTTTGATTTTTGTTTATTTTTATGATGTAGACTAGTTGATTGTTAAGATAGCAAATTTAAATGATAGATATACCTTTTTATTAAGTCTAAAAATAGGAAAGTATCTGCTATCTATTGTTACAGACTTCCATTGTTACATCTTTCTATTGTTCTAGACATTCCATTCCCTCCTTCGATAGCAATATGTTCTGCTTGGCATTATGCCATCTGGCATAATAGCAGCAGAACACAATAAACTCTAAAAAGTGACACGAGACACTAAGCCGACATATAATGGCATAGATCACGGCGAATATGACCGGAAAAGCTTAAATTGTGCCTCTCGTGTTACTGTCAATCACTTTCAAAGCTTCTGGGTTGAAAACTAGGCTTTCTGTTAGAGTATGTAACATACCACGCTATCATATACATGAATTTATGAAAACCAGGTCAAAGAAAAGTCTCCTCGGTCTCTTTTGTCATGTAGCTTTGGGGCTTAAGTGGGCTTAAAAGAAGGCCTTGAAACAGAAAAAAAAAATGATAAACAGCGCGAAAGGGTTAATAAGTCAAAGGAGACGAGAAAAAAAAATGACATTTCTTTTAGTTTTTATATCGTCTACTTTGGAGATAGTTTCTGGCCAGAAAAAAACGTTTTCGACGGATTTCGCACCAAGCGCTGAAAATAACGTTGACCCCTTTTTCAAAAAATCAGACATATATATTTTTAGTTGGATTTTGAGCCTTTCGCGTGAGAACCTTTTGTAGTTGGAATAAACCTTTGTTTTTATCTTTAACTGTGAAATCGTGAAGTTAAGCGCAAGCATTCACGACAAAGGTTTCTGAATTGACAAGTGAATCAAGAGTTTCGTATATCGTGTTGTGAATGTCACAACTTTTATCGAGCGACAAAAGTAGCTTTAGTTTTAGTTCAAATTTTAGGGGTGAGGAGTCTAAATGTTTCTTTATGTTAGATGCACGCTTTTTAATTTTCGATATCTTTACAAGCAATAAATAGACGTGGAAAGCGGTCTATTTTCAAATAAATTAAACTCTGAAAAGAGTCACGAGACACTAAGCCCAGAGGGCTTTTGATTTGACAATCTGTCCCATATAATTGAAGACATTGTCAAAGGCACGTGACTCTTAAAGGCCAAAATGCATGAGGTTTTAGACTTCAACGGAACTCGTTTCGACTTGTGTGAATATTGAGGTAGTCTTACACACACAGGGGAAAGAGGGGTGAGGAGGGGGCTTACCTTTTTAAGCGATGTCGTCAGGAAATCGCTTATGGTCATCGCAAGACCGATCCGATCTTTTTGTCTGTTTCGGTCGAACAGAAATCAAGTTTAACTTGATAAGGGACCGATCGTTTATTACGTCCCAGGGGGCGGCGGTGGTTTTTCAAAAAGTGTAGTGTTTCAAAACTGAACCCCCCAAAATTATTTTCATATAAAAATTATACCCCCCTTCGTAATTCTTATTTAAAAAATGTACCCCCCCCCCCCTCGACCAGGCCATAATTCTCTCTTTTCTTCCTTGCAGATTTTTTATTTTGTTGATTTAGCCAATCAACATCGCTGCTACGTATTTAACTGATCGAGGTTTAATATCATATGTAGCCATTCTCAATGAACTTCACTGAATACTCCAGCAAATTAATTTCTTTCCACCACAAACTCAAACCATACCGTAAAACAGAGCACTGTGTCGTGATGTCGCTTGTTTCTGAAGACCAATGCCGCATGAACAACAGTTGCAGATGTTGCTGACGTTTTTCGTTGGTAGTGTATTATCACCATCGGTTATTTTTTTTTAGGAGAAACTGTTTTGTCACAGGGTTGTTACAGGACTCCAATGAGACTCAGTTTGTAAAAAGTTTGATGAAGGTGAATGGGAATTTTGTTAGGGGGGTCCGGGGGCATGCTCCCCGAGAAATTTTGAAAATCTGAGCTATCAGAAATGCCAGTTCCTGCATTCTGAGTCACTTTCATGCTTGGTTTATGGTATATTTATGAGCCTTTTTTAACGATTATGAGTAAACAACAACAAGAACCGCCAGCGAGAATTTTTTCCTTTTTTTTTGGTTTCAGTTATAAAACCTGTTAGACTGCCGTTGCTGTGTCATAAAATTTGACCCCCCCCCCCCCTCACGTTTCTCAAAAGTGAAAAACTTACCCCCCCAAAAAGGGGCTTGTTTTAAAATTGAACCCCCCTCCAAAACCACCGCCCCCCCTTGGGACGCAATAAACGATCGGTCCCTAACAAGAAATCGCCGCGTAGAACACAAAAGCAAAATACTCCCGTGCAGTTAGAATGGAACACTACAATGTATAAACGAAAGAGACTAATTACATATGATGGGATCTATAAGAATTAGTAGACAGAAATTTCTAACTCTTATAATAATAATAAGGGCCGCGGTGGGCAAGAGACCATTTGACCTTTCTCGCAGCTTAAAAACTAGCTCCCGCCTATCGTATGTTGTTTATCGGAAGTCACACACTACAATATAACGCAATCTACTGTTGTTCAATTGAGCAAATCTACGAAGAAAATGTATTATTTACTTTGCATCCTTGGCCTGTGAATTTATAACTACTGTTAATTCTGTATTTATTTGAATTCCATCATATCCTAACTATGCTATTTAGACAATCACCAACATTGCTTCTTAGGTTTAAAAAATGTACACTGCAATTGGATAACAGTCTTTATCACGCCCTCAATTATGTTAGACCCTTTGTGAAACGTCATCGCTTCTGCATGCACTGCATGCCGTTTATTTTAAATGGACTATACAGAAAGACTCCGAAAAGGGCTACCTTTGTCAGAGGGTCTGATTGGTGAGATCCTCTCCTCAGGGATCTTAGAAACAAGAACACATTACATGTAGCTGATCACGCGTTGGGTTTGTTGACGTCAAGATTTTATTAGATTAGGCTCCCATAAATAGAACGCCTCAGGCCACAGTTGTGATAGGTCATGCACTCTAGCCACTTTTGACAATGTAAGGTTTGTTCAGATGTACGCGATAAGGGGATATTCATGGTTATAGACGTGATAGATGAATAAAGAGACCATTGTAATCTTAAGTCAGAATATAGAATGTCCGAATGACAGATTTGAATGTGTGATGTAGAATGCTCAGCCACAATAAAGTGAAGTCCCTTCGCCCTTGCTAGATCTAGTGAGTGAATGGATTTTTCCCATAACGCTGTGTAATATATGTTCTGTATTTTTTTTTCTGTATTTTTCCACCCCAAAAATGGAACGTGTCCAACTTTCGAACTTATATACATGTCTAATCGTGAACCTCATTACCGGATAGCACGCAATTAAGATATGAGTAAGATAAGAAAGGACAACTTGTTAAAACGCGACACACACGAGACAGATAGAAAGCCGTTACGTTCAAGAGAAAAAATCCATTTACCTTGAATAACAACAATTGCAAGGTAGGTATTGTGAATAGCTAATTAAGCCTTCTAAACTGCAACTGCATTGGTAACTTTGTTCTCCTTAGCTAACGAATGGAAACTTTTTTCTTCTACTGAGGGTTTAACCCGGGCAATTATTTGATTGTTTTGGCGTATAATACGTGTCAGGAGCTCCTGTACGTGTTTGAACGTCGGAAACAGCAAAGCAAAGAAAAGTCTTTCTTTTTAAACAAGACACTTTATTTCAAGAACAAACAAAACAAGCACGTATAGCACAAACGCACTAAATATTCCACATTTATAGCTGCTTAGACAAGGACTAATGACAAGCTGGAAGCAGTTCTACGCTAGTGTATAAGCGTTGCTGATCTTTATATTGCATTTATTAAAACACATCAAAACATGCTCCTTTTATTGTAAATCTGATTTAAGGAGCTAAAGCAACCTAAGGTGAGCCAACTTTCGCATGATGAACGACTTTAGGTTTTTCAGATTTATTTTCTTCAAAACGTGCTTCTTTTCATGTAGGTCTGATATATGACTGAGGCACTGTTCGGGGAGGGGGGGGGGGGAGGGAGAAAATGTTATCCCTGATCTCAATAATTTTGAGGGCAGTTATTCCTTATCTCTAAAATTTCCAAAGCTGTTATCCGTAATATTTGGATTTCCATAATCCCTAAAGTTGAGTTGCTATCAGTAAGCCGAATTTCGCATGATAAACTATTTTTGGTATTTCAGCTTAAAAATGAACTTAACATTATTGGTATATCGTAAAAATATCTTTGGATCCCTCTCAAAAGGCTTTGTTAGTGTTGGATTGTTTTCGCCTGAAAGAAGACATTTGGACGATTTTCAAAATTCTTCAGAAATTTCGCCGAGATCGCCACAATATTATTCAGTGTTATACAATAGCCTCGAAGCCAATTAACCACTAAGGTGTCGAATTAAATACTCAAAGAGAAATTACATTTCTCTGTGCACCTATGTATCATTCTCAATTCACGGCAGATATTTTAATAAACAGGTCAAAACGCATCGATGGCGCCATCTTGGATGAACATTCCCTTGATGACCATCATGTTATGTTTACTCATTTTACCGCTGGTCACAGTTTGCTCTGCAGCAGACAGCAAACAAAGTGCAAATGATAAGAAAGTAAGTTCATTGCATTTGATAAGGTAGTACCCATATTGTAGCTTGAATAACTTTTGGTTAATAATACTAGTTGTAGTTACTGAAACTTAATTTACCTGACTAAGCGCTGTTCAGCGCCAGGTTCCCCTTTATTTCCGCGCACGAACCTTTCTTGGCTCACGCCCTTGCGTTCCGTTGTTTCTTTTCGTTTGTTTAGATTAAGATAAAAGCAACAAGAAGTTCGAGAAGCTTAGAAACGGCTGGTTAAACCAACTCTTTTCGTTAAAAAAAAGAAGAAAGAAAAAAAAAGTTGGTTTACTCGACGTAGTTATGCGAGTCATGTAAATTTTTAACGTGATTTACAAAACCCAAGATAGCCTCCATAGAAATGGCGGGTTTAACACAAAGCTCAAAACATAAGTATGACACAATAGTCTCTTATATCCCAAAATTCTGTTGAAAATTTAAAGCCAACAAAGCTTCTTAGGGATTTAAAATCCAGAAAGCGTTTTTGAAATGGAAACTATACTTCTTGGTTACGGTCATAAGCATATGGAAGTGTTAGTTTTTTCTGTAATGACGTAATGATCTTCATTACACCATGGTAGCTATCGCATGTATGAGAAACTCGTAATATTAATTGCAACAAATACGTCACCACAAATTCAAGCACGTTACATAATTTTAATTTCTTTTATCTTTTAAGTCACGTCAGTCTACGTTAGTATTTTACTTTAAAGTGACATTAACAAACAACAGGTCATAAATTTAGGTATGATATTTTACAAGCTTTTATACTCAAGGCAAGATACGTGAGAATTAATTATTTGCAAGTAATGTTGAATTACTTAATCTCTTACTATCTAGCTGTCGTTGACAAAATAAGATAAATACTTTAATCGTTAAAGAACATACTAGTATTTATATTATGTCACAGATTGCGTGATGTAACGTTTACTATAAGCATACAGTCATTGAATAATTTTTAGGTAGATATGGAAAATTCACCGAGAGTTCAGCGCATTTGTCATTTCTTGCGGGCTCAACAGTTCAGTCTCTTCTTTGTCCCTTAACCTTTTCACTCCCGAATTTTCCCCCCAAAACGCGTTTTGACCGTTAAACTGAATTTTTAGTGCTATGTTCTTGAATTTACCTATACTAACCCAGGAAAGCACTTCCTCACACTGCAGCAACAATTTGTATTTTTTTGTTGATTCGTTCCAATTTTCTCTTGCTTCTTTTCCTTCCATTTTTGTCGGCTTTCTTATTCTCTTTCCTTTCTACTCTTCATATTCTTTTTTTCTGGCCGCAAACGTTTTGACGTTTTTATTGGAAAACCCTAAAAAGGGGACCTTGATCGATTACAGGTGTATTGGCCTGTTTAAGCACCGATTTTGCACCAGAAAACGGATCGTGTTTTCCTTTGAGAATGAGCAGTTCTGTGAAAAGGTCAGTCCTAGTTCTATCAGATGCTTTCAAAAACATCCACTGACGTGCTTATTGATGACGTCACAAGTGATTCAATGGTTGCGCATCCAAATAGCGCCTAAAATGCGTGTTTAAGAGTGAAGGGGTTAAGGTCGATTTCCAATGACGCGTAATTTTTTACGTGCGTTTACGTGCGTGAAAAAATTTAGTGGCAATGTATGAACGACTTGTATAAACGTTTAAGCGCGCAAGTCGCTCATACATTGTCTCGAAATTTTTTCACGCACGTAGACGCACGTAAAAAATTAGTTCAGTGGAAATCCACCTTTAGTCTTTAACCCATTCCTACCACTCCTTACCCTCCCCTCGCAGCGCTTTGGCGATTGATGTTGTCGGCGGCGTGGAGTACGGGGCAAATGAACACTACAAAAAACATGACCTTTTTTGAGAAACAACCCACCCGTTTAATAAAGGACCCGACAAACGTGCAGATCGAAAATGCGATCCAACAGTCTACCTAAAACTATTTGGAAATCAGAAAAAAAGATATATCTCTTGATCGATATAAATAAGATATCTGGGCTAAAAAGTATTCATTTAAATTTCTTTACTAAGGGACCTCAGACGACGTCAACATGTGGACCCGTGTGAGAATAGTCATTGTTGTTGCGCACCTGGAATTCCAGGTATCCCAGGCAGCCCTGGACCCGCGGGATCAGCAGGTGCTGCGGGATCGCCCGGCCCACAAGGAGCCATGGGCCCTCGAGGAGACCAAGGCTACGATGGCAAACCAGGAAGCCAAGGACCCAAGGGACCTCAAGGAACCAAAGGTGACGCAGGCAATAAAGGAAGCCAAGGCCCTCCGGGGCCCCCAGGGACCGCCAGCAGTTGCAGAAAAAACTGGAAACAGTGCGTTTTTAAAAATCTGAATGACGAGAAGGACACAGGATTGATCAAGGTACACTAAAAATACTGAGCTCAATAACATTAATAATAAATAAATACAACCGAATTGATTGCAAGACTGGTACTACGGCAGAAGGGAAAAAATTATTGGCTAATATTTCAACTAGCACAGGAACTGAAACTCTTCTTCATGTCGGAAAAACGGCTCTTAAATTGGAATTTTGAGTAAACAGTGTCATTGGATGTTTAAGTAACAAAAGCTACATAAAGATAAATGATTATAGCTACATTGCTTACTCGTAAAGGCGCACAAAAGTGCATAATAAATACTAAGTAGAGATTGGGGTATCGCATGTAGTTTAACATGTCACCGACATATGGTGTTACTTCGTCCCCATTATGTTAAGTTCACGTTTTATGCTCAGATAGATGTATTTAATTCAAGGGTATCAAATTAGTTCACTATATCTTGCACTTTTCCATTTCTTTCCTTTGTAACGTTTGTTTAACGCTCTGTATTTAAAAATATGAAATGGAATAAATAAAATACATACAATGAAATGAAATTAAAAAAGAAGAAAGGCGCGCACACACAAAAAAAAATTACTGAGCTATCGCAGGGCCTCTCGCGGGGAAAATACTGATTTTCATCCTGGCAGTAAAATTATTTACTGGTCGTCTTCATTAGTCGAAAGTCGAATCTTGCGCGTTTCGATTTTGATTCCTGATTGTTGATCATTTAATTCAATTTGCTAGGAATGTATTTTCCATAAAACGTCAGAGGAAACAAGTCTGCGCGTCTTCTGGAATGGCAACCTTCGCATTTATAACTGCCATGCTTGCTGCAGGCGATGGTACTTCACATTCAATGGTGCTGAGTGCTCGGCTCCTGCGGAGATTGATGGTGTGGTCTACATGGTGCATGGAAGTGGCGCCAAAAAGAACTTGCACCGACCACGACAAATCGAAGGAGTGTGTGAGAAAGTCCACAAGGGGATCGTGCGCGTGGGATTCTGGGTCGGTAACTGCGCTGGTTACGGATCTGCTGACGCTTGGACTGGCTGGAACTCGGTGTCCCGGATCTACGTAGAAGAAGTACCACCCCCACAGGCTTAAAACCCGCTTAAAGGGACAAGGAGGAAATTTAAAATTCTTTTTTTGGTGAAAATTAATGATAATAATTAATTATTTAAGTAAAGCTGTTTTAGCCAGATGTACTTGGCATTGCTATAAATTAAAAACTATGCAAATAGAGGAGTTCGTTGTTATTTATCCGCTAAATCCTATCGTGAACAGGGAGAAACAAGGAAAAGCGACAAAATATGCACGCAATACAAAATAAAAGGTTTTTCACAAAAATGTACTCCCAATTTTAACCTTCTTTTTATTGCGGTACCCCGCTATTTCGAAGTCCCAGGGGAAACAAAAAGCTAGAAATAGCGCGGTTTCAAAATAGCCGGGGTAGCAAAAAAATTCGAAAACAATGAAATATTTTTTAATGAAAAACAGTCTCTTTACAGTATGGAAAGAGACACGATTAAATTAACAAGGATTATAAGTTAGATAAATCAGCAGATGTTGTGCCGCGAAAATTCATTGTTGTTGTTGTTGTTGTTGTTGTTGTTGTTGTTGTTGCTGTTGTTGTTGTTGTTGTTGTATAACACCAAAGACAGCTGGCTGGTTTACCTTAGTTTACAGTCGAATCTCAATTCCCTCAGCGGCAAACAAACTGTTGCAGGAGAGAATCGCCAAGCATATCTCACCAAAACTTTACAGAACATTAATTTGATGTCGAATATTTAGAATAGGTATAGCAGAGCTCTTACATGAGTATATGAGCCGGAGAAACAGTTTAATGACATGCTGTTGGTTGACTGAATTACAGTTTCTTGGTATTTCTTAGCAGTAATGGATAATGCACATAAGTCAAGCATCGTCAGTTTAAGTAAAATGCCATTAACGGGGTTGATTTTAGGTCTAGGGAAAATGATCACTCAGTCGAAATAGCCAAGTTCGAAATAGCTGATAGTAAATAACTGAAAACATAAAGATTAATCCAAGGGAATTCGATCTTCGTTCGAAATAACGGGGACTTCGAATTCGAACTAACCGAGTTCGAAAAGCAGGGTTCGACTAAACTTTACATTCACGACTTGGCCCATAGAACCTTTAATTTTGGCTTTACTTATAGAATAGAATAGAATACTTAAAATAATGATCACATTAAGAATGTATGTTTGTTTTGTCCTTCTGTCGTTTTTCTCGTATGGAACCTTTGATGAGAACGATGAAATCGGAAAAATATAGTTGTCTGGTTTCGAAATATTCCTGATAATCGAAAAATAATAATAATAATAATAAAATCTTTATTTGAGTGTCAAAACTGAAATAGCAGTAATAAAACCACTAAATGGGGACACTTTAAAGTAAAAGAAAAATGACACAATCGAAATATCCTTATCAAAAATCAGTTAAAATTGGTTAAACTATTTACAATATATACAAGTTAAAATACAAGATAAAATATTTTCAATATATACAGATAAAATACAAGCTAAGAACTTACATTAAGAACTACATAGAATACAATTAGCGCAGCAATTATCATTCATTAAAATATCTAAGTCTAGGTTACGAATGTTTTTCTTAAAAGATGACAGTGTTGGGAAACTCCTAATGTCCTTTGGTATTATGTTCCATATCGTAGGCCCAACGTATCTGATCGTATGTTTGCCATATGTGACTGTATTAAATCTAGGGATAACAAATTCTTTGTTGCGTAAGGCATACTTCGTCTCAGACCTCTGAAATAAGTCAGCAACATACTTAAAACAGATGTTATGCTTAACCTTGTACATAAGAGTAGCTAGGTCCTGTAACCTTCTATTTTGTAGAGTGCATAGGTTGGCCATAACTAGTAATTTGTCATAACTTGACGTTTTGTCGCAGAAAATGGCTCTGAGTGCCCTTTCTTGTATGCGCTCTAATTTTCTCCTATCACTCGCACGGCAGAAATGCCAGACAAGTGAGAGTATTAAATAGGGTAGAATGGCAGCTTTAAACAATTGTAACTTGGTGCTAGTGGGTATCAAGTTCCTGAGTCTCATTAACACTCCTACACGTTGGCTGCTTTTGGTACAGATAGAATTAATATGTTCATCAAATCGGAGATCGTTGTCTATTGATACCCCAAGCAATTTCAGGCATTCAGTGGATTGAACTTCTACGTCGCCAATGATAATTTTTAAGGTGTCATCACATTTTCTACCAAGTGTTAAGGTTCGATACTTGTCATAGTTTCCTTTAAGGAAGTTGGAACTGTACCAGTTGGAAGCCACTTCCGCACTTACTGTCAGATTAGCTTGAACATCCGCCATATTACTGCTCATATCGTAGAACTGGTGATCGTCTGCGTACATATTAAGGTGTGTATTAATGTCATACGTTAAATCATTCTGAAAATGTGTTCCATAATAGCGGCCCAAATGCAGATCCCTGAGGGCATCCCCTTGACACCCTCTCCCAGGAGCTCACTACTGGTCCCAGTTTGACTCTATTAAAGCGATCAGTAAAATATGAGTTAAGCAGTCTGATACTGTTATCGTTGACACCATAAGCATTTAGTTTAGCCAACATGAGATGGTGATGTAGGGAATCAAATGCCTTACTTATGTCTGTAGAAAGCACTCCAACAAATTTGTGTTCATCTAAAACCTTTTTCCAGTTCTCGGTTAATGACAATAAAGCTGTTTCACAGCTATTCCTTTTCCTATATGCTGTTAAGTTATCACAAAGTTTATTATTAAAAACGTGGTGTCACGAAATTGAATCATAAGATATATCACGTTGAGAGTTAGGCAATCCATTTTCTTTCTTTCTTTTTCTTTTTTTTTTAATGAATACTTTATTTACAACAAAGGCACTACATGAATACGATTAACAAATAACAAATAAGAAAAAAAAATAAATGTCAGTGCGCTCCCTCTACAGAAAATTGAAATTAACTAAGGCAATTCATTTTCATTATCTATTTGATCTATTTGTTCGTGTCAGATTGGCTGTTGTATAATAGCTTTTCAGTAGATTTTTTTATATTAGACTTTTTGAGTAAATATTTTATGTCAATTAGCCTAAATCCCTTTTTCCCTTTTTGCGACTTTTTTTGCTTGTTTACAAGCGAAAATAGGAGAATAGCAGTTATGTGGGGCAAAATTTGGAACATTCTTGTCTACTCTCAAGGGACTTTTTTAATTTCTCAAGGGAATATTTTAATTTCTCAAGGGATTACTTTCCGCTGTGGGTGATCACGCGATCTCGTGGAAAAAACGTGACTTGTCACATTTACAAACGTTATATAACAATGTTAAAAGTGACATGTCAGCTTTCTTATCTCAACGCACGTGTGTCTGAAAGGCGATCTATAAAAAGCGTCGCACAAACAATGGATTGCGTAACTAAAACACGAATAAATAGCCACTAGCACTTACATCGTTTAAAAATTACAAACGTCAAAAATAAACCATACCAAAAAACTTGCTCTTTTCAAAGATATTATTGAAGTTAAAACAAATGCAAGAGATGGGGGCTTCTTTTAAGGCTTCTTTTTTAGGCCAAATTTGGTCGCTACAAGCGCCCATTCTATTTCGTCATCAGCCTAGGTCGTTAGGGACGTGACCTCGCGTTGACAGCAATGTTGCATGAATCGGCTTTACAACATGCGATCGTATCTACGCAGTTCGAGTGGAATTCCAGTCAAAGACAGCAAAATTCCTTCGTATTTCATCTTCAAATATAATTCGATAGCATTTACTGTATATATGGCTTTTGTTTAATCCTTCTTAAGCCCACGAAGAAGCTGTCTTGATATCCGACCCTCGCATAGACTGTCCACAGCCCTCTATTTTTCGTGTTTTTCGATCGATGAGCGCTCGGTGAGAACGGCGAGAGACCTGGACGCCAGCACAAAACAGAAGAAGCAAGAGGGTGGGGGCGGGGAGCGAAAAAAACGCCTGACTCGTCCCCAGTCGTCTTCATACAGCACGCGGCAAATATACAGCGGAGGGAGAGATTGCCGCGTGCTATATGAAGACGACTGGGGACGAGTCAGAAAAAACGCAGCTTGAGTGTATCGATTTGTTTACGCAATGTTTTCTCCGACAGTAGTCGGAAATATCCGTATTTTTTTCGTGCTCTTTCGTGAAGCAATCGTAACGATACGGCCTTGAACACATTGAACAGCGGTCTACCTATAACAATTCAAATATGGCGTCACAAAAACAAAGCGTCGAACGCATATTTTGCTGTTTCATTTGCTAATTTCGCTGCCGTAATCGACTGCCTCGAAAGGTCCTTGCAATTTTAAAGTATAGAATTGTCAGATCTCGGTGAAATTTGCACTGTTTATTTGTGTAATGTTGAGGAATATGTGTATAAATACCCGGCGCGGACGAGCCATTTTTGACAAAATTATATGGCTGCATTTCCTCCGCGAAGATAGGAAATTGTTAAACTAAACTACAAAGCAACCGTAATGATAAGTTCGAAGAACAATGCACAGGATAAACCTTCGACTCATACTTCATACAAAAAAAGTCGGTATCTCGAAGAGACTTTGATTATCATTATCATTATGTAAACTCACAGCCTTTGGGAGGGGGGGGGACTGAAAAACGGCTTTAAGATTACCAAATACACTTTCACCGGACTGATTTATCAATATCGAAGTTCAGGACTTTTTTTGTACTTGTTTGTAAGTTGCTTAAATCGGATCCTCGTATACGGCTACACAGAGCGCCGTATGACTCAGCTCAAAATAAGGCGGAACGCACTAATACTGCCATCGGCAAAGCCTTGACAACTGGAAGACCAGTTGAGCCACCAGCCGATCCATTCCATGGGCTTACGGCCTCACAAATGGACAGCAGGACACTGAAAGAGGTTGAAGAACATTGCTGGAGTGGAAGAAGGCACCTGCTAGTAAGCAAAGCAAGATGTGCGGGAATTCTTTGTTTTTAAAGCTTCAAAAGCTAAAGGAAGATCATGTACGACAAGGACACTACTACTTATAATATGCCTCCCGAGCATACAAGTAAACGATTGCTTGACTCTGGTAAACTAACTTTTAACGGTAACGAAAACCAAAAGGTGCGCCAGGAATGAATGATTCACGAGAATGACTGTAAAAGCTTTGTAGAAAATCAGGAAGACAATGACTCAACTAGTGACTCTGAGCTGCAATCTAGTGACTCAATGCACAATCAGACTCTTCAGAAATGAGCAACCTTTACGAACACAAGTACAGTTAAGAGGCACTCTTTGGCCCAGATACTGATGTCGAATGCGTTACTGTACAAAGCATGTAAAGGATTCAGGTATATTTACTATATTTGTAGGTGGTTGTTGAGGGGGGGGGGGGAAGGGTGGTCATAATTTTTGGGAGACTTGGAGGGGGGACAGAGCTTATTTGCCTTTGTTGTGAGGGGGTGTTGTGAAATACTTCTCCTTGCGAGGCACATTTTTCGCCCTTCACCCCCCTCCCCTCCCTCTCCTGACAATTATTGTACAGTCCCTTATGGACTATACGGAACGCTCCCCGCGAAATTAAAGGGGCTCCTTTTTTCAACTGACAGCTGACAATTAGCCAAACTTTTACCTTTCAGCTGAGAAATGGCAGTTTTTTAACTGATTGCATATCTAGCAGCCCAAGTCCAGCAGCCTCGTTCCCAGGAGCTTTTTCATTCAAAAGTGGCCCTTTCTACCATTGAAAGGAAAAGCGCCCTGGGTGCAAAAATACATGTATCTCATCACGCCCAAGATCCCTTGACCTCCAATTTTAAAACGTTACTTTAGCTTAATTTGCAAAGCTCAGTTACGGTAAATCACAAAAAACAATCATTAAAATCGGCCAAGATTGATTTTTGGTCGAAATGTGGAATGTTTGATCATGAGTGCTTGACTGTTAATGTGTAACGTCGTGGGCACTGCGCACGTGGTATTCTGGGTCGGTACTTGCAATGGCTAAAGATCTGCTGACGCGCACACTGGCTGGAACACAGTGTCCCGGAATTACTTGGAAGAAGGACTACCCCCACTGGCTCAAAACCTGCTAAAAGGACCAATGATTTAACTTCAAATTCCGTTTTGCTGGAGATTAAGAAGACAATAACTATATAGGCACGCAATGCATATTGGCAGTTAAAGCACTTATATGCAATGAACTGCACATCTTTAACGGTACAAAAAGGGGTAACTTATCATGTTTTTCTCTGGTCTACGGTCTCAAATCACAGTATAATTTATCTCACAATTATGTTGACCCTTCTGCCGTGTAATGATTCTATCTGTTCTGCTCGCACATGTAACTTAGCCTCGTTCTTATTTGTTCTTTCGCACCCTTAAGGGACATATAAGACTCTTGGGACTAAGCCAGTCCTTAGATGCGTAAATCATAGAGTGCCAAAAGAGTACCCCTCTCCGGGGGATCTAACAAACAAGGATACATGTAGCTGATCACGCCTTGGATACGTTGATCTCAAGGTGTTAGTTAATGCTTCTATAATTATATCATCGCATTAGAAAATTTGTAAACCGAATTTCCGGCAGGGCCCAAAAGAAACAATCGTGAACTCCAGCCAACATAAACCATGTAAGATTAAGCTGGATGCATGCCGTAAGGGGGTACATTCGCGGTTGACATAGATGAATAAGGAGATCAATGTATTAAATCTTTTGGAAGAATGTAGAATGTTTGAGTGCTATAATGTGAATGTGTAATGTTGTTCAGCCACAAAAAAGTGTCGACGTTACGTCTCTGATTGAACCAGCGAGTGTAGGGGTGTTTCCCTAACAAGACAGAATATTTGGCAAATTTGTATCTGTTGTTATTGGAATGTGTTCAACTTTTGAACCTGTCTTCACGTGATCCTCTTTGACGTGGGACAGATCAATAAGAGAACATGTTAAAACGCGACACCTCATTTGCGAGGGAGACAGAAAGCTATTACGTTCATCAGAAGAATACATTTTCTTTCGTTAGCCACAACTGCAAGGTAAGTACTTTATCTTTCTTTCAATACTGCATGAAAAGTAACTTTGCTTTGCGCTGCTTCGTTGACAAATATTTCGTATTCATTTACAAACTTTCCCACTCACGGCTACCTTAATATTTTATTCACTTTGTTTGGTACGTGTTGGAATGTTGAAACTCATCAAAGAGAAACGCTTCCCAAATTCGTCATTTTTTTCAAGAACAAAACACTAACATTTATTATAACATAACGATGTCCTCGCGCGTTTATTTTGTGGCTAGGTTAAGACTTGTGACTAAATTAAATGACAAGAAACCAATCCTACTCCGTAGTCACTGATGAGATTTAATTAATATTTAATAATGTATAAACTGCAGTTTTTTGTAACGTTTGTGCCTTGTTAAAATGAAGAGTGTATTGAATATTGTTGGTATATAGTCAAATTATTTTTGGCAACGTTCGGACATGACCTTCGGAAATAACTTTATCCTTGAACTCGGGATCAGCATTATCCGTCCGGACGGATAATGCGACTGAACGTTTAATATGTTCTCTAGCATAAAGACGAGCACAGGACGCATTATCCGTCAAGATGGAGTATCTTTCGTGGTTCGTATTTCGTAATTTAAGACCCACTTTGAAATATACTTCATCTAAGCAGATAACTGCATCCTCTGGAATATAAACAGTCATTTGCATATCTCATGGCACCAATGTTGTATTCTCTATTCATTGCAATTATTCTTATCCACAGCTCAAAAGATAATCATGGCGCAATCTTGTTTGAACATTTCACCGACCATCATTTTATGTTTACTGATTTCACCGCTGACCACATTCTGTACCGCGGCAGACAACAAACAGAATGCAGATGATAAGAAAGTGAGTTCACTGTTTTGAAAAAAGGGTCAATGCTGCAGATTTAATAAATGCTTGTTATTATCACTGGCAAACGACATTTGAATAACTTATCTTAGTGTTGCCCCTTTCTTTAGTTCGTGCACGAACCTTTCTTGACTCACGGTCTTACTGTCTGTTCTTTCTTCTCGCTTGTTCACGGAAATCTCCTAAAACTGGCCGTTACTCCATAACAAAGTCAATTACGATTAACAAGAAGGAAATACTCAAAAAACTTTTTGCCAATCGAAATTACAATCTAACAGTCTATATACCAAAGACCTTCGTAAGCAGATGAAAGCTAACAAACTTGCATTTAACTTTCTATATTAAGGGACCTCAGGCGACGTCACCATATGGAGTTTGTGGCCATAGTCATTGCTGCTGCGCGCCAGGAATCCCAGGAATTCCAGGAAGCCCTGGTCCCGCGGGTTCAGCAGGTGTTGCGGGATCTCCTGGTCCTCGAGGATCTATGGGACCACGAGGAGACCAAGGCTACGATGGCAAACCAGGAAGTCAAGGTCCGCCAGGCCATCAGGGACCTCAAGGGTCCACGGGCCCAGTAGGTCCACAAGGAATTAAAGGTGACGCAGGCGAGAAAGGAAGCCAGGGCTCTCCAGGCCACCAGGGACCCTCAGGGACATGGAAAAGTAACTGGAAACAGTGCGTTTTTAAAAATTTGAACGACGACAAGGACACAGGATTGGTCAAGGTAAATGTCTTATCACGCATGTCGAAGCCCTTGGTCAGTCACGCCACAGGGCAGTATTTTGCCTAAATTAATAATATTTTAAAATGTTTTCGACGCATTGTCGTTATTCGATTTATGTTTAAGTTCCGACGTATTAAGATAAAAGCAAATATAAATGAAAAGCAATACAGTCCGAACTCTATTGAGCGGCCACCTATAAAGCGGACACCCTCCATTTAGCGGCCACTTTCCAAAGTCCCGATATATTTGTCACTAAACTGCTGTATTTGATACCTCTATTCAACGGCCACCTCTATTAAGCGGCCGCGGCCACCTTTTTGCTGTCGCAAGTGTATTATTTATATGTTTTTTACCTCCATTAAGCGGCCAGCAAATTATTTCTCCAAGCGAAATGGTGACGTATAAGATATATCGTCCGTGAAATATGTTGAGCGAAGACCTAAGAAACGATGTTTTGCATATTTTTCTGTACATTATCAACCCGAAGAAATACTGTACATTTCAACTACGTGCCCTCTGTGTTAGACCTAGAACTATGCATGGGCTGGAAATGCACTTCAGTGCTGTTTTGTTACAATAAATTTTGGATTTTTCTTCATATATGATCACTTTTTAAAAGCATTTTGCTATTTATATTGTACCTCTAGCGGCCAACCTCTATTAAGCGGCTACTTTTCAGAGTCCCGAGGGTGGCCGCATAAAAGAGGTCGGACTGTAATAGGTAGCGTTAAAAAATTTAAAAGAAAGAATGCGTATTGTAAATTGAAAAAATATATATTACATCATTTTTGGTCACCACTCATGTTCAAGTCTTCCATTAGACGTTTCACGCGGGGTAATTTCTCGTTGTCGCCTTTGTATTCGATTCAGTAATTTTTACATTCCTAATGGTGATCGTTTTGTTATTTTTTTAGGAATGTGTTTATAACAAATATTCCGACAAAACTGGTCTCCGTGTTTTCTGGAATGGTGTTCTTCGTATCAATAATTGCCACGATTGCTGCAGGCGATGGTATTTCACCTTCAATGGGGCTGAGTGCTCGGCCCCAGCGGCGATTGATGGTGTAGTCTACATGGTGCATGGAAATGGCGCCAAAAAGAACTTGCACCGCGTGCGACAAATCGAAGGAGTGTGTGAGAAAGTCCACAAGGGGATCGTGCGCGTGGGATTCTGGGTCGGTAACTGCGCTGGTTACGGATCTGCTGACGCGTACACGGGTTGGAACTCAGTGTCCCGGATCTACGTGGAAGAAGTTTCACCCCCACAGGCTTAAAGCCCGAGATTGAAAGAGACAATATAAAATTCCAAATCCTGTTTGAGGCCCTGCCAGGGTAAATTCCGACAAGCGACATGGCCCAAAAAGTAGCGACAGCATACTAATAAAATTGCGACAAACGACAACCCTTATGGAAAAAACTTAAATTCCGACAAGGACAAGCAATTTTCCTTCAATTTAATTACCGACAGCGACATGAAGAGCGATAAAACAGCGACATGGCACATATTTAAATTTAGACAAGCGACACGGGAACCCCCCCTGGCAGGGTCTCCTGTTTGGTGCAAAATAAGATTAGACACTTTGAAGTTATAGATGACACGAAATAACATTTAACGTGCTTAACAATTTTTTTCAATCGCCATTATAAAAATGTTACATAACAAGTTTGACAGAAAGTAAGAAATTAAAGTTGATATTAGCAGTACGTAGCTGATAATGATGTCAAGGCAGAAAATGCAAATAAATGATTTGGAAATGAAATACGACACAAGGTTCAATCTTGTTTTTAGTTGGCCGCTTCTTGTTACATTATTTAACTAATTCGGATATAGTTAAAAACTTGTTAAAAACAAACATTTAAAAAAAATTCCTTCAAACAGACAAAATAGTTCGACAAGCATTAACATAGGCACGCAATGCGTATTTGCAGTGTAGCCACCAATACATCATGATCTGGAACTTTGGTGTTTAACTATAAGGCTTTATCTCCGTGGTAGCATTTGATCACAAGGACCAAAAATCTTCATTTTTGAGTTCCCCAAGTGGGGAAACTCATACGAGTCGTTTGAACTAGGAGTTAACATTAAGCTGTATCCACTGCACAACGACAATACGTGAGTCGTTCAACCTCGTAGAGGCGCACACAAAATAAACATTACCAAGCTAACGGTAGCGCATCTCGCCAGGCGAATACTTATTGTTATCCTGGCAGTATGGAACTGATTAATTTCTGGTCGCCCGCTCCTTCAGCCCGGGCTAAACGAGGATGAGCGTTGATTTGAGTTCAAACTCTCGCTCTCGTTTGGCATGGAACTCTTATGTACTCTTGTGGAACTCTCAGTCCTTATATGCGTAAATCATAAAGGATGCAAAACAGTCCCCCCCCGGGTGGGGGGTCTTTGAAATAAAAATACATGTAGCTGATCACACGTTAGCCTCCTACGCAGACGTTTTTAGGGTGTCGTTAGTTTATGCTTCTAAAAATATATTAACACCTTTGCAAAAGAAACAATAATGAACTTAAGCCAACATAAACAATGTAATATTTAGCTGGATATATGCCGGGGGTCTTACAATCAAGACTACTTGTAACTGATCACGAGTCCGTTGGTCCGTTGACCTAAAGGTGTTATTAGCTTTTAATCCTTCTCATGAAACGTAACTTACGCCTTAGAAAATCTGCAACCTGCAGTTGCGGCAGATCGCCAAAGAAAACAATCATGAACTTCAGCCAACATAAACAATGTACTCGTGATTTAGCTGGATATCTGCCGGGGGTCTTACAAACAAGACTACATGAAGCTAATCACGAGTCCGTTGGTCCGTGGACCTCAAAGATGTTCTTAGCTTATGCTTCTGTAAACAAAATAACGTCTTAGAAAATTTGCAAACCGTAGTTGCGGTAGATTGCAAAAGAAAACAATCATGAACTTCAGCCAAGATGAACAATGTAAGATTTAGTCGGATATATGCATTAAGGACGTATATTTGTGGTTGACATAGATGCATAAGAAGAACATTGTCGTATTTTTGCTGGATGTAGAATATTGCATTGGAGTGCTAGCATGTGAATGTGTGATTTTGTGCAGCCACAGTAAAGTGAAGTGCCATCGTTCCTGCCTGGAGCAGCGAGTGCAGGGATTTTTCCCTAAACGCCGCAAAATATTCTGGGAATCTGTTTTTGTTGTTTTTGGAACGTGCACAACTGCTTGAACCTGTCTAAACGTGATCCTCACTAACGCGGTACAGAACAGTAAGATATGAGAGAACTTGTTGAAACACGACACTCATTTACGAGAGAGATAGGAAGCTGTTACGTTCATCAGAAAAATACATTCTCCTTCAGTAACAACAACTGCAAGGTAGGTACTATATCTTATCTTTCAAAATGCAATATAAGTATATTTGCTTTGCCCTGCTTAGCTGACTGATGATTCGTATTCTTTCCCAAGGTTTCCCTCTAACAGCAAACGTTAATTCTCTATTTACTTTGTTTGGTACGTGTTGGAATGTTGAAGCTCAGCAAAGAGAAAGCTTTTTCAAACGAGTCACTATTCTTCAACAAGAAAAAACCTATATTAATTTCAACATAACGATTTTCTCGCATCAGCTATTTTTTTTCAATTTTGTAGTTAGCTAAAGACTTGTGACTAAATGACATGGAATAAATTCTACAAAGTACCTACTGATGGTGCTAACATTTAATAATTGTAACTTACAGTGTTTTATAACGCTTTTGACGTGTTGAAGTGAAGAGTTAACAGTCAAAGTATGTTATCCACGGATCGTTCTAGAATAATGATCCGAAACGTTCGAATAACTTTCGGACATTACTTCATCCTCGAACTACGGGACGAATTATCCTCCGGACTGATAATGGGACTGGACGAATAATGCATCCTCTCGTATAAAGACGGACATAAGACGCATTGTCGTCTAGATAAAGTATCTTTCGTGGTTTTTCGTGCAAGACCCACCATAAAATAACTTCATCTTGATGGATAATGCGTCCTCAAGTATAAAAATGGCCATTTACCTATCTCCGCGCAACAATGACTTATTCTCTATTTATTGTAATTATTATTATTATCCACAGGTCAAAAGATATCAATATGGCGCCATCTCGCATGAGCGTTTCACTGTTGACCTTACTGTTTTGTTTACTGTTTTTACCGCTTACCACATTCTGTGCCGCAGCAGACGACAAACCAAGTGCAGATGATAACAAAGTGAGTTTAATGTTTTTTTTTTCCTTAAATAAACTTCCCATGCTGTCTGCCTCGTCCCCGGTGTCCTGTTCCTTGATCATGCGTGGTACGCTTCACGTCAAATGATTGAGTGAGCGTGGTTCTTTTGGCGTCGTGGGACCGATAAAAAAATTCAAAGTCCGCGGTCAATGTTTTCTTGCCTTACAGGCCGATCGCTTTAGCTTGCCCCTTGAATAACTGCTTGTTACATCACAAGCGGCTGAAATTTTAGCTACCTCACTAAGCGCTGGACGTCCCTTTCTTTAGTAAGTGCAGGAACCTTTCTCGACTAACGCTCTTGCTGTCCGTTCTTTCCTTCCGTTTGTTCACGTAAATCTACTTAAACTGGCCGCTGCTCCATTACAAAGGCAATCAAGATAAAAAGGATTGCAGATCGAAAATGCAATCCGAAAATCTAGCAAAATCTATTCGAAAGAAGATGAAAGCAAACAAAAAGGCATTTTACTTTCACAATTTAGGTACCTCAGGCGAATTCACCACACGGAGCTTGCGGGCATAGTCATTGTTATTGCGCACCAGGAATCCCAGGTATTCCTGGGAGCTCTGGACCCGCGGGACCAGCAGGTGTTGCAGGATCTGCAGGCCCTCAAGGATCCATGGGACCACGAGGAGACCAAGGCTATGATGGCAAACCAGGAAGCCAAGGCCTCCAAGGCCCCAAGGGACCTCAAGGGTCCACGGGCCCAGTGGGTCCACAAGGAATCAAAGGTGACGCAGGCGAGAAAGGAAGCCAAGGCCCACCAGGCCTCTAGGGATCACCAGGGACATGGAGAGGTACCTGGAAACAGTGCGTGTTTAAAAATCTGAACGACGCCAAGGACACTGGATTAATTAGGGTAAATATTTAACTCGCATGTTTAATCAAAGGTTTAAGCCATGATTAGTCGCGTCAATGGGCAGGGTATTCCCATTAAACATTTAATCAAAAAGGCATCAAAAATAAACCTTACTTTAAAAATGTTTAAGACGTTGTTGATGTATCATTGTTCATTATTTCAACAAACATAAGGATTAACACAAAAGGGACATAAAAATCAAAAATAGGTAACATGTAAACTTGAAATCACCTTAATATAAAAATGTTTTAACATTACACTTTTACGCGGGTTAATTTCTGGTCTTAAACTTTCTGTTGAATTAGCTCATTTGGACTACTCTCTCTTATGGTGACCATTTAATTACTTTTGTAGGAATGTGTTTTCAACAAATCGTCCGACAGAACTGGCCTGCGTGTGTTCTGGAATGGCCCTCTTCGCATCTACAACTGCCATGCTTGCTGCAGGCGATGGTATTTCACCTTCAATGGTGCTGAATGCTCGGCTCCAGCGGAGATTGATGGTGTGGTCTACATGGTGCATGGAAATAGTAACAAGAAAGATTTGCACCGTGTACGACAAATCGAAGGAGTGTGTGAGAAAGTAAACAAGGGGATCGTGCGCGTGGGATTCTGGGTCGGTAACTGCGCTGGTTACGGATCTGCTGACGCGTACACGGGCTGGAACTCAGTGTCCCGGATCTACGTGGAAGAAGTACCTCCCCCACAGGCTTAAAACCTACTTACCGGAAGGGACGACCAGAAAGTTCAAAATCATCCCGTTTTGGTGCAAGTTAGAATAGAGACGTTCTGAAGCAAAGTAAGCATTAAATGATTCAGTGACCTTTTTGAAGTCGACATTGTAGGAACATTACATAACTAGTTAAGAATGTAATGATTTGCAGGATTACGCAGGATGTAACTAACACTGCTGTAAAATAATAAATATGCAGATAAAGGAATTCGTTATTATTAACGTCCACTACATGTACTTCTTGGTACACTAACTAAGCCACCAAGAATGAACACTGGAACTTTCGTGATGTTATTGTAGCTTATATTTCGAGTGCTTTGAAGGTCTAGCCCCATTCCTGAAAATTTGTGTGATTTCAGAACATAACCATATTGTTTTCTATCCAACTTGGCAAATGCAGAGTAAATAGTTCTTTTGCGATTTTAGAATTTCCTTTTTTCTTCTGCGTTGTCTGTTCGTCTACTGTGAGTGTAACTCACTGTGAAGGGTTTTGCTTGTTTGTGTTAGTGTAAGATGGCTCATTGTCCGTTCTGTACAAAAAAACTGACCAGCCACACAGGAGCAAAAACCATTAGTTATTACATGTAAATCAGCACGCTCGTTAAATTGCAGCTAATAGAGCAGTTTTCAATTGAGTGTCGTAAAACCAAAACCAAAGTAATTACTCTGGCCAATCACAAAGGACACAGATAATCCAGTGAACCAATCAAAACTCAAAGCAAATACATGTAGTTACGTTGGCACGAAGCGCGGGAAAACGTGCGCGAGAAAGTCACGATTGGTTTTGGTTTTACTCCTGATTGGCCGAGAAAGTGGCGCGAAATTTTTAAACCAATCACTAAGCGTAGTGAACGCAAAACCAAAGCAAACGCAAATTACTTTCGACACTCAAGTGAAAACCGGTCTAATTAACAATTCCATGAGCGTGCGTTGGATATGATATCCAACAAGCGCGAGAATTACAAAATTTGAGCTCCCCGGCTGTTTTCGTTGACGCGTATCGACTACCATATTTCTGGTCAATGGTATATGAGCTCATATACCATTGCCTGTTAACCAATCAAAACTCAGGAATTGCAATATACCATTGCTAGTTTTACCAAAGTCCAACCCCTCGTCCTCGCCGTGGTAGCTGGTAACAGGAAAGTAGGGGATTGCCGTCCAGGGCGAAGTATGGTGGAGGACTCGTTCCTCCGGGCCGCTACGGTAGCCATGAAGGCCTGCACGGAACCCTGAAAACCCCTGGCTAACGGGGCTCTGGTGAAGTTTGAAGGGCTAATCACCCATCAAATGGATATCAATGATTACAGAAACCATGGGAAACATGCACAAAATCACATCTGTCTTTGGAGGAGAGAATGCCCCTTCGGGGGCTAGTATGACGCACCGCTGTGAAAGCCAAAGGGAAGCAGCGATGCCGACCCCTCTCCTTACCCCGAAGACAACCACACTATTTGGCACGTGGAACGTCAGGACCATGTACGAAGCAGGTAAAGCTGCTCAGATTGCTGCTGAGATGACCACTTACAACTTGTCAATCTTGGGCCTTTGCGAGACAAGATGGATCGAGTCAGGCTGCATAAGGCTGTCAACAGGGCAGACTGTCCTATACTCAGGTCACGAGGATGCAAATGCTCCCCACACAGAGGGTGTTGGATTTATGCTGACTCCACAAGCTGCGAAGTCACTCATAGGATGGAACCCAGTATCATCCAGGATAATAACAGCAAGGTTTCACGCTAAGATCGGAAAAGCCACCTTCATTCAGTGCTACGCGCCGACAAACGAAGCTGATGATGAGGCAAAGACTGACTTCTATGAGAGGCTGCAAGGTGTCATAGACAGAATAGCTAGAAAGGACTTGATAGTGTTGCTCGGGGATTTTAACGCAAAGGTGGGGAGCAACAATACAAGTTTTGAGACAGTTATGGGAAAGCAAGGTCTTGGTGAAATGAATGAGAACGGAGAGCTGTTTGCTGACTTTTGCTCCTTCAACAAGCTTGTCATCGGCGGAAGCGTTTTTCCGCACAAGAGGGTACACAAGGCGACTTGGGTCTCTCCCGACGGCAGAACTGAGAACCAGATTGACCATATCTGCATATCATCTAAGTTCAGAAGGTCATTGCTTGATGTTAGAGCAAAGAGAGGGGCCGATGTTGCTTCAGACCACCACCTTCTTGTAGGCAAATGCCGTTTGAAGCTGAAGAGCTATAACACTGGCATGCAGAAATTAAGCCATAAGTACAACATCAGGATGCTGAAGGACGATGAGATAAAGAACAGATTCCAACTCACCATCTCCAACAAGTACCAAGTGTTGGCAAGCCTTCAAGAAAATGAAGAGCATCGGGAGGAAAGGGAGAACCAAAGCACAGTCAACGAAATGTGGCAGGCCATGAAAAATGCATGGAAGGAGACGTGTGAGGAAACGCTGGGAAGAGAGCGCAAACAGCATAAGACCTTTTTGAGTCTAGACACCCTGAAGAAGATAGAAGCCAGGAAGAAGGTAAAGGAGACGTTGAATCACAGCAGAACACGAGCTAAGAAAGCAGAAGCTCGCATCAGATACTCGGAAGTCAACAAGGAAGTTAAACGTAGCATCAGAAACGACCGAAGGAACTTTGTGGAAGACCTCGCGCGACAGGCAGAGGAGGCATCAGGCAGAGGCGATGCAAAAGAGCTATATTCCATCACAAGGAAACTGGCAGGTGATAGAAAGATCCCGGAAAGACCTGTAAGAGACAAGAGCGGAGAGTTGCTCACTGACCAAGAAGAACAGCGAAAAAGGTGGGCAGATCATTTCAAAGAACTACTCAATAGACCGCCGCCAAGCGAGCTGCCTGACATACAACCAGCCAACACACCTTTGCAGGTCAGCGAGAGTAAGCCAAGTGAAGCAGAGATCAAGAGAGCCATCAGACAACTGAAGAATGGAAAAGCAGCTGGTCCCGATGGCATACCATCAGAAGCCATCAAGGCAGATCTAAACACCTCGACCAAAATGCTGTATGAACTGTTTGGCAAGATCTGGGAAACGAACGAGATACCAGATGATTGGAAAGAAGGCTACCTAATCAAACTTCCAAAGAAGGGAGATCTGAAGGAATGTAAGAACTGGAGAGGAATCATGCTGCTGTCAACGGCCGGAAAAGTACTGAATAGGATAATTCTGGAGAGGTTGAAAGTAGAGGTGGACAAACGGTTGAGAGAAGAACAGGCTGGGTTCAGGAAAGATAGGTCATGCACAGATCAAATTGCTACCCTGAGGATCATCTTGGAACAGTCTTTAGAGTGGAATTCTCCTGTTTATGCGACCTTTGTGGACTATGAGAAGGCATTCGATAGCGTTGATAGGGAAGTGTTGTGGAAGCTGCTACGCCACTATGGCATCCCAGAGAAATACATCACTCTTATACAGAAGACCTACGAGAAGTGCACCTGTAGAGTCATCCACAACGGAGTTCTTTCAGAACTGTTTGATATGCTCACTGGAGTGCGCCAGGGTTGCTTGCTGTCGCCCTTCTTGTTCCTGCTTGTCATCGACTGGATAATGCGGAGGACGACAGAAAAACATCAGGATGGCATACAGTGGACACTCACGACCCGGTTAGAAGATCTTGACTTCGCCGACGACATTGCCCTTCTTTCACATAACCACAGGAGCATGCAATCCAAGCTAACAAGACTGGCAAAGATCTCAATGCAGACGGGCCTTAGGATCAGTAAATCCAAGACGAAGGTGATGAGGGTTAACACCAAGAATGCAGATAGGATAGAACTAGATGAGGATGAAATCGACGAGGTGGAGGACTTTGCGTACCTTGGAAGTAACATCAGCAAGGACGGTGGATCTGATCAGGACATACGAGTGAGGATCGGAAAGGCAAGAACTGCATTCACCATCTTGACACCTGTTTGGAGATCAAAAGTGATTTCCAGAAAGACCAAACTACGGTTATTTAATACCAACGTAAAGTCAGTCCTCCTTTACGGCTCTGAAACGTGGAGAGTAACAAAAGCGAACTCCGCCAAACTGCAGACCTTTATCAACAAATGCCTGAGATCCATCATGGGCATCCACTGGCCAGAGGTCATAACAAATGAAGAGCTTTGGACAACAACTGAGCAGGAAAGGATCAACATCCAGATAAGAAGGCGAAAGTGGGGTTGGATTGGGCACACCCTCAGGAAAACAAACTGCAATGTCACCAAGCAGGCACTGAGATGGAACCCACAGGGGAAGAGGAGCCGAGGCCGTCCCAGAAACAGCTGGAGGAGGATGGTAGATGACGAGGCGAGCAAAGCAGGCTACACCTGGAGGCAGATCGAAAGGATAGCCCAAAACAGAACACGATGGCGAGCAGTGGTTTCCGTGGACCTATGCTCCATGGGGAGCGAAAGGGTTTAAGTCAGTCAGTTTTAAATAATAACATGTAGCCCATGCCATAAACTATATATTTTTAATTTCAATTATGCATCACTTTGCAACATTAACAGTTAAAACCATCTCCTGAACCCATTCAGAGGAAACGTAATCCTGGCCGGCAGGTACCTCAAGACAACAGCCCCATGTTAGAGGATTATCTTGCGTATCACAGCTTGTCAGCTAAAGGAAGAGCGTTGTTTTTCACTCGATTCCTGAACATTCGGTTTCGGATAAACGTGGCTTGGTAGCCGTCACTGTCTGGAGAGTCTTCGCAAGCTCGCACAGCCCTTGCGAGATCTTCGAACAAAATTTATTACTGCAACGGATAAAAGATACATCTTTATCAGGTTAATGATTGGCAAAAGATGTATCTCATGTCAACTGTAATACATTAGCAAGTGAACCTTACCAATGAACACCTAGAGATTGTAAGCAAAGTCTTGTTCATCTGTTGCATTTCTGACGTGTTGAATTCAATTCAGTTGCGTGTTATAGAAATGCGACAGTTATTCATACTTAGCACTTGCATCCCGTTTATTTTAGATTTGACATTGCTGTGTGTATGTAGGTCAGAGAGGAAAATGTTATCAAGGTGAAGCTACCAAGACGGTGGACAGGATGGTAGTTGAACCCTCCCGGACCCGGGTCCCGGGGATATTCTCAAAACTTTGGGGGCGTGCGGCACTCTCCGCGAAACCCATACCCGATTTTAAACAAAAATATATGACTTTCCCTACTCTTCTTTAGACTAGTCCTATTTCAGACCAAGGTAAAGTCTGTGTCCGAGCCAAGTGGCCCATATATACAGCCGGAGCTTATCCCGGTTTCCGTAACATTAAGCGACTAGGAGTATTGCTTCTCCCCCTGGATGGGATGCTAGTCCATCGCAGGGTTACCCCCAGCAGTAAATTCGCCGGTACCCATTTATACACCTGGGTGGAGAGAGGCACTGTGAGAGTAAAGTGCCTTGCCCAAGAACATAACGCAGCGTCCAGGCCTCGAACTCGGGCCGTTTGACTCGAAGTCGAGCGCGCTAACGATTAGGCCACCGCGCCTGACCCTTTTAAATATGAAAATGCAAGTTAAGGAGTTCGCCACGTCTTGCTACATTATTTAAAAAGGCTTTCGTTGAACATGTGTTGAAAACAAAGTGCTAAGATGACATAAAGTTCGACAGATATCCATAGGCACGCAATGCGTATTAGCAGTTAAGCCACCAATACGTCATGAACTGGCCAGACGTCTTCAGCTGTACAAAAAAGGTATAACAAAACATCCACCTCTCTCTGCTCTCTTCTTCGGCTCTTCCGTGTATTTATCTGGTTTACTCCTACATGTATCTCGACGTCGTTCCTATTAGTTCTTTCGCGCGCTTAAGCGATATATCAGTCTCTTGGGACTTAGCCCAGTACTTATAAACGCAAATCATATAGGGTGCAAAACAGTAACTGGGAAACAAACAAGAATACATGTAGCTGATTACGCGTATTCAAGGTATTAGTTTATGCTTCTATAAATATTCCAACGCATTAGATTAGATCGTAAAAGAAACAATCGTGAACTTAAGCCAACATAAACAATGTATGATTAAGCTGGATACATGCCGTAAGGAGGTATATTTGCGGTTGACATAGATGAATAGGGAGATCATTGTATTAAAACTCTTGCCAGAATGTAGAATGTTTGAGTGCTAGAATGTGAATGTGTAACGTTGTTCAGCCACACGATGACAAAGTGTCGACGTTATGTTCCTGGTTGGACCAGCGAGTGTAGGGGTGTTTCCCTTTCCCTACAGATTATTTCGCAATTTTGTTTGCGTTCTAATCCTTGTTTTTGGAACGTGCTCAACTTTTGAACCTGTGATCTGTGACGTGATCCTCATCATTGACGTGGGACAGATCAATAAGAGAACTTGTTTAAACGCGCCTCCTCATTTGCGAGGGAGATAGGAAGCTGCATGTTCATCAGATAAATATATTTTCTTTTGATAGCCAGGTAGGTACTTTAACTTGCCTTTGAAACCGCATCAAAAGTAACTTTGCTTTGCTCTGCTTAGTTGAAGAAGATTTCGTTTTCATTTTCAAGCTTTTCCACTCACGGCTACCTTTATATTTTATTCACTTTGTTTGGTACGTGTTGGAATGTTGAAACTCGTCGAAGAGAAAAACTTTTTCAAACGATGACTTTTCTTCAGCAAAAAAAACTAATAATAATTTCAATATAACGATTTTCTCGCATCAGCTGTTTTTTCTCAATTTTGTGGTTAATTATAGACTTGAGACTAAATAACAGGCAACCATATCTACAACGTACCTACTGATGATATTTAACTAACATCCTTAGGATCTTTTAAAGCTTTTGCCTTGTTGAAGTGAGGAGTTAACGGTCACAATATGATATGCACGGATCATTCTAGAAAATGATCGCAAACGATCGAATGACTTTTGGACATTACTTCATCCTCGAACTACGGGACGAATTATCCTCCGGACGGATAATGGGATTGGACGGATAATGCGCCCTCTAGTATAAAGACGGACATAAGACGCATTATCCGTCTACTTGAAGTATATTTCGTGGTTTGTCGTGCAATGCGCAACTTGAAATATACTTCATCTAGACGAATGACGTGTCCTCTAGTATAGGCCATTTACGTGTCTTCTCACAAGAATGTATTCTTCTCTATTTATTGCAATTATTTTTATCCACAGGTCAAAAGATATCAATGGCGCAATCTTGTTTGAACATTTCGCCGACCATCATGTTATATTTACTGTTTTTACCACCGATCGCATTCTGCACTGCAGCAGACGACAAAGCAAGTGCAAATGATAAGAAAGTGAGTTAAATGTTCGGGATTTTTTTGTTTGTTTGTTTGTTTGTTTGTTTGTTTGTTTTTTTAAAAAAAAAGACTACGCCCATGCTGTCTGCCTCGTTCCAGATGTCATCTTCCTTGATCATGCGCGGTACACTTTCCGTTATGGAATTGATTATGCGTGGTTCGCTTGGCGTCGTGGGACCGATAAAAAAGTTTTTTCCGTTTTACCGGCCGATCGCTTTAGCTACTTAAATATTTGCTTATTAACATCATTAGCGACCGAAATTTAGGCTATCTCAATAAAAGCTAGATGTCCCTTTCTTTAGTAAGTGCACGAATCTTTCTCGACTAACGCTCTAGTTGTCCGTCTTCTCGTTTGTTCACGTAAATCTTCTTAAGGCCGCTGCTCCATAATGAAGGCAATCAAGATAAAAATGATTGCAGATCTAAAATGCAATCCGACAATCTGGCAAAAACCAATCGTAAGGAGATGAAAGCTGACAAAGTTGCATTTTACTTTCACAATAAAGGGACCTCAGGCGACCTCACCATATGGATCTTGTGCGCAAAGTCATTGTTGTTGCGCACCAGGAATCCCGGGTATTCCTGGGAGCCCTGGTCCCGCGGGACCAGCAGGTCTTGCGGGATCTCCCGGCCCTCAAGGATCCATGGGACCACGAGGATATCAAGGCTACGATGGCAAACCAGGAAGCCAAGGCCCCCAAGGCCCCCAAGGCCCCAAGGGACCTCAAGGGTCCACAGGACCAGTGGGTCCACAAGGAATCAAAGGTGACGCAGGTGAGAAAGGAAGCCAAGGCCAACCAGGCCCACAGGGACCCTTAGGGACTTGGATAGCTAACTGGAAACCGTGCGTGTTTAAAAATTTTAACGACGACAAGGACACAGGATTGATTAAGGTAAATGTTTTATCAAGCAAGTTTAAGCCATGGGTCAGTCATCAAACAGTAATATTTTTAAATGTTGTTCTCGCATCGTCTTTATTCAATTTAAGTTATGATTATAAAGATAAAAGCATGAGGCATATGAAAATCAGAAACAGGTAGTGTTAAAATTTAAAACAAACAAAGCATGACAAAACTTGAAAAAATAATGCATCATTTTTATCACCACTCGTGTTCAAATCTACCAATAGACAATTCATGTCATTTTTTGTTGCCGCCTTTGTCGAATTCAGTAATCTTTCGATTGCTAATGGTGCCTGATCATTTTATTAACTTTTGTAGGAATGTGTTTTCAACAAGTCATCAGACAAAACTGGCCTGCGTGTTTTCTGGAATGGTGTTCTTCGCATCTATAACTGCCATGATTGCTGCAGACGATGGTATTTCACCTTCAATGGCGCTGAGTGCTCGGCTCCAGCGGAGATTGATGGAATAGTCTTCATGAGGCATGGAGATGGCGCCAAAAAGAATTTGCACCGTGTACGACAAATCGAAGGAGTGTGTGAGAAAGTCCACAAGGGAATCGTGCGCGTGGGATTCTGGGTCGGTAACTGCGCTGGTTCCGGATCTGCCGACGCGTATACGGGTTGGAACTCAGTGTCCCGGATCTACGTAGAAGAAGTACCACCTCCACAGGCTTAAAACCTGCCAAAAAGGATTGGTGCAAAACGATTGCAAACGATTGGTGAAAACTAAGAAAAGAGTGACTTTAAAGTGTAGATAAGCAATCAAGCATTGAAACAGTTCATCGAACTTTTCGCAGTCGTAATGTGCGTACGTTACATAAAGCGTTAAGAAAGAATGTCGGCAATGATTTGATTAAAGCTGAGTTTAGTAGCTAACACCGCTGTAGAATTAAAAATATGCAAATTAAATAGTTCGCCACTTCTTGTTACAGTAACTAGACAGGCTTTTATTAAACAAGTTTTGAAAACAGAGTCATTTCCATAAATTTAGGCACGCAATGCGTGTTAGCAGATGAGCCACCAATACGTCACAAAAAGGTGTAACTAAAATTGACAATTTAATTTAACTCACAATTCTGTTGGCTCTTCTCTGGTATTAATATTGATTCCATCTGTTCTGATCCTACAGTAACTTAGCGTCGTTCTTATTAGTCCTTTCTCACGCTTAAGGGACATATCAGTCTCTTGGGACTCAGACCAGTCCTTATATGGCGCAAAATATCAAGGGTGAAAACAGTTCCCCTCCAGGGAGGTCTTAAAAACAATAATTAATGCATGTAGCTGATCACGCGTTGGGTTCGTTGACCTCAAAGATGTCATAAGTTTATGCTTCTATAACTGAGTAAGGACGCATGGCCCTGTGAGTAAGGACGCATGGAAGAAATATGAAACGGTGAAAGAAGCAAATACGAAGAGTGATATCGAATCCACCTGGGACTTACAACGGGTTGAACAGAAGACTGTTCAAAGGATTTTGCATTCCTTGAAAGTTAATAAGGCGGCTGGACTTGACAAAATTCCAGCAAGGCTGCTAAAAGATGCTGAGATGGAGCTTGCTCCGTCAATCACCTATCTTGTGAACAAATCAATTAGCGATGGTATTGTCCCTGATCTGTGAAAAGTTGCACGCGTTACTCCTTTACACAAGTCTGATGATAAATTGCAAGTTGAGAACTATCGGCCTATCTCTGTGTTGCCGGTATTGAGTAAAGTCGTAGAAAGAGCAGTGCATTCCCAGTTGAATGCCCATCTACATCAGCTAAATTTTCTGTATCAACACCAGTATGGCTTCAGGCGTGGGCATAGCACTGAACAGGCTATCACACAATTGAATAACTGGGTTCTAGAATCTATGGACGAAGGTAAAGTAACCGGCCTACTGTTTATCGATATCTCCAAGGCGTTTGACTCTCTGAACCACAAAGTGCTACTACGCAAGCTCGAGCATTTAGGACTGTCTGAAAGATCTTTAAGATGGTTCAGATCATATCTTACCAATAGACAGCAAAGTGTTTTGATAAACGGAGAATCATCAGAGCCACATACCATCACACTTGGCGTGCCACAAGGCAGCATCTTGGGCCCCTTGCTGTTTAATGTGTACATTAATAGCCTGCCAAATGCTGTTAAAAAGACCCGGATGATTTTGTATGCAGATGATGCTGTTCTCTTTTGCGACGCATCAACACGTCAAGAACTTCAAATTGCTCTGGAAAGTGAATTCGCTAAAATAAGTAATTGGTACACCGATAACAGGTTGACTATAAATGTCAAGAAGACCAAACTTATGCTGGCAGGCAGTAAAAGGATGTTGTCCTTACTTGAAGACATTGAGTTTCAATCAAATGGTACACAAATCGATCGCGTGCAGTCATTCAAATATCTGGGAGTAACAATGGATGCAAAATGGAGCTGGAAGCTACATATCAGCAATTTGCTAAAGAAACTAGGTCATCGACTTTCTCTGTTTAATCGCATATTTCATATGTTAGACAATAGAACTCGCATAGCCTTCTACAATGGGCTAGTGCTGCCACACCTAGACTATGCCGACACAGTATGGGGAGATCAACCCGGTCTAAAATCAGAAATGGAAAAAATGCAAAGTTTCCAGACCAAATTTGCGAAAAAAATTAAATTAGGCAAAATGTCTTCTTCAGAAGCTCTGAAGTCACTGAATTGGCTCCCTCTGGCTGGAAGACGTCTTTCTCACCGATGCACAGCCGTACAAAATGCAATCAAAGGAGACATTCCGCAACATTTTGATAGTTTTATAAATCGACATTAAGAAGTTTACATGGCTACAACACTAGACATGGATACCTACCTAGACTGCCTAAACCTAAAACGGAAAGCGGAAAGAGAGCATCCTACTTCCGCTTTACAAATGACTGGTTGTCTCTTCCAGAATTTTTAAGAAAGCCGATGCCATGCGAGATTTTTAAGAAAACCCTTACAAAGTTCTTACTGGATAAACATTTTAGACTATGAACAAATATTTTTAGTTGCACAATGTTATATAATGTCAATAGATAACTATTTGTAATTAGTTTTTTTAGGACAGTAGGTAGTTATTTTATATTTTAGATCTGTGACATTTGTTCTTCCTTTTAGATTTTAATACTTTTTTATTTCCCATTTTTAACCTTAGTTAGTAGTATTTTAATTCTTGTCCTAGTTTTTAATCTTAGTTAGCATACAACATGGGTTTTGTCTTTTTATTGTATTTTAGATTTTAATGTATTTTAATGTTTAACATTTAATTTCTCAGAGGACCCTCCTGAAAACCACCCCCTAGGTGATTGGAGGCCTCCTCTAAAAAAAAAAAAAAAAAAAACTATACCAATGCCTTCGCAAAAGAAACAATCATGAACTTACGCCAACATAAACAATGTAAGGTTTAGCCCGATATATGCCGTACGGGCGTATATTCGCCATGACAGTGATGAATAGGGAGATCATCGTATTAATTCTTTTGGCAGAATGTAGAATGCTTTGAGTGCTACAATGTAAATGTGTAACGTTGCTCAGCCACAAAGAAGCGAAGTGTCGTCGTTACGTTCCTGCTTAGACTAGCAAGTGTGGCAGTGGTTCCCTAACCCTACAGAATATTTGGCAATTTTGTTTGTGTTCTTATCCTTGTTTTTGGAACGTGATCAATTTTTGAACCTGTCTTAACGTGATCCTCATTGACGTAGGACAGATTAACAAGAGAACATGTTAAAACGCAACACCTGATTTGCGAGGGAGATAGAAAGCTGCACGTTCATCAGAAGAATCCATTTTCTTTCGATAACAACAACTGCAAGGTAGGTACTTTATCTTGTCTTTGAAACTGCAACAAAAGTAGTTTTGCTTTGCTTAAATGACGAACATTTCGTATTCTTTCGTAAGATTTCCCGCTCACAGCAAACCTGAATTCTTCAGTTACTTTGTTTGGTACGTGTTGGAATGTTGAAGCTCGTCAAAGAGAAAAGCTTTTTAAAACTAGTCATTTTTTCAAGAACAAAAAAAGACTAATATTTATTTCAACATAACTATTTCCTTGCATCAGCTGATTTTTTTTTCTCAATTTTGTGGCTAGCTATAGACTTGTGACAAAAGAACAAGAAACCGCCTTTTGAGTTTTCTACACCGTAGCCACTAATGATATTTAATTAACGTTTATTAATTGATAAACTGCAGTGTTTCATAACACTTTTGCCTTGTAGAAGTAGAGTTAATTTAGCAACTGATGGTATGTGGTCAACTGAACATCAACGGATCATTTTAAATCAAAGCCTCTTCGAGCCACGACTGAATTTTTTTCACCAAGTTTTACGTTTGGTTTTCATATCCTGAATATATATGAGCGGCAGATGTTCAAACATTTCTTTGATGCATTTAAAAAGCAAAAAAGCGAGCAAACATGCGTGACAATTGCTGACAATCGGCAGTTGACCCCACAATGTCTGTTACATTGATATAAGATCTTTTCATTTCACGTGACTGTGATTGTCGGATTAGCTCAGTCGTGTAGGTTTCAGGATGGAGTGTGAGAGGTCGTGAGATCAAAACCCAGAAGTGTCTGTTCCTTTTTCCCTTTTTTGTTTTTTTGTTTTTACCCCGCAGCACTAAAATGGTTTGTTTATTCTATCGCCCCTGTATACATTGGAGAATAAAAGCATTTACATGTAAACCGTAAAGTAATAACGCGGTAAAAAAATAAATATATCAGAACATATAGACTGATTCAGGTAAGTATACGAAAGAGATCGATGGGTGCATCGCTTTTGCGGCTCTTTTAAGAGCCGCAAAAGCGATGCAAAAGCCATGCAAGTTAAACTTGTTTATCGTATTTGAAAATTCCGGCCTTATCTTTGCAACAGGAAATTATGTTATGCGAATGCGCGAGTGTCAGTTTCATGCATGCGTTACAAGCAGCTGTAACGCATGCAAATATCGCATGTTGCATTGATATAATTTTCAGCCGCATTTTGTTTCTTTTCTTTTTTCTTCCTTGTTAAACCTAAATTAAGCCACTTCCACTGCAGTAAACAAGATATTTGGCCAGTAAATCACCACTTTCACTAGCTATCTATAGCTTGCCTCAAGTACACATCGATATTCGGTCGCTGTGACAATTTGTGTGAGCCTACGGTGGTCGCGGCAGATAATCAGCGGCTTAATGGACCCCACGTTGTCTATTGCGTTTATATAAATATTTTGACACAGACGTCTTAAAGATCTCAGATTAGCACAACGTGGTAGATGACGCTCTACGAAGTGAGAGGTTATGAGTTCGAAACCAGGTTGCCAGTTGTTTTTTTGTTTTTTTACCCCAAGCTGGAAATAATAGAATATGTTGAACCCGATTTAATTTTCGAATGGTCATAGATGTGCGACGCTAGCTTAAAACAGTGATACATTATTGGAGAATAAAAGCATTTACATGTATAAACTCGTAAAGTAATAACGCTGTACGAAAGAGATCGATCAGTGCATCATTTTTTGCGGCTCTTAATGTGGTAGATAAACTTGTTTATCGTAGTTGAAAATTCAGGCGTTATCTTTACAATAGGAAATTATGTTATGCGAGGAATCTTCTCTGTATAGAAGATGCGCGAGTGTCAGTTTCATTTATCGAGCGTTTGCCTGTGTTACAAGCAGCTGTAACGCATGGAAATATCGCATGTTGCATCGCTTTTGCGGCTCTTAATAACGCTGTACGAAAGAGATCGATCAGTGCATTGCTTTTTGCGGCTCTTACATGGACGGCGGAGCATTTTTCCAACTGGGGGGGCTGACTAGTGACTTGAAGTGGGGGGACTTAAGAGACTCTTCTCTTATTAACTCTTTATTTTTTCTGTAAAAGTGGGGGTCCAAAGCCCCCCCACCCCCCCCGGCTCCGCCGTCCCTGTCTTAATGTGGTAGATAAACTTGTTTATCATAGTTGAAAATTCAGGCGTTATCTTTGCAATAGGAAATTATGTTATGCGAGGAATGTTTACAGCTGATGGACCAACCAACCAACCGACCAACCATGATGTGAGTGAAGTCGGGCTACCCACAATACTCCTTCATTGAAAATTCAGTCGTAAAAATGACAATACTGCTCCGCTTTCAAAATTTGCTTCCAAGCTATCTCTTCGAAGTATTGGTAACTTTCTTTTTTTTAGTTATTTTATTAGTTCATAAATAAACTCATACGTTTAGCAGAATCTCGTTCCCTGTTTGCGTGATCGTGATACTCGTGCTATGCACGCAGCACACGCGTTTGTTAATTGAGAACACCGAGTATTATTTCGCGTTTTTATTTGTAAGAATTTATTTTATTTATTCCAATTTTTTTTATTCACGTCTCCAGCGTTGACTCGTCTCTGTCTTTGATACCCTATTTGTGCCTAAGGGTTTTCCCTTAAAGGTACACTTAACGTAATGTATTCATTGAACAGCTTTCCACAATAGTTGCGCATTCTTACTTTTAAAATCATAGCAGCCGCAACCTAGTTGGATAGAGGCACTGTGAGAGTTAAGTGTCTTGTCCAAGACTCACAACGCAGCGACCTCGCCCAGCACTTGAACTCGACCACTCTACCCAACTCCATTGAACACGCTAGCCAGTGAGTCCACTAGGAAACTAGTGATAATTCTAATCGATTCGTGCTATGTAAACTTAGCAGACAGACTTTAACCTTTTTAACTTTGTCCATGTTAAGTTTAACGGTTGAAAAGAAAACACAAACAGCCTTTGTTGTGTTACTTTTGTAGACAAGATAAAACAAAGCACCCACAAAACAAATAGGGTCTGACCAAGGCAAATAGGCATTGCAATGGTGGTTTCCATTGGAAAACTTTGCGCTTCCTGCGTAGATATAACAAATGCATTTATAACACGAGAGACTCTTGTAAATCCATTATATCACCGTGTGTGGCTTACGGGACACGATGATAGAACTTGGTGATTTTTATTAGCAGGTTTTTGCCGGTGTCGATTGTATACTATGACATAAGATTATTGCCATTACAGCTAATACATAGAAGAAATTCTACGACGGCTTAAACCACTATATTGTAATCGAGACAGGCTCTCCTTTAGATAAAGAAAACTAACAGTGATAAAATTATAGCCTTTGGTATGCACTAAACACAGTTTCCTTCCGTGAGAAAACGTTGTTTATAAACATCCGGCTTTTGAATTATTTTATCTTCACTGGACGATCGCACTCTCAGAAGCGATTCCCCCTTCAGTCGAATCGCAGCAAGTCCGTCAGTGTGGGCGTTTATCTGCCTGTCAACCACTAATTAACAATTAGACTACGTGCCCGAGTTTTCTATGAGCAAATAGTCAACGAGGCGCAGCCGAGTTGACTATCGCTCATAGATAACGAGGGCAAGTAGTCTAATTGTTTTAGTAGAAACTCTAAAGGATTGCAGTCCAAAACCTACAATTTTGTGCACTTTGAAGACAAAAATCAAGAAAATTTACCGCTTAAAGAGCTACTCACGCACGCGACTGTTTTCTATCGGCGAATAGAAAACAGTGGGAGAACCAATCAGATTCGCAGATTTCCAATAGAACACAGCTGAGTTTCTACTAATCTCTATTGTGACATGTCTTAATCTGCCTAGCATTTAAGTTTACCCAACTTTTTTCGTGTCCTTAAAAAATAGCGTGCTTGCAAGCCTTAATCCTTTTGACTGGGTGAAATATACACATAGATACCATGGCCCCAAGTTAGAAACAATGCAATTTGTCACAAGCAAAACACATTTTGTTTGAATAACAAAAACTACAGATGCGAGAAAGTAGCATTTGTTTTCATAGCGCAAGTCATTAACGGATTAGAAAGATCAAAAGAGAACGCACTGTCGACGGATTTCGCAATGTTCATCAGAGTGATTACCCACCATAATAAGAGTTTTATTTCTATTTTACCATTATTCTGAAAGAGATCGATATAAGACTGAGAGGACTGTGTTGTAATGAAAAGCGAAAGCTTAAAACGGTTGACTGAAAATACGATTGATCAGATCGAAAAATTGGCTTCGAAACAAAAGGAATTTCGCACACGTCCACCGAACTAACTTGAACTTACTACAAGAACCGAACTTACTTGAGTGATAAACGCCGTACTGTGTTGTTAAATAAACGCCACAATCCACGTCTGTAACATGCATTTTCCTTCTTTAGTTGTCTGAATTTGCTTGTTTGCTTTGTTTTTTATTAAGGAATTTAAAGTGTGTATGAATAACCCCACTTTGAACTACCACTTGAGCAAATGCTCAATAAATGTGACATTACGAAAGCTTAAACCTGTTTTCATATCCTTTTGTGCGGATTGCCTATTATAAGGGCAGCTTTCGCGGCTTATCCACTGATAATAAAAGATCACATAAAGTTGTCGCTATGTATTAACACAGTGGAATTGTACAGCCCTTTTTAGTGCAGAATGCACTTTTGCGATGGTTTGGTGGGCAGTCGTGTGATAAACCCCTAAACCCCTCAAGCGCTAACGCACTATGGTGTAAACTTTTAATCAGCAATTAATTAATTAATATCAATTAATTATTATTTTTGGAGGGGGTAGGGGGTGGGAAGCACCTGACCATACGTCCCAGGTAAAACATGGGCCATATCTACTTTATCTCATATGAAGATTTCAAAGGTATATATTTGTTTCAGAAAACCCTTTGCTCTCCTTGTGGTATTATTCTTTCTAGAGTAAAGTGCTTTGCGCCAAACGCATGCGCATATCTACGTTACTTTCATGTGAAGATTTCAAACGTATATATTTGTTTCGGAAGACCTTTTGTTCTCCTTGTGGTACTATTCTTTCGATAGCAAAGTACTTTGCGCCAAACGCATGCGCAGATTCGACTACGTTTTATTCTTAGAAACATCGCGTGCATCGCGCGTTTGCGGTAGGATTCCTGCAGACTCCAAGACGCCAAGTTAAAACCGCAAATTAATTAAGTTAGATTTTGAGACTTCACAGCAGTTTCGTAATTAAGCATGCAAAAACTTGTTCCGTGATTTTCGGCACGAAACCCTTAGTGAGCAGGAAACAAATATCCAAGCTGTAACGCGCTTTTAAAAACCTTCCGAAAGAGATGTTTTTTTATTTGATTTGTTCTTTACTTTTCGTGAAAGGTCATTCGAGCAGTTGAAACCGCAACTTAATTAAATTAAAGTGAAAAATTGGCTTAATTATTGAAAACAAAACAGCTGCCATCGATGTCGCGTAAAGAAAAACAAAAGTATCATGTTACAGCATTTGCAAGGAAAACAAGTGTCTTGTTACAAGCAAATAACAATTGTGTTACGGTTGAAAAGTTAAGAGTAAGGAACTCCCGGGAAGGAACACAAGTGGTGTTTGGAGGAGACACACTAAAAAGTATCCGAACATTTCAGTTAAAATATCTGAGAATGCCACTGAATTCGCTTCCTGTTTGTTTATTAAATATTCTCGCGGGAACAGTTCAAATTGAAACTACACTCCTACGTGAAAAACAGAACCCAAGTCACCGTTCGCAAATAAACAAAAAAAAAAATCTCATTACCTTTGCTTGGAGCAAAAACAAAACAATTTTAATGCACATTTTCGTTGGTCAGAACTATAACTACAACAAAGATTTTGTTTCGTTCACAAAAGAAATCAGTTCATTCAATTATAAAACAAACTAATTTAATTATCAAATTGTCACGAAATGGCACGTTCTTATTCTGTTGCCGCTATATCGATCGTAGTTCATTCGTTTTTAACTTCAAAACATACCGACTAGTCTTTAAAAGGTGACCTTATATCTCCCAATCTGAAAAAATATTTCTTGGATTTATCGATAATATCTGTGTTATAATTAGTTTTATTAATTAAAGCAAAACAACTTCAATCGATGTCGTCCTGTTTGCCCTAGAAATGTACCAAGTTACATATGTTTTCGACAAAAACAAGTGTTGCGTTACATAAGTTTTGGAGAAAAAAAAGTGTCATGTTACATTTGTTTACACAGAAGGGAAAAGTATCACGTTTGCTGTTTTGACGTCTAAGAAGTTTTTCTGTTTTTTTCTTTTCTTTTTTTTAACCGGCAAAGATGAAAACTTTTCCCAAGTGCGACCCATACCCAACTGAAAATCAAACCAACAAAAGTTAAATGTTATCTAAGCCTAGTGCCATGTGATTTTCAATACGGCAGGATTCTTGTAGACTCTTTCTACTTAATTAAATTAGACTCATGTTACATAAGTTTGCACAAAAAATAAAAGTATCACGTTTGCTGCTTAAAAACTCTCAAATTAACGAAAGTTTACTTAAAACACAACGGTTCAAATGATTGAGAACTTCCTTTACTAAAAAATTCGACTCCTAATTGTGTCAACTGGTGGGCCGCGTGTGTGACTTTTCAATAAGGGAAATCTTTCTCCCGGATGAAGTTGTCGCGTGATTAAGTTGTCACGTTTGGTCTTTCAACATCTTACAAGTACACATGAAACAGCGTTTCAGACTGAAAGGTGAACTCATTTGACTTGTGTTTGGCCATATTGCATTCTGCACTGCCCTTTGAGTCTCTGAGTTTCTCATTTACATAATTTCGTAAACTTTCGTGAAACCTTCGGTTTTTTTCCGCGAATACCGAAAACTGGTATTACTGCGGTTGGAAGTTATGCCTAATGCTACCTTAAGTGGTATTTTAATTTTCTCTCCGGTGCTCTTAAACATTTAATTCAAATTTTGCTTCCAAAAATAAATGGTACTGTGTTTTTTTTTCTGTTTTTTCTTTCTTTCTTTCTTTTCCTTTTTTCTCTACTTTCTATCTTAATTAAACTTCAATATATTACGTGTCATTAGTCATAGCATTTCAATTTTTGTAACTACTCAGTTCGTGAAGTTTATAGCTATTCTGAGTAGTGATTTTGCATATTTAAGTAAATTTATTTTATTTTATGCTTAACATTTCTCTGGTTTTGCCTGAGCTATTGCGTTTAGCCTGGACTGAGAAAAATCTATTTTTCTCCGAAGTAATTGCACACTCGATGTTTGTTTCAAGTTTATATGTATCAGAAAACTAGCTATAATTTTTTCTATTATGATTACATTACCCATTTTAATTTTTAGCAATATTCATATATTTTGCATTCCAAAATTGCAGCTCTATTTAAGTGTGTGAAACAATAAAGACTAATTATTATTTTTGTGTTGCCGCCATCTTGGATATGGCGTCAGGCGTTGGACGGAGCACGATATTCAAGTTGTACGACAGTAGAGTTAGCTGTGCTAACGTCCAGCTTCTCTTCTGTTCGTTTTGCCAATTTTACTAATTTAATGGTACACCTAATAGAAAAAAGGAATTTAAAAAAGACAAATAGAAATTAATTAGGCAAGCAAACTGAATTTTTATACCATTTTTTTACCAGTGAATTTTCCTTCTCATAGTAATTCTGCAATAATTCCTTTTTTTTTCTTTTTTCAGTTTTCTTTTTTACAAGACAAAGTTATTGTAATGAGGTGTACATACACTTTACTTTATTCTCAACGCTTGTAATTATACTGTTAATTGGATGTAAGACATCAAAGATCCTCTCACGGTTAATTAGAATGTAAATCTCGTATCAGTGCAAGGAAATTATAGTTGATATTCTTACAAGCCGGGGCTGTGGCTACAAAGCCGCAGTTTGAGCTTATAATACCGAACAAACAGGTTATTTTTAATTCTACTGGTGCAGGTAAAACAAGTTAAGACCCCTGAAGACCGTTGGACAGTCGACTATGGTACGCACATCTCTACATAGCAATTCAGTTCCATCTGGATTTCACTGAGTCAAAATCGTATAATTCTCAACTGTTCAAGTCAGTTTTAGCCCATTGATATTTGTTAAGGTTACCTAAGAGAGGTTTATTAAGGGCATAACTTTTCGCAAATCTTCAAGAAGATTATGCTGTGTTAGTGATCCTATATACTTCTGATCTGCTTTCGTCGGCGAATCAAGACGAACATATTGACTTGTACTATGTGCGTTGTACAGACTTTTCCTCTAAACTGGCAACTTAAGGGATAGCGTTCCTCTGTAAAGCTAGTAGTTGTACATGTCTTTTTCCATTCAAACTGAAAAAGAAAAATAATCAGGTCTTTGTTGTTGTGAAAATTACAAATTATTATCCAAAATAGGTTTTTAGTTTAAATTTAGCTGTTTTGCGGTGTCTCACGAAAAGTTGAAAACGTTCGTTCGCCACAGTATCGATGTAAAATCATCCAATCTTGTTAACGGTAGATTAACTGGTGTTGAAGTTCTCAGCTTACGCCTTTTGTAATGTAATTAAAGTCCTGTATCACATTTGTGAGATTAGTGACAAACGGCTTAATCAAATTTGATTAATTAATTAAATTAACTCCCAGTTTTAATCCACGATTTTTTCTGTCTGTGCCTGAATAGTCGTGTCTATATATACTCACTTATCTGTAATTAAAATAACTTATTAAACAATTTAAGAAACCACAGAAGTCATTGTTGGACCGTTTTTTAAAGTAGCCTCGTAATAGAATCTCTTCATATTACGCCGAAAAGGTAACTGAATAGTTGAATAGAACTATATAACCTTCTTATCAAGATATTACGATATCTCCAGAAAATGAATGAACAACGCTATGCTATTGAAATTAGGCTTCTCAGTTTTTAATGACAAGTTAGCAGTTGGAATGGAAGTCTCCAAAAATCTGAGCGATGAACGCTACTCGAACCAATGACCTCATCAAAGTGGTGTGATAGTCCAGCTATTAAATGCTGTCTAATAGTATATGCTACGATCTGCCTCCCATTGCATGTTTGTGTTTCAGTTTAGGCGGTTTTACAAGAGTCACGCAAAGGCTGGTTATTTTGGTGGAAAACTCTCCCTTGAAATGTCTACTGTTGTAAGTTGGTAATGCAATGGTCCATTAATGGTAAACGTGGTCTTAAAATGGCAGAAAGGGTTGGGGGTCACAAAGAAACCCGGAAAGGAAATAGCGAAATTACCGGAATTTTAACCGGCGTAATAACCTTGGAAGCTTATTTGAAAAAAAGAAGAAAAAGTCTGTCATTATTTTAAGATGAGATTTGATGGAAGGGAAAGAACCGCAAAATGAAATGCTATATATATTAGAAAAGCCAGCAAGTTTTAACCGGCCGCAAAAGTCGAAACTTTGTTAATCAGGACATACCGTTGCTTGCGGAAAGCCTCTCAATTTAGCTCAGTTGGACGTCTCCCCTGAGCAAGCTTGCGGTCTTTGGGCTCTTGTCTTTTATAGTTTAGACTTAATGGGGTTAAATTGATGTGATTTTCGTAGCACTTGCGAAGCACGCAACCAAGACCCTCATCAGTACAACAAAAAACAAGAATAACGACAACCATTTTTCATCTTCTAATTGTGGACAGTGGTATGGCATGTCTTTGTTACCAAAACAATTCATTTGACTTCTTTTGTTTTTAACGCATCTTGATAAATGTAGACATTGAGATTTTCACGTTGGCTGTTGCAGTAGTGTACTCGGTAATCTTCTCGGATTGCAAAGTTTCAGCGCTCTCTACTACAACACAGACTACTATGGGACCCAAGTCCTTTGCATTTGACGTGGTTTCAGCGTTTTTTGAAACAATGAAACCTATATTTTTATCTTCTGTCAAAAGATACCCAAAACATTATTTCTTCCGTGATTGAGAAAAATGGATTGATCATTTGCACAACCTATTTCCTTTAATGTTGCCCACAGAAGGATGTGGGGACAACAAGGGAAGTAGGAAAAAAGATTTTTGTTTATACTGCTACCTCTTCAGTTTCCCACACAAACAAACAGAAAAAACGTTCTTGAAACCGCATTTGAAGGCTTCAGCAACCAAATAACCAAACGTAACAAATCTTACCATTCAACGGTACTTTGTACAATGAGGAGGCGAAAAAAGGAACAAAACTATTTAAATTTATCACTAGATGTAATATCCTAGAGATCCTGAAATAACTGAAGGGCAAAGTTTAATAGGGTTGTAACTTGATTTACGCAGAAAGTTAAACTTGTTTATCGTATTTGAAAATTCCGGCCTTATCTTTGCAATAGAAAATTATGTTATGCGAATGCGCGAGTGTCAGTTTCATGCATGCGTTACAAGCAGCTGTAACGCATGCAAATATCGCATGTTGCATTGATATAATTTTCAGCCGCATTTTGTTTCTTTTCTTTTTTCTTCCTTGTTAAACCTAAATTAAGCCACTTCCACTACAGTAAACAAGATATTTGGCCAGTAAATCACCACTTTCACTAGCTAGCTATAGCTTGCCGCAAGTACACATCGATATTCGGTCGCTGTGACAATTTGTGTGAGCCTACGGTGGTCGCGGCAGATAATCAGCGGCTCAATGGACCCCACGTTGTCTATTGCGTTTATATAAATATTTTGACACAGACGTCTTAAAGATCTCAGATTAGCACAACGCGGTAGATGACGCTCTACGAAGTGAGAGGTTATGAGTTCGAAACCAGGTTGCCAGTTGTTTTTTTGTTTTTTTACCCCAAGCTGGAAATAATAGAATATGTTGAACCCGATTTAATTTTCGAATGGTCATAGATGTGCGACGCTAGCTTAAAACAGTGATACATTATTGGAGAATAAAAGCATTTACATGTATAAACTCGTAAAGTAATAACGCTGTACGAAAGAGATCGATCAGTGCATCATTTTTTGCGGCTCTTAATGTGGTAGATAAACTTGTTTATCGTAGTTGAAAATTCAGGCGTTATCTTTACAATAGGAAATTATGTTATGCGAGGAATCTTCTCTGTATAGAAGATGCGCGAGTGTCAGTTTCATTTATCGAGCGTTTGCCTGTGTTACAAGCAGCTGTAACGCATGGAAATATCGCATGTTGCATCGCTTTTGCGGCTCTTAATAACGCTGTACGAAAGAGATCGATCAGTGCATTGCTTTTTGCGGCTCTTACATGGACGGCGGAGCATTTTTCCAACTGGGGGGGCTGACTAGTGACTTGAAGTGGGGGGACTTAAGAGACTCTTCTCTTATTAACTCTTTATTTTTTCTGTAAAAGTGGGGGTCTAAAGCCCCCCCACCCCCCCCCGGCTCCACCGTCCCTGTCTTAATGTGGTAGATAAACTTGTTTATCATAGTTGAAAATTCAGGCGTTATCTTTGCAATAGGAAATTATGTTATGCGAGGAATGTTTACAGCTGATGGACCAACCAACCAACCGACCAACCATGTGAGTGAAGTCGGACTACCCACAATACTCCTTCATTGAAAATTCAGTCGTAAAAATGATCGAAAACGTTCGTTTGAATGACCTTCGGACGTTAAATGATCCTCGAACTAGGCAACGACTTATCCTTCTTGGCGGATAATAGGACTGGACGGATAGTGCGTCCTTTGGAGTCAAGACGGACACAGGACACATTAGCCGTCTAGATGAAGTATATTTCGTGGTTCGTCGTTCAAGACGCACGTTAAAATCTATATACTTCATCTAGATTGATAAAACGTCCTTTAGTATAAAAACTGTCAACTACGTATCTCCACGCACCAATGGATTATTCTTTATCCTTTATGTCCACAGGTCAAAAGATATCCATGGCGCAATCTCGTGTGAACATTTCGCCGACCATCATGTTATATTTACTGTTTTTACCACTGGTCACATTCTGCACTGCAGCAGACGACAAAGCAAGTGCAAATGATAAGAGAGTGAGTTGAATGTTAAATGCCCATGCTCGTCCCAGGGGTCCTCTTCCTTTATCATGCGCGGTACGCTTTGCGTTGTATGATTATTCTTGCGTGGTTCGTTTGGCACCTTGAGACCAAAAAAAAAACATCAAAGTCCGCGGTCAATGTTTTCCCGACTTACCGGCCGATCGCTTTAGCTTGCTTGAATAACTGCTTGTTCACATCATTGCCGACTAAAATTTAAGCTATTTCACTAAGACCTTTCTCTACTTATCTCTTGCTGTCCGTACTTTCTGTCCGTTTGTTCACGGAAATCTACTTTAAACTGGCCGCTGCTCCAATCCAACAATCTAACAAAGACTATTCGAAAGAAGATGAAAGCTGACAGAGTTACATTTTACTTTTACAATTTAGGGACCTCAGGCGACGTCATCATATGTAGCTTGTGTGCAAAGTCATTGTTGTTGCGCGCCAGGAATCCCAGGAATTCCAGGCAGCTCTGGTCCCGCGGGACCAGCAGGTGTTGCGGGTTCTCCTGGTCCTCAAGGATATATGGGACCACGAGGAGACCAAGGCTACGATGGCAAACCAGGAAGCCAAGGTCCGCCAGGCCCCAAGGGACCTCAAGGGTTCATGGGCCCAGTGGGTCCACAAGGAGTCAAAGGTGACGCAGGCGATAAAGGAAGCCAAGGACCATCAGGCGTCCAGGGGCCCTCAGGGACAGTGAGAGGTAACTGGAAACAGTGCGTGTTTAAAAAATTGAACGACGACAAAGACACAGGATTGATCAAGGTAAATGTTTTATCACGTAGGTTGAAGCCCTTGGTCAGTCACACCCGGCCATAGGGCAGTGTTTTACGTTTCAAGCATTGAATCAAACGCTAATATTTTTTAATGTTGTCCACGCATCGTCTTTATTCAATTTAAGTTCCGACGTACTAAGATAAAAGCAAAAGGTATTTGAAAATCAGAAACAGCTATCGTTAAAACATTTGTAACAAACAAAGCGTAACAAAAATTTAAAAAAAATTATAACATCATTTTTCTTCACCTTTTATGTTCAAATCTACCATTAAACGTTTCAACCATAGGTCAGTAGAGCCACAAGGCAGTGTATTTCCTTGAAATGTTCAAAACTAATAGACGTTTCAAGCAGGTTAATTTCTCGCTGCGTTTTTTCGTTGGATCAAGTATTCTTTCGATTGCTACTGAAGATCATTTTAATAATTCTTGTAGGAATGTGTTTTCAACAAATCGTCTGACAAAACTGGCTTGCGCGTTTTCTGGAACGGTCCCCTTCGCATTCACAACTGCCATGGTTGCTGCAGGCGGTGGTATTTCACCTTTAACGGTGCTGAGTGCTCGGCTCCAGCGGAGATTGACGGTGTGGTCTACATGGTGCATGGAGATGGCAGCAAAAAAAATTTACATCGTGTGCGACAAATCGAAGGAGTGTGTGAGAAAGTCTACAAGGGGATCGTGCGCGTGGGATTCTGGGTTGGTAATTGTAGAAGTTACGGATCTGCTGACGCGTACACGGGTTGGAACTCGGTGTCCCGGATCTATGTGGAAGAAGTGCCACCCCCACAGGCTTAAAACGTGTTGAATCCTGCTTTTGGGGCAAACTAAGAGTAGAGACACTTTGAAGCTTTAGATACGCAAAATAGGCATTAGGGGTTAAATGAACATTTTTAATTCGTTCTAGTATAGGACGTTACATAATAAATTTAAAAATGACGGCAGTTATGACTTGAGTAAAGCTGAGTTTAGCAAGATGTTAATGACACTATTTAAAATGAAAATGTGCAAATCAAGGAGTTTGTTGTTATTAACGTCCACTATAGTAACTGGACATGTTTTGAAAACAGAGAACTTTGACAAGAAAAAGTTCGACAAGTATAAACATAGGCACGCAATGCGCGTTAGTAGTTTAGCCAACAGTACGCCATGAACTGGAAGTTTCGAATGATATGGAAGTTTCCATATAGATTGCATTAAAGATATGGCACTGTTCTTGTTACAAGGTGTGATCTTAGAATATAACCATTTTCTTCTACACCCAGCGGTGGCGGAGCGTTTTGAAACGTGGGGGACTCATCGTACACCAAGCCAAGCACCAACCCTCCCCACCCCCTCCCCCCCCAACCCGAGTGGTGAATACATAAATTGAGCTCTTTGCAATCTGAACATCGTCCTGAATGTGCTTAATCGATTAGTCACACTGCATAACTAGGCAGGTCAGACGATCCTGCTTCATGGTGCTGTTTGGGTAGTTTTACAGTTGTCGGAAGATACGCGCGGATGTCGCCACAGGCAGTGTCAAATACAATCCTAACAGCTTGTCCTGTGGACCTCTCCTAGAAGGGTTTTTGGGAGAGGAGTTTCGTTGAAAGTACTACACCATATAATGATATTATTCTGCCAAGCACGATCCTGATGAAACGATTGGTGTCACTTCCCCCAATCACGAGACTGAATATTTTGAAAAGCCACTGTTATGCTGCGCTATCGATACTTTCGGCACTGAAATGTTGGGGGGGGGGGAGGAAGTGAGCCCCTCAAAATTTTTGTTTAGGGGATTACAACCGCCCCTGACCCCCGGCCCCCTTCCGCCGCGGCTACTTCTCCTATGTAGTTTAAGACATTGTTACATTTAGCGGTAAAGGTTGTTGCATGGCGGGTTCGTAAATTCACGCTAAATAATATGTCACCCATACAAAATCTTATTTCTCAACTTTATTGCAGAAAAAAAATTGAACTCATTTGCGGCCAATTTGATTTCATCTTTTCATTCACCGGCTCACATAACCTTTGAGTTTGGTTTAAGTTCTCAAAATAACGATAACATACCTAGATAATATAAAGTACTTTTCATTTCATAATTGATTTCATGCAAGACATATGACATTTTTGCCTGTTTGTTTTATTTTTTCAGTCTCTTATTCTCCTATTAGTCCGGCGGCTTAACTCCTGAATTGTGCGATTTTTGATACAAGCACCAAACTTTGCAGGATTACAAGCATTCACATACTAATCAATTCTCGATATAGTGCCAACGCCAATTTCCTATATTCAGCTAGTAAACAGCAATGAAATTTTCAGCCAAGAGGCTCCTCCCCCACAAAGTACTTCTTCTAGCGCTTTTATACACCTTCTAGACTTTATTTCAAAAATACAGATATAAATGCTTTAAAGAAGGCTTGCAATTGTTATGTTTTTACCATCTTTTTTATAGCAATAATTCATTCGGAAATTATTACATGGAAAGAGACTTTTCGTTTCCCGCCCTCTGGCCCCTCGCGTCTTTCGTTTGCGTTAGCGTCCAGGTCTCTCGCGATTTATTCCCCGATCCCAGCGTTCGCCGTTCGCTAACAGAAGAAAAATACGAAAATATAGAGGGCTGTGAACAGTCTAAATTACAGTATTTCATTCTAAATTTTGTACGTGCGACTTGATATCACTTCCTGACGTAATAGTATTTGTCTATAAACCAGGACAAACAAATATTTCACGAAATTTCATTGATTTTAATAAATTATGGTTTCCATGGAAACTGGCGTTTTTCGGGATTGGCACTACATCTGAAAAAAAACTTCTGTTGGTGACTACTTTCGGTGTGCAAAATTTCATGCTTGTATTAAAAAGTGCACATTGATTCAACTAAAATTTCGAGCTAAGCCGCCGGACTAATGCATTTTGGCTACATTCCGCTTCAAAAACCAGAGTTTGTACTTTATTCTTGGCAAAGTCTCCCGATGAGCCGATATCGCTAGATATCACGGCAGTATCTTGATATCGAAGGATAAAAGGACAATAGATAGATCTTAAACACAATTGGACTGCAAAGAACATAATCGTTACTAAGTTTCTTCCTAGAATGGAAGTAATATCAATTCATGTCTATTTTACCGATTTAGAGAAAATAAATATTAATAGTAATATATGGCCACTTCAGACCTTGGCATTCTTGTGAAAGCAATCGTCCTTGTCGAGGAGATGAAAGTGTTTTCTCATATCCCCTGTCTAAAAAGAAAAAGCAGAAGTCGCATGCAATTTCAAACCCAAAACGCCATCAACAAACAATAGACAGGCCGGATTTTCAGCACATTCCTAATGCTCAATTAATTCGAATCACCTCGTCACATCAACCAACTCTTTTCTGGAAACCCTCAACACACATCCGTCTATTTAATTCTTATCGTCACTAATTAAGGCCCCATAAACCACTGAAAGCCACCGATCACATTCAGTTCTCCACAGAGAGTTTACCAATAACGAAGGCTTCTTACAGAAGAAGGAGGAAAACTAAACAAGAAACCCACATTACGGTCAGTCATGTTTACAGTTAGCTTGCAATAATATTAAAAACAATATTAAAATCATTCAAAATTATGAAAGTCTATGTATTCATGGACTGTCCCTTTGACCACTCCCGGAGAATTTTTTTCTAACGATTGTGTTTTGGGCGAAATTTCCATTCACCAATGTCGGCCAGTGTATATATACCAGTCGCTCGTTGGACATTGGGAAAAAATTTACTGTTAAACCCGGCACACTCTGTCAGGCAAATTGTGCACTTAGCTAGGCTGTTTTGAAGCCTTACTGGCGCCAGTAAGTCTGCGCAATATTCATATTCTATCGTTGTACAAGAAATGGACGTCAAAGTGTAATTTTCTCTTGAGGGGCACTGATAATTGAAGGTATCGTAGCTTATTTTATCACAATATTTTGTCTGATTTTTATTTCTACTATGACATTTGCTAGAAAAACCAAAGCCCTGCTTCTAAAGCTTGGAAGGGAAATGATTCTTGTTGAAATTCCCCTGCGCCAATTAGCGACCTGGGAAACCGTTAGACCTCTTGCTTATTTGGTAAAGAATTAGCAAAAATTATCGTCTGCTGTTATGTAATTTATTCACCCCAACTTGACCAATTACTGATCGAACGTTTCAATTGCCACTGAACACTCCAATAGAATACTCTGTTACAACCAACCTTCGTATTCATTCGAGAGGTGTTGATCGAGGTAAGTGAACGCGACACTTAACGATGATGGTTTTCACACTTTTTTATGTCTTTAAATACCGTGATTTAACTCGATTTCTTCCCTTTTCCATATTACTTATTGTAGACTGATTACAACTGTTTTGTTTCCTTATTTTGGATTGAAGCTAAAAAGATATGGATCTCCTCCTTTTCACAGATTTAAAATTAAAACCACAACATGCAAATTTGTTAACAAATTTCCCAAAGAAGAAACGAGTGGCTGACTAGCATTTAATTTTGGGGTTTGGTAGCTGTAGTTTGAGGAATTTTGGTTGTACTCTTAGCAGAAAGTAGCTACTTTTCCGAAGAATAAACGAAGTATAAGAAATACTACAAAACAGAAAACTCACGGATACTTTCAATTATTTTCATGGATTTTAAACATACATCTTAATGCAGTAGATGAAATGCAAGAGTATGTCTGAAGAAAGTAAAACACTTCAAATAGTCAGCACGGATACATTTTAGACTCAATCACCGTTTAACAAGCTGATGAAAATCATTCACCGTCGGATCGAGAATTTGAAATTCGATGTACGCATTGACTGTGTCTTTTACCATTCTCCGACGGTTGCGTTTTAAGCGAAATTCTCATTCACCAATGTCGCCTACGTATATGCCAGTCACTGGTTGGACTTTCGGGAAAAAAATACTGATAAACCAGGCTTACTATTTCAGGAAAACAGTGCACTTAGCTAGCCTGTCAATGACAAGCTGTGCAATATTCATGTTCTATATTCTATCCTATCTATCAAAGTGTAATTATCCCTTGAGGGGCACTGATAACTGAAGCTATCTTAGTTTATTTTATCACAATATTTTGCCGCATATCCATTTCTACTACGGTATTTGCGGGAAACACCAAAGCCCTGCCTTCAAAGCTCGGAAGGGAAATGAATCTTGCTGAAATCCCCCTACACCAAAAAGCGACCTGGGAAACCGTTCGACCGCTTGCTTATTTGGTATAGAATTAGCAAAAATTATCGTTTGCTGTTATAAAATTTATTCACCCAAAGCTGACCAGTCATTGCATCGAACGTTTCAATTGCGAATGAACACTCCAATAGAATATTGCATTTCTAGCTTTCTGATTGGTTCACTGAATCCCAGTTATCAGCTTATATACCTATGTTTGACCTTATATGGGAAATGAGTGCGGCAAGTGCCGCTCAGCGTAAAATTTTTCTGCGGGAAGCGACAGTTCCATCAGAAAAATGGTTGAAAACAGCAAATTTGGCGAGCTTTGTGAACAAGAAATAATCAGCGGTGCCTACAAAAAACACAGAAATGCCATAGTAAAATTAACTACGCAAAATAAAAAGGATTTTAGTGCGCAAAATTTCATGCTTGTATCAAAAAGTGCACAATTCAACTAAAATTTCGAGCTAAGCCGCCGGACTATATGGAACCTTCAGGGCGATGAAGTTACAACAAACACTTAGTGACCTGGGCCCGGTTGTTTAAAACACGATTAAGCTAATCCAGGATTAGCGTGAAATTTGATTTTAATTTTATAACATTTCTTTGAGGTTTTCTGTTAATATTTTCTGTCCCCAGTTTTTACATGGACCAATCTCAAACTTAACAAAACATTAGCTAAGGAAAACTCTGTAAATCCTAGGTTAGCGTTAATCGTCTTTCGAACAACCCGGCCCAGGTTTTGAAATATTCCGGACAATGGCAAAAACTTGGTGTCACGAAATGATACCCTTAAACTGCAGGGTACCAAGTTTTCCTAAAGCGTTGATATATTTATGGAAGCATAAGCTAATAAAAGCTTAAGGTGAACGAACCCAATGTGTGATCAGCTACTAGGTGAGAGGGTGAGGAGAAGTACTCGTTTTTTCTTCGTATCAAGCCTTTACCGAGGTCCAAACCCTTCGACCGAGGTTACTTAACATTCAGACCTCCAGACCAAGGGAAAGGGGAGTAGTCGTATTTTTTGGTATCAAGTCTCCCTGTATAGACATTTAAGAGGGGTGGGGGGGAAGATCGCAAAAAAAAAAAAACAATCGTGAACTTCAGCCAGCTTAAACAATGTAAAGGATTTACGCAGCAAGGATTTATTCGAGTTTGACACATAAGGAGTAAATCAGGGATCAACATGTACATTGCACTTTTTTTTAGTCAGAAGCAAAATGCTCGAGTCCTAGAATGTGAGTCTGTAATGTTTTGCAGCCGTCAATAAAATGTTCGTAAATTAATTCGTGTGGTGCGTGTTTGAATTTTGCAAACCGCAACACAGTAGAAAGCCTTCTCAAACTACTATAGTCGCTTTTCTTCGAAAAAAAACTATATGTAAATAAATATCAATTCGCACATCGTTTGATGATTTCCTCGCATTCGTTGGGTTTTCGCTATTTTTGAACTAGTACAAAAGCACTAAAAAATAACACATTAGCTGCTCAAGTATGGCCTGAGCTAATGTCAAGTAACCAATTGACTATAACCATTGCTGATCTTTAATTTGCCGTTAAGAATGTTTGCAGTCTTCTGTGACGTTTTTGCCTTGTTGAAGTGAATAATAATCTGATCTTTATTGTATGTGGTGAAAACATCTTCGAAAATCATGGGCAGTTCTGGGCCTGGGCCTGTTTTCGGAGTTTCTGTTCGGAACATGGTCGGAAATGTTCGATTCACCTTCGGACAATTTTCAATAATCTTCGGACTATCGCCGAAATCTTCTTATTTAGTGTTGTTTATATAATAAACAATAGATATCTCGTTTAACATAGCCTATGTACAACCGTCCCGCTCCGTTTTGAGCGGAGCGGGACGGCTGCACACAGGATAGTTAAACACTTCGTGATAAAATTTCATATCCCGGCGCATTCATGTATTATTCCCTATTCATTTTATTTTTTTACGAACAGGCCAAAAGATATTAATATGGCGCCATCTCGTATGAGCGTTTCGCTGTTGACCTTCATCACGTTATGTTTACTGTTTTTACCGCTGATCACATTCTGCGCCGCAGCAGACAACAAAACAAGTACAGATGATAAGATAGTAAGTTCACTGTTTTCCAAAAAACTTCAATAAGTGACTTCAATAACAGTTTCTTTCTTTTTCCTCTTTTGAATTGTGCGTTTTGACTTTTTATCTGTTGAGAGCAGAAGGAATGTTTTAGCAGTTTTATCGCTCTACCAGACTAAGGGCTAGGCGTCCCTTTCTTTAGTTCGTGAACAAACCTTTCTTTCTTTTTCCTCTTTTGAATTGTGCGTTTTGACTTTTTAGCTGTTGAGAGCAGAAGGAATGTTTTAGCAGTTTTATCGCTCTACCAGAATAAGGGCTAGGCGTCCCTTTCTTTAGTTCGTGAACAAACCTTTCTTGACTCATGGTAATACTGCCCGTTCTTTCTTTTCGTTTCTTCACGGAAATCTACTTACAACTGACCGCCGCTCCATAATAAAGGCAAAAAGGATGTTAAGAAGAAAATACTCAATAAATGTTTGCAGATTGAATATGAAATGTATGGTGGCCTAAGATTGCCATAGTCAAATTGGTATTGAATTGTAAAAAAAAAGTTCAAAAATAAAAATAAATTAATAGAAAATAAAAATAGTTTTACTTTCTTTTGTTTTTTAAATTTTTTTTTTATAAAATTATTGAAAAAAAAAATAAATTAAAAAAAATAAAATGAAAAGCAAAAGAAAGTAAAATGAAATCAAAAATCCGCATGGCCTATCGTTGCCATAGACCAGAATCACTTGCGGTCGTATCACAACAAACATGGCTGCTCGAATTCGGAATGACTCGTGGATTGAAGATAGAAAACTCAAGGGGGGAATGAAGTAAAAAGCAGGTGACAGGCCTACACAGACTACTACATCGTGACATTTGTACATAGTAAGCCGTTCTGTAAAATTGGATTTTGTCAGTCCAATCTGTCAGCTGTATTTATTAGGAGGCGTTTTAGCATATTTTAGGCTAAGTAGAGTCAAAAGACTGCCGCTCAGCAGATGTGTAGAGGTCATAGGTCTGCACGGTTTCCCGTTGGTACATTTTGACAGCTCTGTATTAATTTTTGTATTTATTGCTATTGCAATTAGTCTTGGCTCATTCATATTTGCAAGATATGTTTTAAAAATGTTCGCTCTGGAATGACACATGTCTTAAATTTTCCGTGAACATGTTGATTATATACTTGCATTCTATATTTGTAACGCCGGGCCCGGCTGTATAGTGTTGCAAGGTG